>NC_142933.1:111101362-111413862 GCF_046866305.1 Octopus bimaculoides | reverse complement strand
AGTTCAATTTCGTTCTCAAAAAGCATTTCATTCTTTTTTTTTTCCCCCACAAGTAAAAGGAAAAAAGCATTAAAAATTATAAAAGATTAAATTATCAGGAAAAAAGCCCAGAACTACCTCACCAAAAAAAAAAAAAAATGAAAACGAAAAGGGAGGAATTAAGCAGCGGAAGATGGGTGGGGGAGAGAGTAACGGGTTGCACACCCCAGGAACAAATGGCGTGTTTGGCCACACCTCACGGATATAATTGCGAAGGCATTGCCGCAGAGAATGGCCCAGAGATTCTCGCTACAACAACCACCCCCACCTCGCGGGACTCATTCCTCAGATGGGCTGCAGTCATCTCAATTTTTAATTAGGAAATCGGTAGTGCGGACTTCCAGAGCACCTAAGGTTACGAAGGCGACCGGCACAAACTGATAGCGGCTCGTCAGGCTCCTGTTTTCTTTGTTTTAACTTTCTCACCTCTGCAATGCGGGCAGCGACACCCGGGTTCGCAACCACATCCCCAGGTAAGTGTTGACCCAGACATAAGCTGAACTTAGACAGCTCTCTATGTCTGAATCACTTCAGATGATACTTATAGAGTATGGACTCCAAATGCTGTTGGAAGAGTTTCTGTTTGTGCAATATTCTCCTTCATGTTAAAGGCGTCCACAATGTTAATGCGTCGGCTATAAGTTAATACATCCCTGTGCCAGTCATTTCCCGCGCTCATAGAGGGAATTGGGAAGAAAGACTGGGGGGGAGTGGATAGATGAGGACCTTCGTATGGAGACTGAAATGACTATTTAGAAAGACTCAGTTTCTGAGAGAGACTGGTTTGAACTGGTTTACTCTCTCACCTCTTTCACATTATAATTGTTAGAAATGAGGAGTGTGTCGCTGTTGTATCGACCGCATAGAGAGACGATAAGATGGTGCACTGTGCCCAGTGTCAGAAAACTCCAGCTTGGCCGGATGTTGGCGCTCTTACCGAGGCGATGGTACTTACGGCTTCCACAACACAGACCTGCGTACAGTTTCCGTTTACCAAATTCCTTAAAGTATATGCGCGCGTTATATACATGTGTTTATGCGGAGAGAGCGATTTATAGGATATACATACAAGAGATCATGCAAAAGATTTACATAAAATAAGGACATCATTAGAAACAAAATTACAGATAATATATATATATATATATATAAATATATATATATAAATATATATATATATATATATATATATATATATATATATATATATATATATATATATATATACACACGGCTGTGTGGTTAGGAAGCTTGCTTCCCAGAAACATGGTTCCAGGTTCAGTCCCACTGAGTGGAATCTTGGGCGAGTGTCTTCTGCTATAGTCTCGGGCCGACCGAAGCTTTGTAATTGAATTTAGTAGGCTGGAGTTGCTGCTGTGTGTGCACATGTGCTTGTGCCTCCTAACAGAGAGGGAAAAAAACTACCCCACTTGGTAACAGGTGGGTGTTGGCGTCAGGAGGGGCATCCGGTTGTAGAAAACTTTCCACACGAATAGTGCTGCACATATGTATATAAATGCTTTAGAAAAATAGGCACAGGAGAGTGACTGTGTGGTAAGTAGCTTGCTTACCAACCACATGGTTCCGGGTTCAGTCCCAATGCATGACACCTCGGGCAGGTGTCTTCTACTATAGCCTCGGGCCGACCAAAGCCTTGCGAGTGGATTTGGTAGATGGAAACTGAAAGAAACCTGTCGTCGTGTGTGTGTGTGTATGTGTATATGCATGTATGTATGTATGTATATATATATATATATACATACATATATATATATATATATATATATACATATATATATATATATAACACAAAGACCATTGCATAATTTCCTGTTCCTTCACAATTTATTTCATTTCATATTACACTATGTACTCGACTAATGTTTTATTCCTGAGAGAACTAATGCCTACATACGAGTTATTAAAGTAAGACTTTAATAGGCACTCCGTCGGTTACGACGCCGAGTCTTCCAGTTGATCCGATAATCAGAACTGCTCGTGAAATTAACATGGAAATGGCTGAGCACTCCGCAGACACGCATACCCTTAACGTAATTCTGAGAGAGATTCAAAGTGACACAGAATGTGACAAGGCTGGACCCTTCGAAATACAGGTACAACTCATTTTGAAATACAGGTACAACTCATTTTGAAATACAGGTACAACTCATTTTGAAATACAGGTACAACTCATTTTGAAATACAGGTACAACTCATTTTGAAATACAGGTACAACTCATTTTGAAATACAGGTACAACTCATTTTGAAATACAGGTACAACTCATTTTAACCAGCTGAGTGGAGAGGGGCAATGTGAAATAAAGTGTCTTGCTCGAGGACACAACACGTCGCCAGGAATCGAATTCATGACCTTATACGATCGTGAGCCGAATGCCCTAACCACTAAGCCACACGCTTTCACGAGTAAAAAAAAACTTAGAGACAAAGGAAGTGAAACTATTCATGTTGAAAAATAAGTAAAAATGATAATTATATAGTTCTGTATTTAAGAGATGAGGAATTATGTACATTTACATTTGACGGATGTTTGTCCTCATCTTGTTTGTTGTTAACACAACGTTTCGGCTGATATACCCTCCAGCATTCATCAGGTGTCTTGGGGAAATTTCAAACCTGGGTTCTCATTCCTAACGATGTTACTATTATTATATTATTATTATTATTATTATTACTATTATTAATCACTAAAAGAAGCAGCACATATGCTAGGACACAACAACCTCCTAAGCAGACCGAGTGCAGATATGAATAGCATATGGGAACCGGTATTGAGGAAGGATAGGAAAAATAATAGATTTATAAGCCTTAAAATTCACCCCATAATTGCCTACGGGCATATGGCGTAGTGGTTAGGAGCGCGGGCTACTAACCCCAAGGTTCCGAGTTAGTAGTCGGATGCCATTCCTGTCGCCAACCGTCACCTGTTTATAGGCAACGGAATATCCCATCCACACCCACCCCATGACCAGAAAGGTTACCCACGGAAAACGGACAAGATTGCTTGTATGACGGTGATGTTTGTGATATCAAGTGATATCAAGATTGCACACACACACACACACACACGAATGTGTGGATGTGTTTGGCACTTCTGTATGCAACCGTCTACATCCATAAGCATCACATGACCAAACCAGTGCAGTCTTCTCTCTTGCACACAGCATCTGATTCTTACACCCAGCTTTTCACTCAATACACTAACGCCGTTGCACATCCAGCAGAGCATACTACCTTTATTCCTCTCTAGCCTTCACATGTTCTCTGCATTCAGGACCCACGTCTCACTATCATGGTGCATTGCTGTTCGTATACATGCATCATACAATCTTCCTTTCACTCGGAAAGAGATTTTTGGTTGCCAACAGATGTAAAAGCTCTCTGAATTTCCTCCATCCTTTCCATGCAGCCTCCCCTACAGCTAATTAGGTCCCCTAGGTAGCAGAAATTATTCTCAATCCCTGAAGAGCCTCCAGAGAATTTGAGAGAATCAAAATCCTGAGTATCTAGTTTCTATGGCTCCTGTGCATTTTCCACAATTGAACACTACTTTCTCTGTTAACCTTCCTATAATTCCACTGCACTTCATGTGTGTCCATAGCTTGCACTAGGTACACCATATACAATTCCTCCCTACACCTTTTCTATATATCACACAGAGCTACTTATCTGATGGGGGAAGAGTCCTTTCCTGCTAAGTTAACCTTGATTCCAGGTTTTGCTTCCACACCTGGAATTTCTTTTCTAGTTGTTACAGAATCTTATATGAGGGTAAGATCACCAGTATATGATTTCCTCTTATGGCCTGGAGGACGATGATAAATAGGAGGGCACTGAGAACAAAACCCTGATAAACGCCTGTTTGTACACTAAATTCATCACTATCACCTCACTGACAGAACCTCTGTATATGACTTGTATGGCTTCCACACACCACTCGTGTCAACCCCTAGCTTCCTCAGAGCCCACCATATCACACAGCAGGGTACTTCTCTGTCAAAGGCTTTCTCTAAGTCAACAAACGCCAAGTACAATGCTTTACCCATGGCCAAATACTTCTGCTGCAGTTGCCTGATTGTAAAGATGGTGTTAGTAGTGTTTCTCCCCAGCACAAAGCCAAACTGCACTCCTAATCTGATTCTGCTCCTAATCAATAGGACAATAACTCTCTCTGTAACTTGCATAATCTGGTCCAGCAACTTGATGCCTCTGTAATTTCTTGTCTAAAACATCTCTCTTACTCTTGTATAATGCTGCTACACCAATCATCAGGGATCACACCTTTCCTGAATAACCTGATTAACTGTTCAGGTGACTAGACCATATCTTGCTCAAATATAAAAATGTAGCATTTACAATAGAATTGAAGGTGAACTTTAAAATCAGCAGCCAACAATCTACTGGATTATCTTTGCTTAATAATCAAAAAGGTTATATTAAAGTCCGTGGGAAACAAAATGTAGAACTAGAATTTTAATATCTGTCTAAATATTGCCTTATCTTTCATTTATAAAGAACAGCATACTGTGATTGTTTACCAAATTCCATAATACACTCACACACATACATATTTGCAGCACATATATAATTCTCTAATTTGTCTTTGCTTATTCTAAATACAATTATTGTTTAGTTAAACAGACTTTATATGCAAGCATGAGCTACAATAGATTTGAACAATAACAATGAAGAAGAGTGTTGAATGACATTGTATCATCCACAGATAAAAGCTTCCATCCATCAATATTTCAATAAAAACAGGAACTGTATTATTTGGGTCCCATGACAGGGAGAAAATAGGAGAATCTTGTTCTTTTTTTTTTTTCTTTGGCTTTTATTATCTAAAATGGCAATGACCTCATAAAGGATTAATGAGAACCATGGAATGAAAGAATGGCTTTTCTAAAAAACACATGATGAGACAAAAGTTTTATAACACAAAACTGCCACCACCCCCCTCTCTGCCTCCTCCCCACCTTTCTATCTCACAACAACCACACTTTATAATTGACATTCATGAACAACTTTGGAAATCAGGACTAAAATTTAACTCTTTAGCATTTAAGCCGCCCATATTTGGCCCAAATATTCTGCTTTATGTTCAAAGCAGCCAGATTCGGCATCTCACACGTCCTTTACAATACCATTCTAAAATTCAACAATCACATCAAAATCCCAAAGCTATGAGATAATACAAGATTAATTAAAATGATATGAACAAATAAGAATTTGATAGAGAAATCATCATCATCATCATCAATTAACATCCATTTTCCATGCTGGCATGGGTTGGACGGTTTGACTGAGGTCTGGAAAGCCAGCAGCTGTACCAAGCTCCAATCTGGTCTGGCAGAGTTTCTACAGCTGGATGCCCTTCCTAACGCCAACCACTCTGAGAGTGTAGTGGGTGCTTTTTTATGTGCCACCAGCACAAGAGCCCGTAAGGCAGGCCTGGCAACGATCATGTTCAGATGGTGCTTTTTACGTGCCACCAGCACAGGGTTTAAATATGTTCCACTCTTGATATACTGATTTTTTTTGTTTTGTTTTGTTGTTGTTTTTTTGTTTGTTTTTTTTGTTTTTTTGTTTTTTCAGATCTAAAAAAAAAAATTGTTGGACGTTTTGATATTAAAGATTTTCCTGAAATTCTGATGTTTAGAAACTTTATTTTAGTGAGACATATTTCATTAGAAACAAAATTCTACAGGGAAAGGGAGATAGGGAATACCATGAGGATTACAGCTGCCGTCTGGCATCCATTTTTTCTCTCCATACACTCTTACTGGAACGGTAATATTGGTGCCATTCATCATCATCATTTAACGTCCCCTTTTCTATGCTGGCATGAACTGAATGGTCGGACACGAGCTATTGAGCCACTGGCCTGAATGATGCTCCAATGTCTGCTTTGGCATGGCTTCTCGGTTGGATGCCTTCCTTAATGCCAACCAATTTAAAGAGTGGACTAATTATGAGGGTACCAGCATCAGTGAGATCAGCAAGTAACTTGCAAGCAGGGCTGTGAAGTGAAAACAAAAAATTTTGACTCCAACTGACTCCTGTACTATTGGCACCTCTGACTCCGACTCCTCTTTATGTAATTAAGTGATTGTGGTCTACATATCTCATAAAGCATATGTATACGCTTGGACTTTGAGTCAGCCCATATGTTACAACTGGCTTATATTAAAGAATAAAGACATTATGGGTCGGAGTCAGAGTCGGTAGAGTTTTACTGACTCAGACTCCAGCTACCCCTTAATTGTTTCTGATTCCAACGCCACGACTCTGACTGACTCCACAGCCCTGCTTGCAAGACAAAATTCCTCAACTGAGAAAAGGAGTAGTAGTAGTAGTAGTAGTAGTAGTAGTAGTAGTAGTAGTAGTAGTATTGAGTGAGATGACTTTTCATCAAGTGGTGAGAGATTCAAGTGTGATAGGGGAAGAGGAACAAGTGTCATGCTGTAAGGGAGAGACACACAATTACCCCAGTTGGAAAAGAAAACGGGTGGTGGTGGTGGTGATGTGTCAGGACATAGCCTCAAGACAGAGGAAGATGAATATAAGTGGTAGCGGTGACATCTGTAGGTGATGAAGATTTCATCAAATCCCCAAATACTTATAAGAACTACCACCACCATATCAAACACACACAACACTATTTTACACACTAATACAATGTGGAATTACACTCACCACTGTTTGGTGACTGTTGATGCTGGTGCCACACAAAAGAACACCCAGTTCACTCAGTAATGTGGTTGGCATTGGAATGGGCCTCCAGCCACAGAAACCATGCCAAAACAGACAATATATCCCCATGTGGCTCCTGGCAAAGAATCCAACCCATGCCGGCATGGGAAATGGATGTTAAATGATGGTGTAGAGAAGAAGGACAGCTTAATAAATTCAAGCTCATTCCATAAAGCTGGTGAAATTAAATTGCTCTGCAACCAGATTTATTCCTAAAGAAACTGAACAACGGTAACACATTCCCCACCACCCCACCCCATGAAGCTGCAGCCATATTACTTTAAATCCTCATAATAAAATCCCAATTTCTCAATCTAAATCTATGACTAGTTTTTATCCATCTCTGTCCTAGGTAGCTTCTAATTAACAAATCAATTAATGAAATCATTCTCTTTACAACAGAAATTGAAGAGAAACTAATTTAACAAATGTTCTGCTTAGAAACACTGAGCTTGCGGTCTGCTTTTTTTTTTTTTTTTTTTTCAATTAGAAACTGTTACTCATTAATATATCACAGTAATTAATGATAAACCTATTAAGAATAATTTTATAAATGAGAAAAGGAAATAAATTAGAGGAAAAATTTCCAGTAATTGCAGGTCAAATGAGAGAAAGAGAAATGAAGAGAATCCAACAAAAATGAAATTTTACATTTTATCTCTAAGAATATTTCCCTTTTACTTGTCTCTGTCATTAGATTGTGGCCATGCTGTAGCACCGCCTTCAAGAATCTCTTTAGTCAAACAAATCGACCCCAGTACTTTCTTTTTAATCCTGGTACTTGTTCTATTTTGCTGAACTGCTAAGTCACAAGGACACAAATTACACTAACACTGGTTGTCAAGCAGTGGAGTACAAACACAAAGGATAAACACACACTATATATATGTATGTGTGTGTATATATACATATATATATATATAAAGCAGGAGTGTATATCTGTATGTATGTGTGTGTGTGTGTGTGTGTATATACCCAACAAAAGATCTGAAACTGCATCGTTGAGAAAAAAAAAACAGATTTGATTTTCAAAATGTGCATCCCAAATTGGTTTTCAGTAAATAATGATCAGAAAATATAATTTAACACAGGAAATAGCTCAACTTTTTAGATCGCTAAATACCCTTCTTACCACAAGCGTGCTATCCCTCTTGACCTGACCCATATTCTCATGGCTTCATCCAAAAGGAGCACATATCCTTTTTTTCCCCTACACCTATATCATCATCATCATCATCATCATCGTTTAACGTCCGCTTTCCATGCTAGCATGGGTTGGACGATTTGACTGAGGACTGGTGAAACCGGATGGCAACACCAGGCTCCAGTCTGATTTGGCAGAGTTTCTACAGCTGGATGCCCTTCCTAACGCCAACCACTCAGAGAGTGTAGTGGGTGCTTTTACGTGTCACCCGCACGAAAACGGCCACGCTCGAAATGGTGTCTTTTATGTGCCACCCGCACAAGCCAGTCCAGGGGCACTGGCAACGATCTCGCTCGAAAATCCTACAGGAGCCAGTCAGGCGGTACTGGCAACGGCCACGCTCAAAATGGTGCATCTCATGTGCCACCCGCACAAGAGCCAGTCCAGGGGCACTGGCAACGATCTTACTTGGCTTGCTGGGTCTTCTCACACACAGCACAGCCATGTAGCTACCAGTTGAAATTTATAGTTGTATATTCCAATTTATAGTTGGAGGTGTTCATACATCTTGAATTCACTGCTTATGGATCAGTTTACACATCTGGTTAGACACAAACAGGTCATGACATTTAATAACTGAGCACCCCACCCTCCTCACACCTAGAATCAACTATGTTCAACCAGGTACATCTACATACATATGAACACACAAGTCAAGATATTACCTGATGCTACAGGTACACGTATGGAAATGCCCACAAATTTGGACGTGTGTGTGTGTGTGTGTGTGTAACCACCACTTAACAACTAGTGCCAGTGTATTTACGTACCCATAAATTAACAGCTTCGTAAAAACAGACCAACAGAACAAGTGTCAGAAATGGAAAGAGAAATAAGTCCTGGGTTGGAGTCATTCGACAAAAAATTCTTCAAAGCAGTAATCCAGCACGGCCGCAGTCCAGTGACTGAAGCAAGCAAAGGATAAAATATCAATCTGGATCTCTCTCTCGCTCTCACACATGATGCATATGGCTGTTGTGATTTAGCAAATAGAAAGAAAGAGGTGAAAGCAGTTAAGAAATATAAAAATGGGTCAGTTGTTTTGTGTGACAGAGGATATACTTGCATAAAAAAAACATGAAGACACTCTTGCTCAGGAGAGGCTGTCTGTAGCAACAGTGTAACTTGTTTTTTTTTATATATTTGTTAATAATCTTAACTAAAAAAAAAATGTAACAATAAAAAAAAGCAGCACAGACAGACATAAATGATTTGTAGGGAGAACTACATAAAAATAGTTTGGTGCCTTACAATTCTGAAATTAACTTTTGATGAAATGTGAAACAATAGGTAATGTGAAAAAAAAAAATTCAAACTTCTCTCCACATAAAAGCAAAACAACATTGATAAAGTTAGAAACAGCCAGGGTTGCAGAATAAAAAATTTGCAGTCAGAAAAGCAAAATGTTAAGCTTAACAGTTTCATGCAATGCAAGTTATAGTAATGGGAGGGGAAAAAAAGGACTCAAAAAGTTTAAAATCCAACATTTGATTGATCAGTTTATCCTTTTTCCTTAAACTATACAGTATCTGCCTAAAATAATTTCCTTTACAAAAAGACTGGATTATTGAGAATGTTCAAGTGTCTTGAATGAAGAAATTAATGTGGTTTAATTTTCAGCTTACCTAAAAACTCATTTTTTTAACATTCTTTTTATTATCATAGCTGTTGCTTAAAAGAAACAAATTTATTATTGTTGTTGTAGTTCCAAATACTATAAATTTTGAGGTAGAGATCCTGGTATGGAAAATAAAAAATCCTGTTAAAAAATTGTTTCTCTAAACAAAGTATATTTCGAATACAGAGTAGGCAGTTATCTCCCCTACACTTTAAGGCTGTAAAAATGAAACTCTTACAGGAAAGCCACCTTCAAACAAAGGAAAATGTTAAGATTTTATAGTTTTATTTAGAAAGAAAAGAAAACCCACAAAGTGTTTCTATGCTCCTAAATATAAATAAAGAATGAAGTTATTAGTTATAAGATCCTCGGTGAAATTTTAAATAGAAACTAATTTCAAATAAATTTTTAGATGTAATACAATATTTATTTTTACAAACGAAAATACATTTCAAAATCTTTTGTTGTTTCTAGAATTTTTTGTCATTTTTGGAAAGATTAATATCTGCAAATATTTGAAATAACAATGCATTAACTCATAATCAAATCAGGAAAACAAACAACAAAATATGGAGAAGACTATATAATAATAATAATAAATCTAAATAAAATGCAGTTTTAATATATTAATTACAAACATGCAAGTATCAGCTGAAAATAAACAATGTTAATTAAATATTTTAATGAGACACATTATAAATAGCCAGATGAAAGAAAGAAAAAAGCAACAGGCCTTTCAGTGGCCCTGTTGTGTCTTTCCAGTTTAAAATGTTTCCTATTCATTGTTTTCTACAACTTTAGATGGAATGGTTCATCACAAATTGTAGAGTATTTGATGTAATATGAAACATTTCTTGTATTAGGACAGGTGCTAAGACCAAAATTGTGTCAAACAGGTCAGCTTAAGCTCCTTCACAAACAGGAATTCCAAAAATCCTCCACCCAACCTGCTAATTTTTTTTTAATATATATATATATATATATATATATATGTAATTCTATAACAACGCGTTTATGTAAGCAACACCAAGATGAGCAAAACTTAGTTTTAGAATTAAGCAATAGATTATGAAAGACAACACCACAACAAACATTTTAGTCAATTCAACAAAAATATCAACACTTGGAAAACAAAAGGCATACCAAAACAAGAACCTGATTTTAAAATAACGATCAACAGAAATATCACACAAAAAAAAAAAAAAATTAACCAGAGCTATTGAATGTCACATGCTACTTTTTAATTTTTACCCTAAATTGTTATTTCAATGACACAAAGGAAACACAATTCAACCAAATAAATTTGGTTATACAAAAAAGATATTAAACACAAACAACATCAAAAACGATAAAAAGGAACTAGAAAACAAGATCCGATCAGAGGAGCAAACAATTAGCATTTGACCTTAGATTGTCGACTAATGACAACATTGGTGATTATTACAAATATTCTTTTAGATGTAGCTTGATTCTGATGAACTAAATCTAAATTTTCGTGAAGAATTGTATGGCTGTAGATGGGAAATTAGATCAACTGACCTGGTTCTGAGATGTAGACGATGTTGAAAAGCTTAAACAAAGCTACTTGGGCAGCTGCTGCCTTGGCAAGTTTCTTGCTGCGACCAGCCCCCTGCACCGTTTGGTCATTAGCCTTTACCGACATGACAAAATTCCTATCATGAGGAGGACCAGATTCTGACATCAGTTCATAAACCAAAGGTTCGGGCAACAATTCATTTAGATACATAACCGGGTTTTTGGTTGTAAGAGTTGGTTTAAGAGACTGCGTTCCTTTGTTCTCATTGTCAGCATTGTCTTCAACAGTTTCAATTATAACATTAGGATCTTCAGTGGAGTTTCCTAAATAAAAACAGTTGAAAACAAAGTAATTAGAGAATAGGACACGAAACATTTCCTACCTCTACATAACTGATTACGACAACTACTTATCGCAAGCAACTAACAAATTAAGCAGAACCATTCCAAAAGAACTCTATACCATTTAAACAAATCCTGCTAAATCTACTCAACAGATGATCAAAATCTAAGAATCTACTGCAATGTGACAGCAAACATTCACTGAATCAAACTCAGGTGTCCAGTTACTACTATGTAGGTAGCAGTAAATGAAATATATACCATAAGGAACAATGTGATATCAACTAATTTTACTACAAAAACTGAATTCAAACAAAAGCAGATATGAAGCACAAATACGAAACAAACAGAAAAGAAAACTGAGACAAGCATTTCTAATAAAAGAAACAAAATTTCATACTAAAAATATCTGAAAAAGCTCTCAAAACTGGAAAAACATTGTTGCATGATTACTGAAAATGCCATTTATAACTTGATTGTGGAATTGAGATGTTAATACAGCAACAGTTGATGTGTTCTTAGAAGATCCAAGTTCAATCTAAATATATAACATGGAAATTATTAACCCTAATACTTACAGAAAAACAATAACATTGTTTTCATGTTCATTATAAAACTAAGAACCTTATTCGACCAAAAAAAAAAAAAAAAAATTAATAATTATCATAAATATAAAAGAGAACAAATGAAAAACTGAATCCGTTGATGGAATTGGAATATCACATCAAATCATTCTCAGCAGATAATTTAGTTGTTTTGGATTTTAGTTTAAGCTCCAAATGTTGAAAAAATAAGTTTCGTTTTGAACAGATTTTGGCACTTTTCCCAAATTTAGAATGGAAAAGAACAGAATGCAGCTGGATTCAAATGAAATATACTTAGCTTGTTGTGGTTGAACCAGCTAATTCCATTTGCTAACCTCTGACCTTTGGGACAATGATGATGAAAACTGCATTTCCTTGTTTTTAATTATTAAAGACCCACAAATTTATTTTAATGGCCCCAGAGTGAAAGCTGAGACTTAGTAAAAGACTGACAGAAATCTAGGTTCCTTTGCGTTTTTTTAGGTTAACGATAACTTTCAAATCCATATTTTGAACAAAATATTGCAGTGTATAAGGGTGGGCTGAAAAGTTCATAGGCTGACTATGAAGGAGTGACTAAGAAGTGCTGTGAAATCTTGCATACATTAATTTCAACCCTTCTTATTAATTACTGCATTGTTTCTTTCCAGATAAACTGACATCTGACTGTTCAAAAAAGACTTCAAATGTAACTGGTAGTGACTTCTCATGAAAATGGACAAAATTTGGCATCATGATGCTATGAAGTACCTGCAGAAAAAGGGTTTAGCCCCCAATAGCATTCATGCTGACATGGTTGCTACATTAGAGGATGATGCTCCAGCTTTATCAACAATCCAAAAGTGGGGAGCTGAATTTAGGAGATGAAGGGAGTGTTTTGAAGATGACCCAATGTCTGGACATCCTGCAACTGCCACCACTGAGGAAAACCTTGATCGTGTTCATCACATGGTGATGGATGACAGGTGATTGACTAGAAACCAAATAGCCAATGCTATTAGCATATCCCTTGACAGAGTTGAGAATATTCTGCACAATGAACTTTGCATGACAAAGGTTTCTGCTTGGTGGGTGCCACATCTTCTGACACCTGATCAAAAGTGCACCAGGCTGATCACATCACAGGAGAAATCCGACATTGTCTGAGGCAGATCCATCTGGTTTCCTTGAACATTTCCTAACCCAGGATGAGTGTTGGGTTTATCACTTTGAGTCAGAGACAATCCATGCAGGGGAAACACTCCTCCTCACCTGCTCCAAAGAGAGCCTATGACATTTCATCTGCAAGGAAGGTGATGGCTTCAGGGTTTTGGGGTGCAAAAGGCATTGTGTTTATTGACTATCTTCAAAAGGGCCACACCATCAACAAAGAGTGCTCTGCCAACTTGCCGAGGCAGTTATGAAAAGCTATCAAGACCAATCACCCAGGAAAACTGAGGAAAGGCCTCTCGTTACATCAGGACAATGCTCCAGCACACAAGTTCTTGATTTTGATGGCTGCTGTGCACAAGTGTGGCTTTGAACCGGTTGATCAGCCTCCCATTCTGCCGATTTGGCCTCATTTGACTATCATCTGTTCCCTAACATGAAAAACACTTGGCTGGGAACCAATATCAAAGTGATGATGTTGTCACGTCTGCTTTTGATGACTTTTTTGACCAAGCTTCTTCACCAGCAGGGTCCAAGCACTGCAACACTGATGAAAGAAGTGTGAGAACTGCAGGGGGGGAGGGGGGTAATGTAGAAAAATAAAACCTTGTTTGGTCACATTCCATGAGAGTTTAGCCTATGAACTTTTCAGCCAACCCACATAAGTCTCAGGATAAAGAAATAAATTTGAATCTGATTCTATATAGAAATTCCAGTGAGCCAGAGGATGGTCAAGAAAAATACCAGGATGGACACACATGAGTGTACATGTATAAACACACATACACAGGGCACACCACATGTACTAGCTTCAGATTATGTAGCTCAGAACATTAAAAACATCTAAGAATCCCTCAAAAAACAAGGTCAACTGCTGGTAAACAAAGATGCCAAGTTTCAATTCTCTACTAAAGCCATTTCCCTTTGCTTTCATCGCTAATTTCTAACTTTCCCTCTTTAATTAGGCCTTATGCCAAGTCAAAAGAAACCACCATTTCAAGCTAATAAATCATATCCAAGTATAAGAGTCAATAAGATAACTGGACGGAACAGTAGGCTACAACAAAAATGTATTAGGAAGAACATGCTCCAAGAATTTGTCTAAATCTTCAACATAATTCAGCCGATACCTCCATGTGAAAACCTGAAGACAAAATAATTTGTTTGAATTTTGCCACAAAAGATAACATAATTGAATCCAACACCGACAAGCCAAAATTTTCCAAAATGGAATCACAGTGATACTTCCAACATTACCTGAAGATAATTGGAGGAAAAGAAAGTCAAAAACAATGGGTTTTTTTATTGGGGTTTTTTTGTTTTTTTTTTAAAGTAAATCTTTATTTATAAAACTAACTTTGTACTGAATCTGGGGAACTGTCACCTTCAGGATGACATCAGCTGCAAAAATGGAGAAAGGAAAAAGAAACAAAATATTTTAAATTGAATTTTTTTTACCTGGAGATCCTACAGATTTGTTCAGTTTCAGAGAACTTGACCACTTTCGCAGATATTCCAATACTTCTACTGCCTTAACCTGACCATTAACTATGCTAGAAAACAGCAAGAACACCAATACACAAGCCTAGAAAAATCAGCATAAAATCAGCTATGACCATGTGCTTTAGAAGATCATTTCATAATCATGGAGGTTCCAGGTTCAAATCCATTCTCTGGCAAAGTTGTTTTTTTTTTTTGTTTTTTGTTTTTTTTTTTTTTTTCACCTACCATTAGCTCTGGATTGACCAAAATCTTGTATGAGATGTTTGAGTAGGCAAAAATCTGGATGGAAGCAACTTATCCTATATCAGGAAAAGGGCAGAATTGGTTCACTGGTCAAGAATTCCATATTTAGCTCCACCTCTATCAAATCTCCCGTTCTTTCTGATTCTTCATATCAAGGTTAATCGGTGCCAAACTAAGAACTTAGTCAATACAATTTAAAGCAATGCTGAAGCATGGTTTCAACCTAATACTTGTAACCAAGAAAACAAAATCATTGGCGAAGATTTTCTAAAAACAAAATTTTGTAGAATTTTTTTTTTTTTTTAACTTTTTTTCTCCCATTTTTTTCCTTTGAATTTCAAATTTTCTAAAATGCTTTTGGCAATTCAACTTCCGGAACAAATTGTTGCTGTTGTTTATTTGCTATCAGACCCATGATCAAAAGTGTTCCAGTTATGAGAATCCAGTCTTTTTTTTTTTTTTTTTTTTTGTAGATGAGAAACTACATTATTCAAATTAACCTTTTTACTTAACCCATTAACATTCAGATTATTTCATAATCTAGTCATAATCCTTATTCATTCATACTGTTTCAAATTAATTATGCATCATCTCATAGCTTTGAGATTTCAATGATGTGATTGTATATTTTTACAATGACATTGAAGGGTAGGTGTGAGAGGCTGGATCTGACCAGTTTGAACATAAAATAGATAAAATATTTGGGCCAGATATGGCTAGTTTAAATACTAAAAGGCTAAGACAGTAGGGTGTGTGCTGAGGGAGATTTGGCTATTATTTCTAGCAAGTCATGTAATTCATCTAAGCTGTGATATTAAGTAAACTTGTGGCCAATGATCCAACTCCTGGACTTTGGTTATTGTGCCAATTATTTGTGGAAACAATTCTTTACAGTTTAACCCAACACAAATTCTGACATTCCAAGACAAAAGAAAGAAACCAATAAAAGACATTTTGGTTCCAGTTTTATATTTGGATTGCCTTATCCAAATATAAAGCATGATTATTCTTGTATTGCTCCTGATTTTGACTGAATTCAGAAAACAAAATTAAATTGAACTGAAATAGAAAAAGTACAAAAATAGAATTGGTACTTTATTTTGTTTTGGGGGGTTTTTTTGTTGGCTTTTTTTGTTGTTGAGAAAATTGGTTTCTTTCATTCTTTGGTGAATGAGATTTAAAATAAAAGGTTTCTTTAACTTTTTTAATACCAAACCACATGAAAACACCCAATTCTATAAATGCAAGCTTTTGGGTTTAAAGTGATCTAAAGTAAAAACTTTCTTCCGTCAAAATTTCATGTTAATTTGTTCCAAACACTAGATTAATAATGACAAAGTTATTTCACTAACTTTTTCATTATTTTCAAAATTAACAAAAATAAAATGAATGTACTTCAGTAAAAATATGGTAACAACAAATGGTTTGAAGATAAAATATTCAAGTACATATTTACATTTCAATATT
Source organism: Octopus bimaculoides (assembly GCF_046866305.1). Lineage (NCBI taxonomy): Eukaryota > Metazoa > Mollusca > Cephalopoda > Octopoda > Octopodidae > Octopus > Octopus bimaculoides. The sequence continues at coordinate 111,397,405 of NC_142933.1, read as the reverse complement.
TGGTTATCACCATAAAAATATGCACCACCAGATATAAAATTAATAGTTTTTGTAAGCTTTTAAAACAAATTTACAAATTCCTACAAGGTTTTAATGTAAATCTTCATTGAGAAAGAATTAAACACTGTTGCAATACCAGTCCTTAGCAAATCAATCAAAATGGAATTTATTTACAAGAATATTCCCAACTTATTTCATTCTGTTCTTCTATGATGTGTATCCTTATCTGCGCATTTGATTTTTTATTACCCATGCGGGCTAACAAAAGATGAAAGGCAAAGTGGACCTCAGCGTAATTTGAGAACGTAACGGTAGATGAAACACCGCTGAGCATTTCGCCCAGCTTGCTAACGTTTCTGCCAGCTCGCCGCCTTATGTATCCTTCTGTGCGCATCATAAGGGTGCATCATAAGGGTGCGCATCATAAGGGTGCATATCACAGAAGAGCAGGATGAAATAAGTGGAGCAAAAGCACACACGAATATTTCAAACATTATGTGAAAACTTAAAAGAGAGAAAATATAATTAAAACCGCTTTGAATATTCAGTAGAACCAGACCATCACTCCCTTTATAAGTTGAGACTATAGAAGCAAGCAGACTTCCTTAGTTTATATACCAACATAAAAGGGTGGCAAAAATTTTGAATGGTACCCCTAACTACCAGTGCTACTTTTAGTAATCCACTTGTTCTGAAGAAACACATCTCTGCTAATACTAATCTAATTTGGAATCATCAATTCAGCTTGTGACTATAAATATTTGCTGAATATGTTAACCTGGACTCCATCACCTGAAGATCTTCCATCAAATTGATAAGAAAATTCTTAAAACCTAATTTTGAAAATTACTCTTCTAAAGTCTCTACACTAAGTCACTTAACTCCTCTAAGAATATGGATACAGACAATAGGGAAAGACTACATATTAGGACGTATTTAAATCCTTAGTAATTTCCCACCCCTCTTGATTTCAAGCTAAAACCAAACATGTTTGAGTGTTTGGATATCAAGGAATTCAATAACTACTGTGACTACTGAAGAAATTCATTCAATCTCTGAGAATCTTCAGATCTTCAACTCTAAATGTTTTTAAATATTTCACTCACAAATTTCCATCAATTTCTGCATGCCATGTTTTATATAATCATTACCTACGTACACTCACCTCCTTGACTGTTTGCTTGACTAAACAAAATGCATTTCTATGCAAATAGTTGTGACTGCAGCCATAGCACTAATCCTTCTCTCTGCTTTATTCCTTGTTTTAACATGAAAGACGAAGCTTAGATGAAATTACAAAGAGAACTACTAAAAGCCAGCAATTTGTAGCCAGTTGAATTAATTGTGGGTGCTTATTTGATTCACCTCTGAGGAACACAAGACAAATTCCATCTGTCAGGAGGATTTGAACATGGAACAAAGAAATGGAGGAGCTAAATACTGTAATCCATCAAGTCTGACACTACCATTACTGCCATTACATCACCACATTCTTCAGACTTAAGATGTCCATCATGCCAGGTTTTGGTAAGCCATCACTTAAGTGAATTATGTTGGAACTAATGGCCAGACATCTTTAGTGAAAGAATGCAGATTGAAAAATTAGGATTTAAAACACATTGCCAGTAACATACTTTAAAGCTGACAAGATTAAGAACAAAGTTGGGATTAGAAGAATCTAAATTCTAATTGTGGAACACAGAATACTTGGAAGTTTACATTTCTCATAATGGAATAATATTAGTCGCTCACTGATACCTTTATCTCAAGTTAGCTTTCTATGAGAAAACTAATTTAAATGGTTTATATGCAGATGGCATTTTGAATTATTTCATATCTAAACAAATTTATTTTCCTAAGTCAATAGATGAACAATTTTGTACATTTTCTTACTATATCATTGCATATTTTCATCTCTATGTTGGCAAGTAGAGTAAAGTTACGTTGGTTGATGAGGTCAGTATAATACTGAAACCTGTCTACCAATATTTGACTGGAATGAAAATAACATTGCTTTGTTTTTTTTTCCTAACTTCATATTTTTAGCCTTTAACATTCCATGTATTAAATCTGTTCCCATTAATTTGTTTATAAATTTATTTGCTAAAAACAAAAATCAGTTCTCAAATTTTGTCTATTAAAACTTTACTCATGTTCATTTCCCTCTGATTTTGATGTTTTCAGTCCTAAAATGTCATGTTATATTCTAGGAATCATTTTAAACAGTTACAATCTGTAGGGTGAAGAAGCTTCTTTCCCCACATAATTTTGAGTTCAGTCCCACGGCATGGCACCTTGGGCAAGTATCTTTTACTATAACCCTAAGCCAACTAAAGCTTTATGAGCAGGTTTGGTAAACAGAAACTAAAAGAAGTCCATGATGATGATGATGATGTATGTATGTATGTCTGTGTGAGCCAATCACCTGACACCACATGGTTGTCAATGAGCATCCCATCATGTTATTCATTTGCAGTTTTCCATGAAACATGTCTGGCCATGGAGAAATATCATTTAGAAATGAAGGTTTGCAACGGGATGTGGCAAGAAGCCATAGAAAATGTTCTTCAATGAAGTCCATCTAACCCAGGCAAGAATGAAAAAATGGACATTAAAACAACGATGATGGATATTGATTAGAGGAGAAACTGAAAATGGTTATGTTCGTTAGTCACCTGTTTCCATTCATTTGATGTGGTCTTATTAGAAGTTCTGAGAAATATTTAAACCAAAGAAAAAAACATCTGATTAATCCAAATGTGCTGCTTGAAACTGTCTGGAATAGAATCCTGAAAACTGTTATCTTTATCGCACAAAGAAAATGTTAGTAATTTTTTTTTTTTATATAAAATACCTGCAGATGTGTAAAAAATATGGTAGAAATTACAGTGCTGCATGAAAATAATTTTGATAGTAGCATTGTTTATAAATTAGTTTGGGATAAATCCAGGTATTATTGGAAAGAAATACATTTAAATCAGCAAAAAGTATAACAAACCTCCCCCACCTCCCCCTGAAAGTCTCATATCTTTAATTCCATCATTTTCCCCAAGAATTCTAGATCAATGGTTCTAAAGGTAGGCTGTGTCTCTGACCAAAATACTTGGCTTTTGTTGCTAGATCAACTCCTAACTCTACCATTCAATTTATTTCTGTCAAATCTAATCTTAATTTATTCACATGGTTTGGAATTAACCATGTATTGTCTTGCAGCTTCAAAATTTCAATGACGTGTTTGCTTATTCTTTAGAATGACATGGGAGGACTAGTGTAAGAAGCCCGATCTGGCAGGTTTGAAACATAAAACAGGGAGAATATTTGGACCTGATATGGCCAGTTTGAATGCTACACGGATATACTATTGTAGATTGGACAAATATTTCAATAATTTATCAGCAAAGGGCACCAAAGATGGGTTTCATTGTATTCCAACCCACCCCACCCACCCCCAGAAAATTCTAGTGATTCTTCTACAGGGTTACCCCTTAAAAAGCAGAGGGTTAATAGTCATAGGTCTTCTTTTTTTTAAAGAACAAATCCTTTTTTGAATACAGCCAGAATATAGTCAGCCTGAGACTACTCCTGGTTCTATGATACAACCTTCCGGTCTTAACAGGTAATCTAAATTAAAATCTTCCATCAAAATTTCAGGTTCCAGACACCACCTTAACCCTTTTGTTACCAACTTGGCTGAACCGGCTCTAGCTCTGAGTACAAATGTCTTGTTTTCATAAGTTTTGAATTAAAATCTTCCACCAAACCTTAGTCACAATTTATGCTCCCAACACCAGCTTAATGATAACCAAGTTATTTTACTAAATTCTTTGTTGTATATAAAGTAATTGAAAAAAACACAGAATATCTCAAAATAAATACAGTAACAAAAGTGTTAATAATAATAAAAATAATGTTATTTTACATAATTCTTCGTTAATTTTCAAACTTAGATAAAACAAAGGCAGTGTATTTCAACAGGAAAATAGTAAGAAAAGAATTAAACATAATGCTGGCTTTTAGTCATCTAGAAATAATATGCAAGAAAAGTAATATCTTCAAAATGTTCCTTATGCTCATGAAAAGAAGAAAAAAAACCAAATATTAGAGTCGTAGACATTAAGGTGCTTTGCAAACAGAGTATACATTTGAAATAATAATAATAATAATACTAATAATGGTTTCAAATTTTGGCACAAATTTCAGTGGAGAGTAAGCCAATTATATTGACGCCAGTGTTCTACTGGTCCTTATTTTATAGACCCCAGCAAGATTTGAACTCAGAATGAAAAAACAAGCAAAATGTTACTGAGCACGTTACCTGGCATGCTAACAATCCTGCCAGCTTTCCACCTTAATAATAATAATAATAATAATAATAATAATAATAATAATAATAATGTGGCCAATAAAATACGCCAATTAACTGTGCAGGTATACATGCGCCCAACCTTTGTCATCAGGTGTTAAAACTGTTATCGATGTATTCTGTAACTTATCTAATATATTAACTAATAGATGAGAGTGAAATGAAGTTTAGCCGCTTAGACGTCCACAAGCAGAGGGTAAATACGGTTGCCGATAAAGAGAACATTAAAGTACAAAAGACAAAGACAGCAACATAAAAAAGTCGTTCCAACAATGTTTTTAGATTTTATTCCTAACTGTCCAAATTATTAGAAACATCATATTGGTAGCAAATCAATAAATACAACAAACAGATTGGTTGCAAAAAGGCAGCAACAGCAGCTCTAAATACCGACTCTCCACCACAAATCTACAGTCGGTGAAGAAATTCAGTTTTCTTAAAACATTTCTTACATAATCTATAAATAATTCTAAGAAGATTTCCTCCTCCTTCTCCCAACCCACCTCATATTTTACAATGTTTTTCTAATTATAAAAGATACCTCCATAAATTCTGGTTCATGAATAAATTTGTAAGTAAATGTTTTTACAGCTGAATAGCCCTGCTTTGTGAGTGAAATAAGAACAATCGTATGGCATTTATGGAGTTTTATTCCATTCCTCAATCAATCACTCAATATTTAGCCGAGGGACGGGGAGAGGCAGAGGTTTATTACAATAAATATTTTCAGTTAAAGAGAGCAGAGTTGAAAGAGTGCTAGCCTAGTGACCAAAGAAATGACCAACAGTTTATACCCAATTAAATAATATCAATGATGACCACATTGCTTTTAAGCCACTATTGTAGCTTGTGGGTCATTGTAGGGTTGATGTGAAAGTGGAAGAAGGCCACAGGGAGGTAGTGTAGAAAGAATATTCCTGCCCTTTATCTCAAAAAGATAACCTACTGCATCCTTTTAGTTTAATTAAGCAATTATTTCCCATCTCTTGCTCAGTTTAATAAGTTCTTGTTTATTCTTTAAAGAAATACATGTACAAGTTGAATATTCCTAGTAATTGGCTGAACTAGTAATTCCATGACCAGGAACTCAAATCTCCTTATTCTAGACTCAGTGACACTCAACTGAGACCCATAGAAGGTTTTAGTAAAACTTATCTGAAATAAATCAGTTATACTTCTACAATACACAAAATATTAATTTTTTTAATCCAATTCCCAATAATATTTAATTAGTAAGATTTTTTTTTCTTTTATATATGGTGAATGGCTGTGGAGGTCCAGTCAAGTAAAACAGGAATCAAAGAGATCCATGAGCCAAAAATGTTTGAGAACGACTGTTCTAGAGAATTCTTGCTTCAGTCGAACAAAAGATTCCACCATTCTTGAATTGTTAGGATTCAGAAAGTGTATCCCAAGATGTAAAAGAAACATCTAGCATTGCATCATCTCAGCCTTTATTTAATGCTGCAGATGAAGAAATTACCAATTCCATTATGACGGCAAGTTGACTGAGAGATCTGAAGTTTTCATCCATGTCCATTAACCCTTTCTTTACTGTATTTATTTTGAGAGGCTCTGTGTTTCTTTCAATTACTTTAAATATAACAAAGAATTTAGTGAAATAACTTATTAATAGTTGCTCTGGCAGATATGTTAGATAAACCAGTTAATAAATGCTAACAAATGTTAACAGAGAGAATTGAAATATCATCCACAAAACTTTAAAAAGTTAGTTATATTTCAGGTCATCATGAACAAACAAATGAATGCTATGGAATTTGAAAACTTAACTTTTCAAAATATCAAGGTGACAATATGTATTTTGTTGTCTGGCCGTAGAGAAACACGCACACACTATGCTAATGTACAAAATATTTTGTACATCAACCTCAATTTAATTTACTGAACACCAGCCAAATGATATATCAATACATTTGATACATAAGTAACTCAATATAATTGATTTCTTAATAAGCCCCATTAAAAGTTGAACTAATTAATCAACCAGGAGGATAAAAGTGAAAAATTGTTACTATTTACCAAGTTCAGGTTATAAACCACAGCATGAACCTTAGAGTTCCCTAAGAACCTACACCAATAATTTAAGAAGTTACGGGTGAAGATAGAAATTGTTGTCATGGTTTGGTTTAAGGAGAGTATTCCTTTGAATTTATAAAAAACAATTTCACTGTATTTTCATATAATTTTTGTTTTTAATCAAATCAAAATAGCATTCTTTCCAAGATTGAAGATTCTTCAGTGATGTAAAGAAATCATTGATTAAACACTCGAAACAATGTAATCTAAATAAAACCAATCTAAAAATCTATGTTAAACTACAATAATATTGTAATAATCTGGAAAAGGGAAAACATTAAGTTGAAATGGTGCAAGGTTAGTTATTTGGAATCAAAATATATATTTCAAGAATTTCTGTATAATACTCAATCCATATTAGTAAAGGAGATGCGAGTTGGTAGTGAATATTTAGTCTTGAATATCTAATAAGCAGCAAATTGGTAGAATTGTTAGCATGCCAGACAAAATGGTTAATGGCATTTTGTTTGTCTGTACGTCCCGAGTTCAAATTCCACCAAGATTGACTTTGCCTTTCATCCTTTCAAAGTTGATAAAATAAGTACCAGTTGAAAACTAAGGTCAATGTAATCGACCTGGTCCCTTATCCTATAATCGCTGACCTTGTGCCAAAATTTTAAGCCAATACTTAATAAGCCTTTCATACATGACAAAGCAAATTTAAACTTCCGTTTTTAAACTGTAAAACTGAAATACAAATCATGTCTGACATGGTGAAAGCATAAAAACTACATAAATAACAAATGTTGCTGCATCAAAGATAAAATAGGGATATAAAACACCAAGTGGGGGCCCTTAGATTATGAAAGAGCGAAGTATAATTGATTTCATGGGTTAAAAAGCAGAGAATGAAAAGTGGAATATTATAAGAGCTCCAAGAAAAAATAATTCCACCAAACACTAGAAATACATTCACACATGTACTAATACCCATTTCTTTCAGCAGGGGTTTATATGCCCCCCCCCTCCCATATCAGATTATTTGGTCAATAGATATGGTGAAAACTTATATTTACAAAATTTTCACTTATTTCTTAACTTACACAGACTACACATGTTTAAACAGCACTATGAAATCATAGTTCTTAAATTTAAAGGAAAAAATAAATGGGTATATTAGTGTAATCAGTAAGCACATTTATCATGAAAATAAGAGGTATGAGTTCAATTTCCATGCATGCGAATACCCACTTTTTTTTTTTTCCTCAGGAAAATATCAAACTATTTTCTATAATCAATATATGGTGAAAACTTAAAATTATATAAATTATATTTATTAAATTTTCACTAGAAACGGAGTATTTAAAAAAAAAACATAGAAATTCATTAATAGAGGGAAAAGTCACATTTTTATTTGAAGGAGATGCTAACAAGAAATCAATTTTGATATAACTTATTGGAATTATTGATACATGTCAAAAAGTTGTTAGACTGAACTAAATATATTGATTTTTTATAACTAAGTACAAAACCAATTCCACAAAGTCAATTGAATCAATCCTCATTTATGGAGATGGAGAAAGTGACATGAAAAAAACCTCAAACTCAGAATAGTCAATCTAGTATGTTTTCTTTTTTTTTTTACAGCACCAACACAATGGTTAAATACAGCAAGAAAACAATCCTGTACATAGGTGCAGGTGTGGTTGTATGGTAAGAAGTTTGCTGTCCAATCACATGGTTCTAGGTTCCGTCCCATTGTGTGACACCTTGGGCAAGTGTCTTCTATTATAGCCTCAAGCTGATCAAAGCCTTGTAAGTGAATTTGATAGATAGAAACTAAAAGAAGCCCATCATGTGTGTGTGTGTGTGTGTGTGTGTGTGTGTGTGTGTGTGTGTGTGTTTTACTGTCATCTTGTCTTGACTTCATATGATGGTTGTAAACAAATGTTACCATCATACGAGATGCGTCCTTTGTTCCAATCATCCATGAAAATGTCTGGGGGATATTACCATGCTTGAAGTTGGCAAATGGGAGGGCATCTGGCAGTAGAAAATGTGCCATCAACAAAATCTGTTCAACCCATGCAAACATGGAAAAGTGGATGTTAAAACAATGTTGAACATAAAAGCCATGCAACAATCAGAACTGAAGATTCACAAAGTCCAGATAGGAATGGTATCAGCATCTCAATGGAACCATTCTAAGTTTAGATTTCTAACATTGTTGCAGAGCTATGTTTTGGACAAGGAACTAAATCTTTCATCTCTCTCTCTCTCTGCAATAAAAGCAAGTCAGAAAAAGAGAAACGTCACAGCATAATCTTGAATTTCCACTGTTAAGGAATTTCAAAACTTACAATATCAAGATTAAATCATCTCACATGATAAAAGAATTAATGGTCTGTGATTTAATAAAAATTCTTCTCTCAACCATTAATGTCGGAACAGCAGAGACAGTCTTGTTTAAAAACCACCTTATCTATTGATACACACCTTCAATATGAAACTTTAATAATAATAATAATAATAACAATAATAATAAGACATATTAATCACAATAAATATAGAAAGAACTGCCTGACAGTGATAATGTCAAAAAGAATTTTCTAGATCTGAGATAAAACCCACTAAACTCACATTATCAATTATAAGAATTGCTGCTAAATCTTTTCTATAGAGCTGAAGCCAACTTCCTAAGAAATTGTATATCTTTCATGTGTTTCAGTCATTCGACTTCAGCCATGCTGAGGCACCACCTAAAAGAATTTTAGTCAAGCAAATCAACGCCATTACTTTTCTCTTAGTCAAGTACTTATTCTATCAATCTCTTTTGTTAAACCATTAAGTTACAGAGACATGAAGACACCAACACTGGTTGTCAAGTGGTTGTGGGGGAGAAACACAAAGAGACACACATACGATGGGCTTCTTTCAGTTTCCATCTACCAAATCCACTTACAAGGTTTTGGCTGGCCTGAGGCTATAGTAGAAGACACCTACCCAAGGTGCCACAAGTAAGGTTGAACCCAGAACCATGTAGTTGGGAAGCAAGCTTCTTGCCAAACAGCCACTCCTGCACCTTATTTTTATGTGGGGGAGAAGCAGGGTTATATTTTCCTCACGATATCTTTTAACTTATACAAATTGAGAGCTAACCACCAACACCAAAAATGCAAATAATAGAAAAGATTTATTTGCTAAATGATGGAGCTTCCATATATAAAACATGAATGGTCGACTTGTAGATTTCTCAGAAAGAAAACACATTTGTTCTGTTCAACATTTTCCATAAGCTTTCATTTCAAAAACCAGTTTTTTACGGTTTATACCACTTCCTGGCATAATTCATAATCCCTTTAGGAATAGACCTACTACAAACAGAAAACCCCCAAAATTAGCAACAATTCTCACCAAGCTTTTCAGTCTTTCTCAATACCACACAAAGTTATGGTAAGAGGTTCCATTCCTTTTTCACTTTTCCAATTTCTCTGCTATTCACTATTAAGATGAGGAAAGCAATAACTGACCAATTCCTAGAATTTCTCTTCCACTTTCTTTATGACAAACTGGTTTCTGCTTAAATGTTAAGAAACTAATGTAACATACATCAGTGTCGCATAACCAGCCCACTCAAAAGTACCTTGGATCATAGGGTGACAATGCCGTGCTTGAGGAGACCTATTGAGTCAAGTACATCAAAATCAAATGGAAATTGTAGTTGTGATCCCTGTGCCAGTGGCACGTAACAAGCACCAACCAATCGTGGTCGTTGCCAGCCCCCTCTGGCCCCTGTGGCGGTGGCACGTAAAAAGCACCCACTACACTCTTGGAATGATTGCTGTTAGGAAGGTCATCCAGCTGTAGAAACACTGCCAGATCAGACTGGAGCTTGGTACAGCCTCCTGGCTTCCCAGACCCCAGTCAAACCGTCCAACCCATGCCAGCATGGAAAACAGCCGTTAAACGATGATGATGGTGTCATGCCTACCAAGTGACCTTTCTTTTCTTTCTTTTTATAGTAAAACAACAACAACAACAATATATCAACTTATGTACAGAGCATTTCGTTTCACAACTCAAACATCTGAACACAATCCGCTTTGTCATATGACCTCTGTAATCGTGACACTGTGTCAGTTACGACGACAAGGGTTCCAGTTGAAATTAACATGCAAAGTGGCTGAACACTCCACAGACACATGTACCCTTAACATAGTTCTCAGGGAGATTCAGGGTGACACAGAGTGTGACCTGGCTGGCTCTTTGAAATACAGGTACAACAGAAACAGGAAGAAAGAGTGAGAGAAAGTTGTGGTGAGAGAGTACAGCAGGGTTTGCCACCACCACCACCACCACCCACCCCCCTGCTGAAGCCTCGTGGTGCTTTAGGTATTTTTGTTCAATAAACACTCACAGCGCCCAGTTTGGGAATTGAAACCATGATCCTACGACCGCGAGTCCGCTGCCCTAACCACTGGGCCATTGTGCTGCCACTACTTCAGTAATACTTAACACTACAATCACAATACAAATATCAGGAACATATTCATTTGAACTACATTTTAGGGATTGCCAGGCAGATAATCCTGTGTATATCACTGGGCAACAATGATTGTCTTCTAAGTGTTTTAATAGTCAGTTCTAAGTGTGTTGTATGCTGAATCAAAATGTGGAATATATTTCCTATCAAGCTTATGGTTCTTATGATACTATGTTCATTTATACCTCATTAAGCAGACTGGATTTATGTGTAACGCTAATTATGGCAATGAATTTCCAGAAAAATATTGCTTGTATAGGATAAACATGGACTTTCCTCTAGTGTTACAATGTATAGAAAAAAAAAGAGCTTTCAGTGGATTAGGTTGATGGAATCTGAAAGAAGCCTGACATATGTATAAATACACACACAATGTAGATACATGTGGCAAGAAGTTTGCTTCCCAACCACGTGGTTTCCAGGTTCAGTCCCACTGCATGACACCTTGGGCAAGTGTCTTCTACTATAGCCTCAGGCCAACCAAAGCCTTGTGATTGGATTTGGTAGACGGAAACTGAAAGAAGTCCATCTATATGTGTATGTGCGTGTGTCCACCATTGCTTGGCAACTGATGTCGATGTGTTTATGTCCCTGTAACTTAGTGGTTCAGCAAAAGGGATTGATAGAATAAGTACTAGGCTTACAAAGAATAACTCCTGGGGTCGATTTCTTTGACTAAAAAACCCTTTAAGGCAGTACTCCAGCATGGCCACAGTCAAATGACTGAAACAAGTAAAAAGAATATATATATATATAGGCGCAGGAGTGGCTGTGTGGTAAGTAGCTTGCTTACCAACCACATGGTTCCGGGTTCAGTCCCACTGCGTGGCACCTTGGGCAAGTGTCTACTACTATAGCCTCGGGCCGACCAAAGCCTTGTGAGTGGATTTGGTAGACGGAAACTGAAAGAAGCCCATCGTATATATGTATATATATATATATGTGTGTGTGTGTGTTTGTGTTTGTCCTCCCACCAACGCTTGACAACTGATGGTGGTGTGTTTACGTCCCCGTAACTTAGCAGTTCGGCAAAAGAGACCGATAGAATAAGTACTAGGCTTCCAAAGAATAAGTCCTGGGGTCGATTTGCTCGACTAAAAGGCGGTGCTCCAGCATGGCCGCAGTCAAATGACAAACAAGTAAAAGAATAAATGAGTATATATATATATATATATATATATATATATATATATATATATATATATGCACATACATACATATACATATATACGCACACAGTCTTGTATGTACAGGATTGTGCTTCCTTGTCTTGAGATTGCAGGATTCATGTAATGAATGTCATCCGTTTCCAATTTTCTAGAAAACCACATCTGGCCATGGAAAAAAACTGCCTCACTAACCCCCATGAAACCCAAACAGAAATGGAAAAAAATGAGGACGGTTTCTGCTGCCGAATTATATTATTATATTCCTAAAATAAGAAACAAACTTGATGGAAACAATCCCTGACATAGGCAGACATATAAAATATAATTGATGTCTCATATAAGAGCTGTATTGTTATTACAGTAATTTAAATAGTTTGTTACACAACACTTAACTTGGAAAGTAGATTTCCGGTCACATTGTCCCAAATATACAATATTGTGGACGGAGGAAAATAGATATTTACTTTGTTGAGTATATGGTGCACTACATTCTAAATTTATGTGTATTATAAAAAAAAAAATTATATATTAATCTAAGTATGTTAACTTATATTTTAATAAAACTCAAAGAAAGTAACTTAACCCTCTCAACCTGCACCAACACCAATGTGTTTTTTTTTTGGGGGGGGGGGGGTATGGTTTATCATATCAAATGAGCTGAAATAACCTCTTCAATTTAAATGAGAGCATTAATGAAAATCTCGTTACTCTGTTCATGAAAACATGGCTTCACTGTTGCCTTATATTGCACCACACCTTTTAATATGAGACTTATGTCCTACAACTTCCACCCCACCCCCCCATAGGTGCAGGAGTGGCTGTGTGGTAAGTACCTTGTTTACCAATCACATGATTTCAGGTTCAGTCCCACTGCGTGGCACCTTGGGCAATCGTCTTTGGGCAAGCGTCTTCGGGCCAGCCAAAGCCTTGTGAGTGGATTTGGTAGACGGAAACTGAAAGAAGCCCATCATAATATGTGTGTGTGTGTGTGTGTGTGCTACTGTGTTTATCCCCACCACCACCACCACCATCACTTGACAACCAATGTTAATGTTTACGTCCCCATAACTTAGTGTTTCAGCAAGAGACAGAATAAGTACTAGGCTTACAAATGACTGAAACAAAAGAATATTGCTATTGTAACTATTAAACTTTGTGGATTTTTATGACAGAAAACATGGATACCAGCTTCACATTCACAAACAGTGATTCTGACTGGTGTTTTCCTTTAAAATAAACCAAATATTTTAAGTTTCAACAGTGAAAGCAACAACTCACTGGTGCCATTAGAAAAAGCACTCAATACACACAGGAAAGCAATAAGAAGGGCATCCAGCAGTAGAAACGATGCTGATGCTGTCAACAGACCCATCAGATCCTGTCAAACTGTCCAATCCCTACCAGCATGGAACATGGACATTAAATGATAATGGTGATGACATAAGCATCTGAATGGAGTGGGGGGCTGCAGATTGTCCTTGCCCCCTCCCCTCACTTTTCAACACCTGTACCTGCACATGCTTTCATACCTTTGTACAAAAGGGCCATGGTGGCACTAATAAAGAAATTATTATTATTATTGGTAAAAGCAAGAGAGGGTGGATTGGTAGAATTGTTAAAGCACAAAATGAAATGACTTGAAGTATTTAGTTCTGGTTCTTGAGATTCTAAGTTCAAACCATGCCAGGATCAACTTTGCCTTCCATGGTCAATGAAACAAAGTACTGAGGCCAATAAAGTCAACTCAATCCTTCTCATTAAGATTGCTGCCCTTGCACCTAAATAAGGAACATAATAGTGCCACGTGGTCAATGCTAGCGCCCCCTGGCTGGCTGCTGTGCTGGTGGCACATAAAAAGCACCATCCAAATGTGATCGATGCCAGGCCCGCCTGACTGGTCCCTGTACCGGTGGCACATAAAAAGCACTCACTACTCTCGGAGAGGTTGGCATTAAGAAGGGCATCCAGCTGTAGAAACATTGCTAGATCAGATTGGAGCCTGGTGCAGCCACTGGCTTCCCAGACCTCAGTCAAACTGTCCAACCCTTGCCAGCATGGAAAACGGACGTTAAACAATGATGATGATGATATCCATCTATTTAAGGCCTTGTGCCTTAAATAGAGGGGATTATTATTCTTATAAAGGCAGCAAACTGGCAGGATTGTTAGCATGCTGGGCAAATGCTCAACAGCATTTCATCCGTCTTCATGTTCTGAGTTCAAATTCAGCCAAGGTTGACTTTGCCTTTCATCCTTTCAGCATCAATAAAATAAGTACCAGTCAAACACTGGGGATCGATGTAATCAACTAGCCCCTAACTTCTGAAATTGCTGGCCTTGTGCCAGAATTTTAAGACATTATTATTATTATTAAAAGGTGTTAAGCCATTAGAGTTGATAAAGCATTGGAAAAAATTCCTTGCAACATTTGTTCAAATCCTCCACGGGGTCAACTCTGGCTTTCATCCCTTCAGAGGTGATACAAAGAAGTACCCAGCAAGCACTGGACTCAATAGAATCTACTAAACCCCTACCCTCGAAATTGTTGGTCAGGTACCACCTAAATTAGAGACCATTATGTAGTTTGCTGTGTGGAGACTGGCATGAGAAAGAACAGATCCAACGTCTCCTCTCTATATTGTAAAAGTCAACTAAAGAAGGTTGAATTAGGGCCCGCACACCAACCTCATAAAAATCCTCACCAGCAACGACTAGCCAAAAAACAGACCCATGGGCTGGAGGTTTGTTGTCTGAATGGCACAAAAGTGTGACCTACCAGGTGTAGTAGGGAATCCACAATAAATTGGTAACTGAGTAATGATACACTGTTACAACACAAAACCCCATACCACTACAACTACTCCTAGTATGTAGTAATTACAACTTCCAAATAAATTAAGTTTTTAATAAAATTTTAACTATGTATCAAATTCAATTTAATTAAAGCATAAATTGACACCTTTTTATTTTTTATAAAAACAGAAACATTAAATAAAAAAGGGATACCACATTTCATATTGATATTCCAGATTATACTCAATAATCTAGATTTTAAAGGACTACAATCGTGGAAGAATTAAAATTAAATCTCATAAATGAATGTTTATTTTTTTTTAATGGCTGACAGGATTAAATTCTGTTTTGTTTTTGAATCAATATTCAATTTCTAAATAGAATCACTGGTATTCTTAGAGTTAATACTATGTTACTGAAATTACTAGAACAAAAAGAATTTCACAGACAGATGACTGAAATACAAAATTTTTTTTAAAAGCTGCAGATACTTAACAGATGAATGATAATGAGTTTCCAATCAATTAATAATTTAATCATTTTTATCAAAAACAGAGAATTATTAATGTTTTTGTTTTTAATTATTTGCAGGCATGGCTGTATGGTAAGGAGCTTACCTCCCAACCACATGGTTATACGTTCTGTCCCACTGCGCAGCACCTTGGGCAAGTGTCTAGTTCTATAGCCTCGGGCTGACCAAAGCCTTGTGAGTGAATTTGAAAGACAGAAACTGAAAGGAACACATACACATACATACATACATACATATATATATATATATGTATATATATATATATATATATATATATATATATATATACAAATATGCGATGGGCTTCTTTCAGTTTCTATCTATCAAATCCACTCTCAAGGCTTTGGTCAGCCCAAGGTTACAGAAAGGGTTGATAGAATAAGAATCAGTTAAGCACTGGGATGAACATAAACATCCACTCCCCTCAAACAGCTGGCCCTGTGTCAAAATTTTAAATCATCACATTATTATTATTGTTGTTGGCAAACTGGCAGAATTATAAACACATCAGACAAAATGCTCAGCAGTATTTTGTCTGCCTTTAAGTTCCAAGTTCAAATTCCACCAAGGTCGACTTTATCTTTCATCCCTTTGGGGCTGATAAGTACTAGTTGGACACTGGTGTCAGTGTAATCAATATACTCCAAAATAGCTAGCCTTGTGCCAAAATTTAAAATCATCATCATTATTATTGACAACAAGTACAAAAGGCATCATTACTAAAAGACCAAATTACAAAAGAATACCTTTGCTGACACCTCAAGTTCGACCAGCCTGTCATGACTGGAACAATACCCAAAAGAAGATTATCAAATTGTTGAAATACAAGATGCGACATGTAGAAAAGTGTAAACTAAAGAATTAATAGTTTTAAAACAAACAAACAAAAAATATTTAAATTCCAAGCAAAGGCAAGAAAAATCATAATAGTACCAGGCACAAGAGACAATCCCTGCAAAAATAGCGGCCTCTCAATTGGAGCATATAAAACTTTTACACAAAAACGAAATACAAAAATAAAAGCAACTTTTTGTCTGCACTTGAGAAATATGGAATTAAGTATGTAATGTAGAAACAGTGATGTACTTAACAGGCAGATACTTAGCAAAACTTTCTAACAAAAAAAAACTATGTATAAACAAACTAAAGAAATGTTAAAATTCCATAATTCAAACAATCTGGAGAAAATTATAACAGTTCTTTCTAAGACAAATTAAGGGAAGAGAGGAAAATAAGTTACTTTTGCAGATAATTATGTAATAAACAATTATTTTGGTTGTAGTGAAAGAAATATAAAATAAAACGCTGCCACTTTCCACCAGCTGAACATGATGAAGAGAACAAGGAACAGCTGCAAGACTAAGTATCGCAAAGTTTACACAACGAAGAATGAAACAAACCATTTACAGCTGGGAAAATAAAAAGGTCACATTTAAACGACGACCACCATCACCGATGCTGAATCAAAATATACATCATCTGATCATCAAATGCAACTTGGATATGATGGCAGGAAATGCACAAACCCATACAAGAATCAGTTAATGCCATGAAGACTGCAAGACTTTCTTTAAAAAGGCAGCAATGTCAGAAACAAATCATTGATTACCTTTAGGATTCTTTCTAGTCACATTGATATCAGAATGTTTTTTGGCTTTTGTTTTTTCGTACACAAAGATTAATCTTTTAGCATTCAGACTACTCTGTCAAATGTAATATTTATTTATTCCCATTGCTTTGAATTAATCATGCATTATCTCAGTTTGGAGATTTCAATGATGAGATTGTATATTTCTAGAATGACATTGTAGGATAGGTGTGAGAAGCCTGATCTGGCCAGTTTCAATGTTAAAGGGTTAAACAAACTCCGGGTAGTTAGATTTGGTACTGAATGAAAACAGAAGCTACGGGCAAACACTATAGAAAATCACAGCTACTCAAAGATGACTTTTTTTTTTTTTTTGCATTAGAAATGAGAATAATAGAATTGGTTTGAATAAAAATGCTGGATTTAAAAGTCAATGAAGTCATTGAGATTAGAGTAAACCAATTAACAGCTAACTTTGAAGTCACTAAAGGTAGTAATTAAAGAATTACAGGTTAAGCTTTTTATTATTTTTCTTTAAACCACTTATATGTAAATGGAGCTGCAGAAATAAATTAGAAAGGAAAACCCAACCTACTGCAGACTTATCAAAGAAATTTAATATTTTAGCATCAATATCAAATTTAAAACAACAGAGAAAAGACTGCAGAGTAGAGCAGAAATTTAGGGTGTTCATAGGTCTGGACAGGGATAAAACAAATCAAAAAAGGATGCAATTATAGAGAAAAATAAATTTCATTCATTGTGTGCTGGACAGATGAGCTATAGCAACCTCTATAAATAGTAATTAAGATATGAGGCTTTCATGTAAATGTCAAGAGTATAATACAGAAATAATAGAGAAAAATTAATGATATAAATAACTGGAAAACAGTAAACCTCACAGATATAAAGGTGAATACAGCATTCTATATAAGTGGGCGCATGTGTATGCACGCATATATCTATTTAGATATATTGTCCCACCCTTGCCAGCATGAATGGCAGACATTAAGTGATGATGATATGAGGGTGTGCTGAAAAGTTCCTGACTTTAAGGGCATTGCGAAAGGCCCAGTTGGAGACCCAACTTTCTCACTTCTTTATTGGGGTCTTTGAAAAACTGAAGGAGTGTTGCAACAATTGTGGCATTAAGTGGGAGGACCGCATCAGTGATCTTGAGATATTAGCCAAACCTGTTTTTGCAGAGTATTGGCAATGAATGACACCCACTGAACGATAGCATCACTCATTTACAACTGATGCAATATCAAAACAAGGGGACACAAACACATAGGCCCACACACATACCTACAATATTTACAACAGGCATTTTTCATTTTCTCTCCATCAAATCTACTCACAATGCTTTGATTGGCCTGAGGTTATGGAAGCCGAAGCTGTTGCTCAGCAAAACCCAAGTCCAAAACCATATGATTTGGAAGCAGTCTGCAAGCATATACATATGCATGCATCAACAATCACTGTAACAGGATTTCAACTGATGCCTTTACTCGAATGTCTTCTTGAGCATAAGTGGCACAGATGTGGCTTTTCAGTCCTGGTAGTGACCTACATACTTTTGCACAGATGTGGGAATGATGAGCACCTCTTACAGCAAGTGTTAAAGCCTTCATGGAATTTTCCAGTCAGTGTGTTTTGCCTTTCTCTGTTACAACCAGCCAGAGTATGCTACACATAATAGTAATGCTAAAAATCAAACGCTGTTTTGCTTAAAGCTTTTTTAAGTGAAGAAAGGACTTGCGCAGGGCCTCCACTCCCTAAACAACGTATGCATTTGCTTATAAAGAAGAACTACTTTACATCAATGGATGCAAACAAAGTTGCAAGTGTCACAGTTTACTTTCTAGAAAGACATCTAAACAAAGACTAGGGGCTCTCTCATTCCCAGCTGTTTGTTTGCCCATTGAGGTTTTGATTTTTGTCCTGCAGGGTGTCCAACAAAAGCCACCCGCCTTACCAAACAGGCTTGGTATGGTTGCTCTTTAGACACCAATAGCCCGATAGGCTGTAATGGCTACATTATATATATGTATACATAGATACACACATTTTATATATATAAATACACATGCACTTTTATATTTATATATATATATATATATATATATATATAAATAAATACACACTTTATATATATATATATATATATATATAAATACACTATATATATATATATATATATATATATAAATACACTATATATATATATATATATATATATATATAAATACACTATATATATATATATATATATATATATAAATACACTATATATATATATATATATATATATATATATATATATATATATATCATCATCATCATCATCATCATCGTTTAACGTCCGCTTTCCATGCTAGCATGGGTTGGACGATTTGACTGAAGACTGGTGAAACCGGATGGCAACACCAGGCTCCAGTCTGATTTGGCAGAGTTTCTACAGCTGGATGCCCTTCCTAATATATATATATATCATCATCATCATCATCGTTTAACGTCCGCTTTCCATGCTAGCATGGGTTGGACGATTTGACTGAGGACTGGTGAAACCGGATGGCAACACCAGGCTCCAATCTAATTTGGCAGAGTTTTTACAGCTGGATGCCCTTCCTAACGCCAACCACTCAGAGTGTAGTGGGTGCTTTTACGTGTCACCCGCACAAAAACGGCCACGCTTGAAATGGTGTCTTTTATGTGCCACCCGCACAAGCCAGTCCAGGGGCACTGGCAACGATCTCACTCGAAAATCCTACGGGAGCCAGTCAGGCGGTACTGACAACGGCCACGCTCAAAATGGTGCATCTCATGTGCCACCTGCACAAGAGCCAGTCCAGGGGCACTGGCAACGATCTTACTTGGCTTGCCGGGTCTTCTCACGCACAGCACATTTCCAAAGGTCTCGGTCAGTAGTCATCGCCTCGGTGAGGCCCAATGTACGAAGGTCTTGCCTCACCACCTCAGCCCAGGTTTTCCTGGGCCTACCTCTTCCACGGGTTCCCTCAACTGTTAGGGTGTGGCACTTTTTCACGCAGCTATCCTCATCCATTCTCACCACATGTTCATACCAGCGCAATCGTCTCTCTTGCACACCACAACTGATGCTTCTAATGTTCAGCTTTTCTCTCAAGATACTTACACTCTGACGGGTATTCACATTGACATTACACATCTAACGGAGCATACTGGCTTCATTCCTTGCGAGCTTACGTATGTCCTCAGCAGTTACAGCCCATGTTTCACTGCCATGTAGCATGGCTGTTCGTACGCATGCGTCATACAGTCTGCCTTTTACTCTGAGTGAGAGTCCCTTTGTCGCCAGCAGGGGTAAGAGCTCTCTAAACTTTGCCCAGGCTATTCTTATTCTAGCAGCTACACTTTCAGCGCACCCACCCCCACTACTAACTTGGTCGCCCAGATAGCGGAAGCTATCGACTACCTCTAGTTTTTCACCCTGGAATGAGATAGAAGTTGTTTCCTGTTTGTTTACAGTCTTTATTGCACCTGAACATCTGCCACAAACAAAAACTAACTTGCTAGTTAACCTGCCTTTGATGTTGCTGCACCTCTTATGTGTCCATAGCTTGCACCGGGTACATCTTATAGAGTTACTACCTACTCCTTTTCTACATACTGAGCAGGGCCATCTACCTGAAGGGGTTTGTGTTTTATCTACCTTCCTACTTATTAGGATTTTGGTTTTAGCTGGGTTGACTCTAAGGCCCTTCAATTCTAGACCTTGCTTCCACACCTGAAACTTCTCCTCTAGTTCTGATAGTGACTCCGCAATTAGGGCAAGGTCATCAGCATAGAGGAGCTCCTAGGGGCAACCTGTCTTGAACTCCTCTGTGATTGCCTGGAGGACTATGATAAATAAGAGGGGGCTGAGGACGGAACCTTGGTGGACCCCCACCCGGAATTCATTGCTGTACTCATTTCCAACCCTCACCTTACTGGCAGCATCTCTGTACATGGCTCACACTGCTCTCACTAACCATTCTTCTATCCCAAGTTTCCTCATTGACCACCAGATAAGGGATCGGGGGACCCTGTCAAAGGCTTTCTCCATGTCAACGAAAGCCAGGTACAGAGGTTTATCCTTAGCTAGGTATTTCTCCTGCAGCTGTCTCACTAGAAATAAGGCATCAGTAGTGCTTTTACCTGGCACGAACCCAAACTGCATCTCATCTAAATTGATTCGCTCCCTAATTAGTTGGGCTATGACCCTCTCTGTAACTTTCATAACCTGATCTAACAGCTTGATGCCTCTGTAATTATTTGTATCTAAGGTGTCACCTTTACCTTTGTAGCAGTTGACTATGATGCTGCTACACCAGTCATTGGGTATGACTCCTTCGTGTATCACCTGGTTCGTAATACGGGTGACTAGGCTATAGCCAACACTGCCAGATATTTTGAGCATCTCTGCAGTGATTCCTGATGGGCCAGGGGCTTTCCCGGTCTTCATACTCTTAATTGCTTTATCTACCCCGGTACTATCAACTCGGATAGCTGGTCCCTCTATTGGGTCGACATACGGCAGGCTCTCTTCCTCCCATTCATTCTCTTTATTAAGCAATCTATCGTAGTGGCATCTCCAGACCTCTTTCTTTGCATCCTCATTTAGTGCAAGCGTACCATCATCCATGCGAACACATTTCTCTCCTACAACATCACTATTCTCTCTCCTACACTGTCTTGCAACACGAAATACCTCGAGTCTTTGGTCCTCACGGCGCAGAACATTGGCAAATCTTTCCTTATCTGCTTCCCCTCTGGCTAAATAAACCTGTCGCCTAGCCTCCCTTCTGGCACATTGGTATAATTCCCTGCTACCACCGTTCTTCCAGTCCTTCCAAGCCTGTTTCTTTTATATATAAATACACACTTTATATGTATATATATATATAAATACACACTTTATATATATATATAAATACACACTTTATATATATATATATATATATATATATAAATACACACTTTATATATATATATATATAAATACACACTTTATATATATATATATATAAATACACACTTTATATATATATATATATAAATACACACTTTATATATATATATATATAAATACACACTTTATATATATATATATATATAAATACACACTTTATATATATATATATATAAATACACACTTTATATATATATATATATATAAATACACACTTTATATATATATATAAATACACACTTTATATATATATATAAATACACACTTTATATATATATATAAATACACACTTTATATATATATATAAATACACACTTTATATATATATATAAATACACACTTTATATATATATATAAATACACACTTTATATATATATATATATATATATATATATATATATATATATAAATAAATACACACTTTATATATATATATATATATATAAATACACACTTTATATATATATATATATATATATATATATATATATATATATATATATATATATATATATATAAATACACACTTTATATATATATATAAGAGCATGTCAATTTGCTATTTCTCACTGATTTAATTGGAGAAAATGAGCTTGGATTGGAGAATATGGTTAGAACAATATTTCAATGTTGTTTGTAGTTAAGTGATATCGTTTCTGAGCAAGATTGGACCTGTCACACATTTGATATAGTACTGTTCCTTTCATCAGTGAAAGGTAAGGAATAAGAAAAAGAAAAAATTACTGATGAATTCTAAATTTGGGCTCCCTGCATACTAGTGGGTTTAAGAACAGAGTTTTAATATTGTCATCATCATCATCGTTTAACGTCCGCTTCCCATGCTAGCATGGATTGGACGATTTGACTGAGGACTGGCGAACCAGATGGCTGCACCAGGCTTCAATCTGATCTGGCAGAGTTTCTACAGCTGGATGCCCTTCCTAACGCCAACCACTCAGAGAGTGTAAGCGGGTGCTTTTACATGCTACCGGCACGAGGGCCAGTCAGGCGGTACTGGCAATGGCCATGCTCAAGTGGTGTTTTTTACGTGCCACATGCACAGGAGCCAGTCCAGTGGCACTGGCAACGACCTCGCTCGAATGTTTTTTCACGTGCCAGTAAGGTAACGCTGGTAATGAACATGCTCAAATGGTGCTTTTTACGTGCCACCAGCACAGAAGCCAGTCAGCTGCTCTGGTAGTGATCACGCTCGGATGGTGCTCTTAGCGCTCCACTGGCACAGGTGCCAGTCATCGAATTTGCAAATTTGATTTGATTTCAATTTAACTTGCCTCAACAGGTCTTCGCAAGCAGAGTTTAGTGTCCAATGAAGGAAAGGTACGCATAAGTGGGCTGGTTATAGCCCTGGCATAGGCCACGTGTTATGGTCTCACTCGGTTAGCCAGGTCTTCTCACACACAGCGTATTTCCAAAGGTTTTGGTCACTAGTCATTGCCTTGGTGAGGCCTAATGTTCGAATGATAGTAATGTTGTAAAGATAGTAAATAACCCTCATTTGTTGGGCCTAACAAAACCATTGAATGAAGGGGAACAAACAGATATCTCAGAATACATTTTTTTAATAGATGTTGTGCAGCTTCCAACTTTCCTCTGAATGTTGGAAAAGAGTTACCTGCATTACGATGATTCTTGCCAAGTATCAAAATGTCAATACCATGACTGCTGCTCAATGCTCTGTGGACACTAAACACTATAAGACATGACATGGACAGCTGCAGCAGAAACTAAGAAGCCATGGCCAGCAGGAAGGGACACAGCAATCATTTTGACTGTCCATATGCCAGGATTCATTGCCACATCTTTGAACAGGGCTTTAGGCTCAATTCAGACAGCTTTGTGGAGCTACTGCAGCTTGAAGGTCATATGTCTGGCAGCAGGAATCGGCTCTTTGCCGTACCTGTGGAAAGAGTCAGAAGTGGTTGTCAGAGAATTTCTACAACTTCACCAGACCCAATTTCTGACCTCCTAATTCCCTAGATTGCAATCCCATGGATTACTGTGTGGGTCACATTTGAGAAAGACACCAACCACTAGCCAGTAGTCAATATCAAGGAGGTGTTCAAAGATCTTCCCAAGCACACAGTGAGAAACACATGCGCCAGGTTCCAGATCCATCTTGAGGCCACGATGGAAGGTGAACAGGGGGTTACTTTCAGTGAACTTTTATCTCCCAGCCATATATTCTAGTTGATATTTTTGGAGTTTAAAAATACTTTTATTTTGTCCAAACACCCTATATACAAACATACACAATATTTTAGATGCTTTTAAACTCAAATTGCTGTATGATCACTAATTTGCTTAGTATCATTCTAGTCATAAGAGATGCATATAATACTCTTTGGTTTGGAAAGCTAATGAGAAACCCCCACCCCCATTTAACTGCATTTGGCCTTTCACTTGAGCACACACATATACAAAGAGAGAGAGAGAGATTAATGTAGGGAAGAAACAATATATCATTGCAACTCTCTAATGTTCTTGAGTATGAATCAGAGAAGATTATATTCCAGCTGTTTCTAACAGAAGAATTTTGTGGAGCATCAGACAAAGTCAAGTGAACCAAAAACAACGTCTAATATAGAAAGCAACATTTAAAAACATCATTAAATAGAATATCTTTTGAAGATAAAGATTAGATCTAGTTTGTAGGCACTTTTCAGGAAACTTTGCCAAGTTATTCCCTGCTTCAAGCTTCTTAAAAGCAGCACACGATAAAGATATATCAACTGATTCCACAACCTCAATTTCAGTGGGAATAACGGTTCATTCTTAAAATAGCTGGAAATTAAGAAATTCTACACCAAAATATTGTGAAGTCTTTGTCCAAATTTAAACCACCTTGGATAAGTTTCCACCAAACCATGTCCAAATTAAAAGCGCCACTGAATTGAAAAAGCTTACACACGAAAATAATTGAATAATTGACTTTATTATAAGAGAAGTATAAAATCTTTAAAATATAAAATCATGTTCAGGCATGATTGTGGTTGAGAAGTCCACTTGCCAACCACATGGTTTTAGGTTCAACCCCACTCTGTGTGCTATCTTGGACAAGTGTTTACTACAGCCCTGAGCCAAGCAAAGCGTCGAGTGGATTTGGTAGAGGGAAACAAAGGCTACAGTGTATGTAGCAAGATATACACAGACATGACAGAAGTAAATAGACACCCAATAAAACATTGTCTTATGCTTATTTTAACTTGTAATGGTTTATATTTTTTTTTATTAATGGACATTTTTATGTTCCAGGTTCCATATGTGATTGTTTAAATTATGCCAAGATTTCTACAGTTAATAGAGTGATTGTGCAATTCACTAGAGAGGGGAAGAGTCCACATCACCTTGCTCAAGTCAACCAGGGCATTCTGACATGACCCTTCTCTTTGCTAAGTATGAAGGATAATCCTTGTTGCAACACCTCTGACATAGCAGAACAAGTTGATGTCAGTCCCAGAATTCAATTACGCATACATTTTTATATACATTTACGTACGCATGTATTTTTATATACATTTATATTTTTTATATATATTTAATTTTAATTTAATTATAATTCAAAATATTACTGTCATATTCAACATATATCTTTTGGAAATTTGAATATTGATTTCCTGTGAATATTATTAATAATTTTATTAATAATATAAAAACATATATATATCTATTTGCTCAAAGTAATAGAGCACTTAATATAAGTTCAATAACATATTCCTTTTGAATATTCTTTATAAATTTTATATATATATATATATATAAACATATAGATATATGTGTGCATGGAACCATGCGTTTGTTTACATCGGCAATTGCTTATATGAAAGTGCAACGGCAGGAGGCGGTCAGTCAGTTTTCAGCTGTGTGGAGTAAATGACCTCACACTTGAAGAATTAGCAATGGGTAGCAACAGAAAGAGCATCCAGCTGTAACACAATGCTTCCATAATATATTCATCTAACCCATGGAAGCATGGAAAACTAGCCATTACAAAAAAGAAAAAAAAGAAAAGACAGACAAACAAAAACTATACAGCATTTACTGTTTGACCTGGCTATTATCCAAACCATTGGTCCACATATGAGCATTAAGTTGTTTCTACTGCTACAATAGACAAAATATTAAAAATTTTTTTATACAATTCCTAATCATCATCATTTAACATCCACTTTCCACGTTGGCATGGGTTGGACAGTTTGACAGGAGGTGGCCAGTTGGAGAGCTGTCCAGGCTCCACGTCTGTTTTGGCAGGGTTTCTGCAGCTGGATGCCCTTCCTAACGCCAACCACTTTACAGAGTGTGGACTGGGTGCATTCTACGTGCCACTGGCACAAGTGCATTTATGTGGCACCAGCACCCACAAGAAAAATATGCCTTGTTTCATGAATTTGCATGTCATCCTTGTGCAGGGGCCACACTAACCTTTTCTGTATTGTTCCATTTAACTATAAAAATATAAGGGGACCCTTTTTAAACACTGAATGCTTATTCGGGTCCAGTAGAGTAAAATAAGAATCAAAGGGGTCAACAGGCAAAAAAAGGGTTGAGAACCTCTGATCTGAACCTTAGTAATTCCCAGATTATTTAACAACCAGAGAATCATTAGCCATCAAAAGTATTGAACTAATTAAGATTCAGTTAAATTTCTAAACTAATCACTTCCCTTGAGACTGAGATCCAGCTCAGATTAATGCAGACTTTCATTTCTCAGTTAAGTTGATTCAATTGACAAAATGGCTTTCCAAGAACTGAGCCAAAAATATATCTTATTGGAATCTCTATTAAATTTAAAACCATTATAATAAGGATTTCAATTTTTGGCACAAGGCCGGCAATTTCGGGAGAGGGGACTAATTGATCACATCAGCTGCAGTACTCAACTGGTACTTATTTTCTCAACCCTGAAGGGATGAAAGGCAAAGTCGACTTCAGCGGAATTTCAACTCAGAAATGGACAAAATGCCACCAAACATTTCGCTTGGTGTGCTAATGCTTCCACCAGCTCACCACCTTAATAATAATAATCCTTTCTACTAAAGGCAGGAGACCTGAAATTTGGGGGGAGGGGACTAGTTGATTACATTGATCCCAGTGTTACACCGGCACCTATTTTATCGTCCCTCCTCGCAAAGGATGAAAGGCAAAGTCATCCCTGGCAGAATTTGAACTTACAACGTAGCAACAGGCAAAACACTAAACATTTCATCCAGCAGGCTAATAATGATAATAATAATAATAATAATAATAATAATAAGAGTCACACTTTGCATTGTTTGGAGAGAAAGTAAAAAAAAGAGATGCAGAGAGAGTTGACATAAGAGGTGCAGATAAGGTTTAGTGGCAGGCAAGGAGTAAAGAAGTGCTATACACACACACACACACGAGAGAGAAGGAGGAGAAGAAGGATTAAATAACAGTAGTTATGGGATGAGTTATACAAATGAGAAGCCATTTTATATCATTTTATTTAAAAGGAACAAATAGTTTTTCTTCTGAAAATTAGTATTTCATTATTTTGCATAAGTACCAAGAAATTTAATAAAAGTCAAAATTATAATTATAGTACATAGATCATATTTCCTGATATTACCTGTGGTACTAACCGTGTGAAGGTCTATGGCCTAGTGGTTGGGTGTTCCACTCATGATGGTCAGATCATGGGTTCAATTCCCAGACCAGGCAACATGGTGTGCTGCTGAGAAACTACACTTCATGTTGCCCCAGTGCTGTGTAGGGACCAGCATGTCAAAGAAGAGACCCAACATTTCTTCTACTTGTCGTAAAAGAGGTTGACATAGGATTTGCATGCCGACCTCATAAGAGCCCTCACCAGTAACAACAAACCAAAGAGATCCATGGATTGGAGGGTTCGTTGCTTGAGTATTGCAGAGACACCATCCACCAGGAGTAATCAGGAATCACCAATAAATGGTGGATGCAGTGATGTGCTGTTACAGTGCATTCCCCACCTACTACTACTACTACTACTACTACCCATGATGGCAGAAATATACTCCCAAAGTTATTCCCCATACTCGGTAAGCTGTTTCTTTAATCAGCCAAGCCATAAGTTAATTTCCAAACTTTCTGAGGTCATAGAAACCAGATATATACGGAAACCATACTTCTAAAACAACATCCGAATACAAGTAGTTGGTTTTTTTTTTGGTTTTTTTCACTTGGAACGCAATACTGTTGTTCATTTATGAATTCCATCAAGAAATATTCTCAATCACTTGTAAGCTTCAATTTATTAAAATTAAGTTATTTCTCTGTTTACTTTTATTACATTTTGCAAGTTTTTGAAAATCTGAAACCCAGCAAAAGTCAATATTTGTAACCACACACAAGGGATGAAGGAACACCATTTCAAAATACAGTTCCAACTCCAGATTTTGTGTCTGTATTTTAGTGTTGTTTTCATTTGTTTAGAAAGCTTCATCATTGCCAGACTTTCACATTTTATTTATTACCAAGGCTCTATACCAATGACATTATCAGTTAAAGTCGATAAATGTCAATTCTTCAGACGCCTTCTACAATCTGTAGTCTTAATTCATCATACATAAAAATTAGATTAATTATTTTCATACATATATATACATATATATATATGCATACAATATTAGTTATAATATCAAGAGGCAAAAGAACCAGAATTTACAGCACAATGGCTTTTATCATACTACTAAGTTTTATATGACATTTACATATTTTTGCACTAAACAATCCACTAAACACAACCACTTAAGGCAATATATTTATAGCCAGCAGTTTTCAGAAAACAAATTAAGTTTTTAATATTAAAAGTTAACTGCAGTTTTTTTTTAAATCAAGCACCAGGATAGAATTGCTTCATAAAACTTAGTCATGCACAAAATAAAACTCCAGTCAAAGAGTACAATTACTAAAGAAATATTTTTAAACAAAAATCTATAATCATAGACGGAAATGTTGGAATGAAAGAAGGTGGGGGTGGGGGTGGGGAGGAATCCATGTTTTAAAATAAATAGAAAACAATATTCCTTTGTTTGGAAGAAATCAACAAAGAGGAGATTCAACCAAGAGAAACAAGGCAAATCGAAGAATACAGGGTGGGGGGCACGCTCATAAAGACAAAAAAAAAAACAGGTTAAGTATTTTTCTCAAAAATGGTAATTATATTAATTCGTTAACAAATGATGGCTTATTAGTGCATTTGGCTCTTGATTCCAGCAGCACATTGGGTCCCTTATTTCACATTGCTCCAGTCCACTCAGCTAGTACCTGTAATTCAATGGGATCAGCCTTGTTGCATTCAATGTGTGATGGATAAGTACGCCTGTGGAGTGCTCAGCCACTTGCATGTTAATTTCATGAACAGGCTGTTCCATTGATCGAATCAACAGAGTGCCCAGCCAATTAGCTATTAAGACTTTAATGAATATTAGGAGGTGAAACAAATAGCAATGTGACAGACGAAACAGGCCTCACTTTCCAGATCACTGTTACAACTTCACA
The DNA here is from genome assembly GCF_046866305.1 of Octopus bimaculoides. Taxonomy (NCBI): domain Eukaryota; kingdom Metazoa; phylum Mollusca; class Cephalopoda; order Octopoda; family Octopodidae; genus Octopus; species Octopus bimaculoides. Next base: position 111,367,868 of record NC_142933.1, on the reverse strand, counting down.
ACCCTTTTCAATATCAATCTGCCAGAAACCAACCCTGGTTCTATGATATAAACTCCATTTTAAACCTATCTTAATTCTTTAGCATTCACATCGATTTGTCAAATGTAATACTTATTATTCAAAATGCTTTGAACTAATCATGCATTATCTCATAGTTTCAAGATTTCAATGATGTAATTGTCTATTGGAAAGGTGTGAGACGCTGAATCTGACCAGTTTGAATATAAATAGAATACTTGGGCTGGATCTGGTCAGTTTAAATGCTGAAGGATTAATTAAAACCTTCCATCAAAATTTTATGCTAATTTATGTTCCAAACACCAGCTTAATAATGAAAGTTATTTTACTAAATTCATCATTAACTGAAGCAAGCAATGTTTATTTCCACAGAAATATGGCAACAAAAAAAGTACATTGTACAACTAAATTGGTCGTTAATGTTGGGCCGAGTGCAATAAGTAGGCCTGTTGCTTTTTTCTGTGTCTCTATCTACTAGGTACTTCTAAATAAGGTTCTAATACAATAAACTGTTGACAGTGGGTACAGTCATTTTACCAATTAACACACACACACTATTTACTTGATCTTCACTTTAGCTTTATCATTATTATTATTAGTTTATTGTCAGAGTTCTTTCATCACACAGGAAAACAGATAGTCACTGAAGAATAGAATGTATGAAGAAAGCAATGATAAATAAGCAATCACTAATAATAATAACAAGAGCACTCAGAGAGCGCAAACCTCCACATCCTGTCAACAATTAGCTGAAGATATTTAAAATGAGAATATCTGAAATAAACTCGACCGCTCTCACAAACAAGAATACTAAAAATGAAACCAACTGCTCTACTTCATGTAAAGTAAATATAACAAATAATCCAGAATCTTTGTCCGGCACCAGACTGATCTCAAAATCTAATCAGTTTGTGCCAGTCATGAGGCCAAACATCCCTGAAAGTTTCCTCCAAATCCATCCAGCAGTTCTTGAGATATCTTGTCCATGGACAAACAAACACAAATGAAAACAATATCTCCACTTTAAGGCAGAGGTAATAAAGCTAAAATGAAGATCAACTAAAGTGTGTGTTTATTGGCAAAATGACCCTCCCCAAATACAACACATGATTTCAAATTAAGAATCTAGCATAACAAAACATATACATAAAAAAAATTGTTCACAATATGATACATGTTATCTATTTGTTTCCATGACAATTTTGTTACATTCATTTTGTTTGATGTAAATGTCATTCCTACTGTTAATGATTTAACTATGAACTTGGTAGATCCATTTCAGCCCTCACTGAGTAGACTGACGCTTAATGATATCCAAACTGTGACCATCCTGTCTTATTTTGCTGATGAAAGGGACATTTATTTGGTCACTATTTCTAGCAGGCCAAATAACCATACAGAGACTTTCTCATTGCACTTTCAAATAAGAAGTGAAAACTGGCACCTGCCACTCGCCCTCAAGTGCCATATGATGGCCAAAAGTCTGCTAAACTTAAAACACCAAATAATTACAGTCAGACTTCTGTTATTTTTATTTACTTAGTTTTTTAATTAACAGCTTTAATCAAATCATGTCTAATTGCTTTTATCTGCACTTCAACTGCAAACTATCGCTTTTTCAAAAGAAACTCCAGCTGTTTAGCCACAGGTCGGTCCTGGTTCAGTCAACTTATGATCAAAGGTTGTTCCAGTCACGACTATCCCTTCTTTTGTCCTGCAAATGCAACATGTCCAATGAATCATTCTTTACAATAATAGGTTGTGAGCCAACCAAACAATGTAAAGATGCTTCCTTTTGCTCTGTCTAAATGGCATTGTATCTTAAGAAATGAGAGTATTTCAACTGAAGAAGTACCTAGACACTTCACAGAAAACACTGGGTCCAGCTTCCTGTCATCTTGCAAAGCCATCTCCTGTCTTAACAGAAACTCTGCTCAGGTTTGTATAATTCAGGAATTGTTTTAATAATTCACAGTTTTGTTTCATCTCATCATCACCATCCCCACAACTTGATGCCAAATTTAAATACTCGAAAATTAAACAGCATGCTGGATTCTAGTAAAAAAAAAAGAAGTTTGATATATATACCAAGATCAAATTCATAAGGTCTGAACCAACAGAAAGATTCATTGTAAGAAAGCTGTATAACATCTCTCTAAAACGAAAAATCCACTGTCTCAGCAATCGATTTTAGTTTGGGGGGGGGGGTTGTGATGACAAAAACATTTAAATTCAACCCCCAGTCTGCGGTATGAACAATGATTGCGTTTTAAAGAAATTGTGAATAATAACTAATTAGATTTGCAATTTAGATTTACTTTCGTTTAACCATAATAATATATGCATTCTTGCTTTGTTGAAAACATTTTAGAAGGTTGATATTCCAGACATCAATGTCAACCAAATCGAAATATAAATTAAGAGATTTTATAGACATCAGTTTAAATCTCAAATATTACACCAAGCAATGGAAACTGAATAATTATATAACTTATGTTGTTTTAAACTAAGTAAGAAGACGTTTCATCTATAAGAACTATGATTTTTATTCCATCACTAATTTTTTAAGAGCAACATCAGAAAAAGTAATAATGTTGGCAGGTTTTAGGCGGCAATATTTCACGACAAACTATTGAAAGACGTGAAAACAATTTCTAGTTAAACATGAAGTAATTTTTAGAAAAGTGAAAGAAATACAAGAATAAAATTATCAGTTTGAAATGAGGGGGGAGTCTTTTTTTTTTTTTCTCAACAGACAGCGGGAAGAGAGGACTTTTTCTGACAAATGAGAAGATATGGAAGTGAACGTACTAACGACTGGAGATGAAAGAAATTATTGATTATTAAAACCTACCCCGCCATTTCGTTTTTATAACAAAATAAAGGGCGATCAAGATATGATTTAAGTTATTATTTTCTTTAAAATATCAAAAGTAAATTTTGAATATATTAAATAGTTATGAAGAGTGAAGGTCAGAGTAAAACGGGGATATGCTGAGTAGACGAACACTAAACATTAGATAAAACAGCACATGGCACGAAGAGACGGTGGATGATGGGGAAAAAAACTTGTCTGAGATATAACGGGTTTTTTCCCTTTTTTTTCTCTATTTAGAAATATGCAATTTCAGTATTGATCGTATATATATATATATATATATATATATATAACGCGCGCACACACGTTTATATTTTTGCGTCTTTATTGATTAGACCATCCAGAAAAAAAAATTAAGGGAGTGCTTGGGGAATTGAGCAAGATGTCTAAGAAATTAAATAATAAAGAAATATTGATGCAGAGAATAAACGTGATGAAGAAAACTATAATAACAAAAGAAATTAACAAGATGCTTTAATATACACAATATACTGGGTTTGGCGGTGAAAATTAAGAGAAATTAAAATTAGAAACGGCGTAATCATTATTGAAAAGGCATTAAAAGTGATAAAATATAGGTTAGCCGGGTGAAATAGATACGAGTCGGCATTGAGAAAAGGATATTTAATATTCAGGTTTATAATACCGGTTTTGTCGGATAATTTCAAATATACAAAAGTCAAAGCAATACAGATAGTTAAATAAAACAAAAACGATATTGAATAGAGACAAGATCGCAAACACCATTTTTGGCAATTTTAATACTGGTTACATAAAGCAGAGCAGTCAAACAATAAAATATGTATTGAAGAAAATATATTTATATAAAAACATCGTAAATTTAATAAATTTTAAATCAAAAGTAAGCGAAATAATATTAAAAAGGTAAGAAACTACTGAGAATGTTAACGGTTTGGGGAGGAGAGTTTAAGCGGAATGAGAGAAGATTAATTAAGGAAAGAGGATAACAAACGATTTAAGAAATTAAGGTCTTTACAATTACCTACCTAAAGAGAGATCCTTCATTTTGGAGATATGTAGATCCCGCATTGCTTTTTTTTTTATGGAGGCAGGGGTTTAGTTGGGGAAATTATTCAATAACTAACACGGGTTATTAGTATTATAGATTGATATATAAAGGAAATGAAGGAACAGAGAGGCTAACAATAGGATTAAGGAAGCCGCTAACGTGATTCTATAATACACACGTTCGCTGCTGCTGCTGATATTGTTAGTGGCGTATAATGGACGAGGTAGGAACCCAAGACAAGCAGATATTGGAAAATTTGCATAAATCGTCGTCGTTGGTGGTGCCGCCGCCACCAATTTTAACAATTACAAGCACTTCCCTCCTCCTCCTCCGCCACCAGCACTACCATCGTCGCCGAACAAGTAACAACGACGGTCAATAAACGGGAACAAGTAGTAGATGTCACCGGTAAATAAATCAACAAGATTAAGTGAAAGAATAAAAATATAAAGTAAAATATTTCCGCCAGTAGCTTAAAAAAAAGTATAATTGTTCATAAAATATTTACCTCGTTCGACTTCCATATTCATAGCACTTGTAGCCGCCATAGAAATAAGATGAATGAGATCTCACGAGACTTAACACACCAAACGAGACTCAGAAGATCTCGTTGAAACAATGGCGTCAGTTTCAGGCATTGTCATGAAGCTGAGAATATTTTTCTCTCTTCTTGGCATTTTGGTCGGATTATCAGTGGTTTTTGTCTTTGGAATTAAATTCCACAACTGGAATACTGCTCTGTGGGGCCTTCTATCAGGTTTGTCAATTGATATTGCTCTTCATTTCACCCACTGAAAGTGTTTATTAATAAACCACGCTTCTCGCTTATAAACGTCGTAAATTTATTGTAAACAAGATGGGAAAAGCCAAAACTCTTTCTTCAAAATAATATCTATTAAACTAGATTTATTTATTGTTTTAATATATGTTCGTTAATAAGTCAATGCTGCTTAAAATATTTCATGGTTCCAATTTATTAGATGATAGTTTTCGTATTTTCAACTATTTATATTCTGCTATGTTATTGTTTATTTTTTTGTTTTTTTTTCCTAAGAATATCTTACATTAAATTAACTCCTTTTTCTTTGACGTTTCCTTTTTTATTCCACAATTAAAAGCTACTAACCCCTAACTTAACAAAATATTTCTTACATAATTCCCATATGTTAAATATTTTTGCTGTCATTATATCCTAAACAATTCCAAATATATTAACTGTTTATGTCGTATTATTTGTGTTTCTTTAATTTTGCTTATTTGGAAATCGCAATAGGATGTCTTCTCTTGCCACCCACGTCTTAAATTTTTGCACTGAAATCGCAGATCGAATCCTTATTGACGTTTTAGTGTTCACATTTGCTTCATTCATCTGAAAATACCTTGTTGCAGATTGCGTGTGTGTACACTTCGACATAATTTAAAGAATAAATGCCTTCGTTACTTTTTGTACATTTTCTCGAGAGAAGGGCACAACCCCAAACGACAAATCTACTTCTTCCAAATCAGTTTTATTGATCTTCTCCAATTGTCATCAACTATGATTCCCCCACCACCACCCTTTCTATTAATATACTTCTGCTAAAAATTATAATTATCGAATGAATATATTTACAAATATTATTGCTACTGTTGATATATAACTGTCACGTGGATGTCGTTTGTTCAGCAGCAAACTACCATGACCAATGACAATCCAGTTATGGCCATCACCTTTGGTTTCCGGTACATCGTATTGCCCTAACTCCATCTACTAATGTCAGTTGTTTGTTATTTGAACGTTGTAAAACGTAAAAATAGAACTTCTTGAATTATGGAGTACTTCCGTTTTGAGGAGGTAATTTTCGATCAGTGAGCAATGAGAGAGGATACCTAACGCTTCTGTTATTCGATGCTTTCATCTGTAAAGGGAGTCCTCCAACGATATTTCACCATTCTCACCCAACTGGAACGTGATGTGACTTCCATAGTGTGGTATCTCGTAAATACTGGAAGCATTGTTGCTGGTTCAAGGATCGAAGCAGAGATTCTTAGTATTGATATAAAAGAAATCATTTTAAACAAGTTGTGAAATGTCTTAACCTTGGTAAAAGAAAATGGGAACCTACAAGGTCTGATAGTAACCAATACAAATAGATCACCTGCAATACTAGAAACATTCCTTTCACTAAAATACCCAAACCCTCACCCAATACAGGGAATTCAGTATATCTCTTCAACAGATCAAATGCAACTAACAACAGCATTACAATAACCCTAACAACTAAACTAATCTTGTTAAGTACCTAACAACAGTTATAGTACTGAAAAAATAACGGGTCACTTCAGTATAGACACACAAAGGTTTTTAACTCTTTAGCATTTTAACCGGCCGTATCTGGTCCAAATATTCTGCTTGTTTTATGTCTAGACCGGCCACATCTGGCCTCTCACACCTACCCTACAATGTCATTCTTAAAAATAAACACATCATTTTAGAATGAATTAGCATTACGTTTGACATAGTAATCTGGATGCTAAAGGGTTAAAGATACACAAGATTAGTAATTTATGGGGTGGGGAGTCAGTGCCATCGATCTCAGTATTTCACTGGTATTTAATTAACCTGGAGCAAATATTGCAAGGTGGGATTCTTTTTTTTTTCTTGATACCCTTATTTATCTTGTTTAAGGTAATAAGTCCTCAATAATAATTTCAATTCTTTGAAATCTTTCATAACCAGGGATCTCAATATAAAACTGGTATTGTGATTTGTTGTTGTTATCCAAGCAGCATACCACAAAGATATTCAATGAATTCTAGCTCGTGTCTGATGTCATTGGAATGGTAAATTCTAGTGGAAATGGAAAGTAAACATTTCTTTACCTTTTCCAAACTCTACAATTCTGAAGAATGTTGACAAATTATCGTTCTTGAAGAATTGGTCATGGCCAGTTTTTGAGCAGGTGCCTCTGTGTTGAAATGCTTTTTACTATGTTCATCACTCTTCACCTCACCAAAAATATTATTCATCATTGTAGAGACTCAAACTTATCTGAATAGCAGACATGTAAACAATTTTGAAATCCTTGGCATAGACATAGCTGTGTAGATAAGAAGTTGGCTTCTGTCCTACTGTGTGGCACCTAGGTCAACTAGTTTTGGTAGTCAGAATTTAAAAGAAGCTCATCATATTTGTGTGTGTATGTGTCACCTGTTCCTGAAATTGTGCGAGAGTTGTAAACAAGTATCACTCTCATACAAGCAGTGTTGTTCATTTCCAAAACCTCCCATGAAAATGTCTGGCCTTGAGGAAACATCTTGCTTGAAAACAGGTATGGGTTCATGACAAGAAGGATATCCAGCCATAGAAAATTCTGTCCAACCCATGCAAACATGAAAAAGTGAACTTGAAACAATGCTGATGATATGAGAGCCCATTGTCCATCCAGTGAGAAACTCATCTAGAAACAGGAAGTGCCTTTGAGAAACTTATTTCCAACAACCAAAGCTCAGTCTCCAATGTGAAAGATTTCTTTACCAGAAAATGTCTCCATTGTGGATCTCAAAGGAGCTTTGTAAGAGTTTAATAATTTGGAAAAGGAGGGTAATATTTTGACCTGGAGAGGAGGGCCAGTCTTTCTTTTGTTGACCATGTGTATTTGCCAGGGGACAGCCTCATTGATGGTGAAAGTTAGCATTTATAGAGACTTTAAGAGTTCTGGTTGTGAATTATTCATGTTTGAGTGGAATATTGATAGTGTTTTCTAAATATGTCTTGATTTTGTATTTGTGTATACTATTGTTGGAGATTAGGTTTACATGACCCCATTGAGAATAACATTCCTGAAATCCCACTCCATAATTGCCCACAAGCATATGGTGTAGTGGTTAAGAGGGTGGGCTACTAACCCCAAGATTCCGAGTTCGATTCCAGGCAGTGACCTGAATAATAATAATAACATCAAAAAATACCTTAAGAATGAGAACCCAGGTTCAAAATTTCTCCAACACATGATGAAGGCTGGAGGGTATATCAGCCAAAACGTGTTAACAGCAAACAAGATAAGGACAAATATCCGTCAAATATAAATAATGTACATAATTCTTGTATAATTAATATAGTTCTCAATATTTAACATTTTACTAAATTAATTACCTTCATTCTGTCTGTCATTAACATATTTCCATATGATATAATCTCCTTGACGATGTTATTCCAAGATTAGCCTAATATCATACACTCGACTCTTTAGCATTCAGAGCTCATGCAATTGTATGAATCAAGAAGTACTGATCTCTAATTGTGGAAGGAAGATGTGGGACGAAATGGGGAGAAAGGATCTTTAAATGTTGAGCTTCACAGAGGGGATGATAGGGAACCAAGACTCTAAGCATATTTTTAAATAAACACATTTTCACAAGAGTTGGTAACCTTTAATGGACTGGCAAGCCAGGAGGCTGAACCAGGTTCCAATCTGTTCTGGCATGGTTTTCTATGGATGAATGCCCTTCCTACTGCCAACCACTCCAAGAGAGTAGTGGGTACTTTTTACATGCCACTGGCATGGGGGCCAGTCAGGCAGCACTGGCATCAGCCACACTCGAATGGTGCTTTTTATGTGCCACTGGCGTTGGCCACAACAACAATTTCATTTGATGCAGCAGGTCTTCTCAAGCACAGCATATTGCCCGACAATTGATCATTCACCCTAAAATAGGATGATATTTTGTGCAAATATTAATCGACTTACTGCTTCCCCTAAATTGCTGGCCTTGTACCAAAATTGGAAACCAGTTCTTGTGCCAATTAAGGCAAATGTGAACTAAGGCCTCTGCTCAGTTACTAATGCCACCAGATTCATCCAACACAATCAAATTTTAGATTCTTTTCTTTTTTTCTTTTCTTTTTTTGTATATTTCTTGGAGATATATTTGTTTGAGGCATGGCAGTGTGGTTTAAGTTTAAGTAGTTTATTTCCCAACCACACAGTTTTGGGTTCAATCTCATTGTGTGGCACCTGGGGCAAGAGTCTTGTATTACAGCCATGAGCTAATCAAGACTCTGTGAGTGGATTTGATAGACAGAAACTGAAAGTTTCCCATCCTCTGTTTATGTGTGTGTGTATCCTTGTCCTGACATCCTGTGATAGTAATAAGTGGGTGTCACCATCATACAAGCAGTGTTGTTTATTTCCTGTCTGCCATGAAAGCATATCGGGTGAAACGGAAATATCATCTTGCTTGGAAGCAGGAGGGAAGGCATCCAGTCGTAGAAAATCTCATCAGTTCTTCATTCATTTAATGTCCACTTTCCATGCTGGTGTGGGTTGGACAAATCTACATCAACAAATACCATCCAACCAACCCATGCAAGTATGGAAAAACAGTCATCAAAATGATGTCAGAGTCCTTTTTGAAAGAAACTGTGGTTCCTTTTTATTCACCTTATCAACATCTAAACAGTTTACCTTCACAATGTAAACTATTTTGTAAAAGAAGATAAAGAAGATAGGCGCAGGAGTGGCTGTGTGGTAAGTAGCTTGCTTACAAACCACATGGTTCTGGGTTCAATCCCACTGCGTGGCACCTTGGGCAAGTGTCTTCTACTATAGCCTCGGGCCGACCAAAGCCTTGTGAGTGGATTTGGTAGACGGAAACTGTAGGAAGCCTGTCGTGTCTGTGTATATATATATATATATATATATATATATGTGTGTGTGTGTATGTTTGTGTGTCTGTGTTTGTCCCCCCCAACATCGCTTGACAACCGATGGTGGTGTGTTTACGTTCCCATAACTTTGCGGTTCAGCAAAAGAGACCGATAGAATAAGTACTAGGCATCCAAAGAATAAGTCCTGGGGTCGATTTGCTCGACTAAAGGCGGTGCTCCAGCATGGCCACAGTCAAATGACTGAAACAAGTAAAAGAGAGTAAGTGGACTGTAACGGCATATTCCCTAAGATAAGTGGAGAGAGAGATTTCAATGTGATGATTGATGTTCTGCAATGCATATTAATAATACTTAGTGTGTTCTATATGACTATTCACTTCCTTCCTCACTCACATCACTCAGCCTGATGTAATGCTCATTTATTCACATTGATTCAAATTAATCACACGTTGTCTCATGGCTTCAAGATTTCCATACTGTGATTGTTTATTTTTTGAATGACATTGCAGGGTAGGTATAAGAGGCCAGATCTGACTGGCCTGAGCATAAAACAGGGAGAATATTTGGGCTGGATGTGGCCAGTTGAAATGCTAAAGGGTTAAACTTAAGCAATCACAGTTTATTAGAGAGTAATTAAAACTACCAGATAATTTTGATTTATGTATTGCATTCTGAGTGTCATTTAAATTTTATTAAATATAAAACAAAATGAAGAGAAAATAGGAAAGGAAAGTTGATCTCTAACTGCAAGAAGTAAACAGCAACCCCCTAAATCACTCCCCCTTTCATCTTTAGTTGTCTTTCTTTTGCCTCAATACACCTATTGTCTTAACTTGTTCAAGATATTGTGTTCACCACATTATTTTACATCATTCACTCACCTCACTTGATGTTCCTTGCATTTTCCAGATTTTCTGCTGTTCTTTGTTTATTTCATATCAAAACGGTAGATATTCTTGCTACATTTGCTCACTGTATATACTCCTTCTAGTTTAACTCTTTAGTTAAATCAAACTGACCAAAATATTTTACCTCTTTTACACTTGAAACTGGCCAGATCCAGCCTCTCACTCCAACCCTACAATGTCATTCTAAAACTAAACAATTACATTATTGAAATCTCAAAGCTATGAGATAATCCAGATTAATTCAAAACAATTTAAACAAATATATTTGAGACAATAATCTGGAAACGGAAGCTTAACAAATTGTCAATACTCCTAGTTTTGCATGTTATAGATATTGCTTCCTAGTTTAAAGCTTAGCAGATATTGCTTCCTAGTTTAAAGCTTAGCAGATACTCCTTCCAGTTCAACATATTTGTGCTCCTTGTGTATTACATAATATTGATGTTTGTTATAAATAATTCTTCTCAGTTGCAATTCTAAATTTAAAGAACCAACCCATTTATATTTGACAGCAACTACATTAACAGTCTTGTAATAGTTGTTCTCCCAATATCCTGTTCCTATTTTTGGATATGAGTGACTTTACCACTAAAGAGTTTTAGAAAATATTACTCAAAATTATTGATGGAAGATTTGGCAAGAAAATGTATTTAGTAGAGATGGCAATTCCTCTAATTACTAGAAAATGTTTGACAGTTACTGGGACCTGAGCCAAAAGTCAAATAGACTGGAATTGGATAAAACCTTCAAGAAATTTAATCTCCAAGAAAATATATTCACAAAACCGTAATTAATGACATTTAAGGTGCCAAAGTCTGCAACGAAAAGCCCCAGACCAAGATACATGGTCTTAGAACCATGGCTTCTAAATCTTTTCTTACAAAATTGTTCTCTATTAAAAAAAAAAATTGTTGAATGTATCCATAGAATGCACTGCTAATATAGAATTAATTTGGCAGTATTTTTTACCATTTAGCTAGTCTCTTGTCTATAAAATATTCCTTCCATTCTATCTCCAAATTATAAATCCTCTGATAGTCTAAGATTTCGGTTCCTCACTTGTCAGGTCTAATAGTAAATATACTGATTCCTCTCCAACACATTCTAGCTTAGCTCTTATTGCTGTTAGTAGCTTGGAAAAGTTTTCTAAGTACATCCTGCCCTCTGAATGGAAATATCATATTTAAAAAACAAAGTTCAGAAATTCAATATGGCTCCTTACTGTTAATATTCAATATATCTGTGTCTTGCGGTCTTACTGAAGAAATGTCTTTTGGTTTATTTGCTTGCTTTTCTCTTCTGCTCCTACCAATGGGTGTGAACCATTACTACTACCATTCCCCTCTCTAAGCTACTTAAAACAAATTTCTACTTGATGTTTCCTCCAAGCTCCGTTCCTGCCTACACACCGTCTGCCTTCTACAATGAGACTCTGCAAAGACAAAATATATTTCCATCACTGTATCATTGGTTTAATCTGAACAAAGTAAAATCTCACTGATTTACACAATATAAAATATTAATCTACAATACAGTTGTAGATTAACCCCAGGGAGAGAACATTTTTGTAGGCTAAATGTTAAAGTTATTTCACATCCAACTAAAATGCTTTCCATTGAAATCCTCCACAACTTTCGACACATTTAAAACAGGTCACTTTTAACCTCCTTTTTTTATTATACACTCTAGTACCAGTTTTATTTTTTATTTGTTTTCTTATGTTCCATTTGTTGAGCAGAAAGATTATAAGATTAAAAATTATTGCAAGTTGTTAAGTTTAAAGCAAAACAATGGATTATTTGTTGGAATGGAGAACGTGATTCTTAAAATACCTACCAACAGAGTATGGGTGTAAACAATCAATAAGAATGACTTTAATGATTTTTTTTTTTTAATCCAGAGAAGAATTTTTACATGACGGAATTGCTAACTATTTTAGTCTGAAACAAGACCTGTCAGCAAGATCCTTAAAACCAGCAGGTCAACCCCATTCTAAAACTATTTTCAAATGACTACCACCAGAGGGAGAAAGAGAGAAAGACTGGAAACTATATGGTACAGAAAATTCATAACCCTCACGAGAGAAGCTAATGTCACATGACCAGATACAAAGAAAATGGCAGCCAACAAAATCCAGTGGCATCAGCTTAATTCCAAGTGTGCTCGAGAGCAGAGGAAGAACAGAGGCAGGAAGACAACTATACTTAACATGTCCATGCAGACTCAGTCGTGAAAAGACAGATGCTACAGAAATGGTCTCAAGAGGAAAATTCTCCTTTGTGAAGGACATCAGGAGATTTTATTTTCCTCTCGAGACAATTTCTGCAGTTTGTCTTTTCATGTCCAAGTGTATATGAACATTTTAAATACGATTGTACTCACCTACATTTCATTCAGCACTGCTTAGTGCACTTCTAATTAATTCATTAGTTTTTAATTTAAAATAACTGGCCTGAATTAGAATTGAGCTGAATATTGAAATAATTTCTGTTTTTACTACTGTCTGGAAATAGCAGCAGCAAATGAAGTGGTGGTGGTGATGTCTTTATTCAACAAAAGGGGTTTGTTTTCTCAATACTTGATCAAATCATTGATTGATTGAAGTTTTATTAACGTCAGAAATGAGGAAAAAATATCAAATCATTTCTGTGTAATCAATGAGGGGGAATAGCTTTTAAGTAACATTATATTTGCACATTGTAACAATGACTAACAATGTTTCATTGGTGAGCATATGTGTGTGTGTGTGTGTCTCAAGTGGAACAACTTTACATAATCAAATAAGACAGGTTTTGGTTGTATTGAAGGAGAAACGGGAGGAATTTCTTTGTTTCTGAGATAATAAATTAATAATGAATGGAGTGCAATGAAGTATTTCAAGTTTATTCTGTGTAGAGTGTTTCATTGAGTAGAGAGGAAGGAAAGGATAAGTCGGTCGTTGGTATCGAACCCTGAACTCTTCAATTTGAATAAGTCAACCAGTTAATAGTAATTTCCACAACACAGTGGAAATGATATTTCAGAATAAGACATTGAGTGAACTTAATAATGAAGGTTTTATGTTCAGTCAATGTTTAACATACTGATGAAGTTGTCGTCATCATCATCATCGTGTTAATGTCCTCTTTTCCATGCTTGCATGGGTTGGACAGGATTTATTGAAGCAATTTTCCTACAGCCAGATCCTTCCTTTAGCAAGCAGAGTAATATTTCCTCAAGGCCAGGCATGTTTTTGTATAATGTTCAAAATGAATGACACTACTTGTATAACAGTGGCACTCGTTTACAACTATCACATGATCTCAAGACAAGGAGACACAAACATACACACACATATACATTCTTTTTTTTTTCTTTTTCTCCTCTGTCTTCCTTTTCTCATGAACTTTCCTCTGTCTCCTGCTTCTGAAGTAGAGCTTTGCTCAAAACGTAAAACCACCTTTCTTTCTTTCCCTGAGCGTCTGCTAATACTTTACATGTACCATGTCCTCGCATGGTTATTTGTTTTGTTTTTTTTGTGTTCTTCGTTTTTTGGGATTGACTATATATATATATATATATATATATATACACACACACACACACACACTGGGCTTCTTTCAGTTTCCATTTATTGAATCCATTCACAAGGGTCTGGTTGGCCTAGGGCTGTAGTAGAAGACTCTTGCCCAAGTTGCTGCATAGTGGGATTGAACCCAAAACCATATGCTTGGGAAACAAACTTCTTAACCACATCATTACCTATCACAGCCATTATACCTAGGCCAACACACTTTCCAACGAAGTAAATTTACTAACAAAATAAACTTCTGTTCATCATCAAACTTAACCTTTAACCTTATGTAATCAAAGGTATGTTTGATTAGCTGGTCAGCCTCACTGGCTTTCTGTCAGAAAAACCTAATCACTGTTCCCTCCCCCCCCCCCCCCGCAGCTAGATAAACAGAAGCAACATAAAATAAACAAATTGCAAGAAATACACACACTCACACACGCACACACACACACACACACACACACACACACACACACAGAGGCTTTCATTCCCCTGCATGATGCCTTTGCTTGAGTGTCTGCTCTCTCAGAGCCTCCAGATGACTGATGAAAGTAAAATATGGAGATAAATTGTACGAAAGCCCATTGCTCATATAATTTATATGCAGATCTTTGTGCGTGTCTGCCTGGCTTTATTTTCTAATTGTCTTTTTTGTGGCTGTTTTCATTATGTTAGCACCTGCCATACGAGCACCAACAATTTGATCTCTTTGAAAGTCCAATAGATCTGTCATTTGAATGAATTTTAATTACCTTTTTCTGATGATATCTAAAAAGAAACAGCAATTTTAGCAAAACATATTAAGCAACACTAAAAATAAATCAAAGAACATAAAAATAAACAAACTTTTGACGGTTTTATAGATATTTCAACATTATGATGCTAGGTGTTTCCATTATTTTGTCCAACCCCTGTATATATATATATATATATATATATATATATATCATTAAGAATGAAATGTCCGATTTTCTTATGCACCAAATTTAACAGTCGTTAACTCTAATGTTTTATCTTGACAATTCTTTCTTTTACAACATTGAAGAGTTACTTCATTACTTTTCAAAATGCAATTTATGGTGTCCGATTATATTATAAGCTTTCTCTTGTAAATCAATTTTTGTGAATACATGGATAGATCAAAAATTTGTGTTGTTTATGAATATGAGTTCCATCGTGGAACCAATGCATTCCAGACAACTCAAAGCATCAATGAGGTGTTTGGTAAAGATGTGTTAAATGAGCGCACTGTACGTCAATCGTTTGAGAAGTTCCAGTCTTGAAAATCAGCCCCTTGGTAGACCTGAGACCAAGGTGGATAATGATGAGCTGGAACCTCTAGTGGAAGGGGATACATCTCAAACTACGTGTGAGTTAATAGCAAAGTTTGATGTTTCGATTCCAACTGTATTGGACCAACTGATATAAATCAGCAAGGTAAAGAAGCTGGACAAGATGGGTACCACACGAACTGAACGAGCATCAAATGACACATTGTCTTGAAACTTGCTGTTCTTTGCTGTCACGGAATAAAAGTGAACCATTTTTGCATTGTAATGTTACATGTGATGATAAATGGATTCTTTTCAACAATAGCAAGTATTCTGCACAGTGGTTGGATAGAGACAAAAGTGCCAAAACAATCCCAAAAAGAATATTGGAATTACTCTGTCATCTACCATATTCATCAGACCTTGCACCAACTGACTATCACATTTTCCAGACATTAGAGAACTTTTTGCAAGTAAAAAAACTTCAAATTTGAAGATGCGAAAACAGCCTTTCATGATTACATCACCTCTTGCTCTCCAGAATCCTTCACTGCAGGCATAGATAAGCTACCGATAAAATGGCAAAATTGTGTTGATAATTTAGGTGCATACTTTGATTAACTGCATTGCTTTTTGTTGAGATAAAGTAAAATAAACTTTCAGTTTAAAATCGGACAATTCATTCTTAATGACCTGCTGGGTCAGCTGATGATGGAGGTATGTTGGGATTGTTGATATGGCTGTGCAATAGTATTATAACACATCCTTTTGAGGTATAAAGAAAACTTACTAAATTTGGTTAGTCGTTGTCAGCATATGTATCTATATGTTCGCTGATAGATATTTATCTGCAACTGGGAAATCAGATTTATTCTCTGTGCAGTGTCATTCTTTTTCTTAATGTCCTTCTAGTGTGTCCAACAAAATTCTCTTCATATTCTGTACAAATTCTGATGTAAGTTAAAATTCTGGAAGCACTGATTAAAAATCAAGATTTTGAAACATTGCCCTTACTTAAAGATGAAATTCTTAAACTTTAGATAAGACAAACTCTATGCTAGGATCCCCCACCACACTCTTTCACTGTTGGTTTGTTTTGTTATTGAATATAATTTAGCAGCTTTAATAATGATTGTGGTTGTCTTTCATATTCTATAATTGTGTTTCTACTTCAATATGTTTTAAAGAATAGAATTAAAGTCTTTGATCGTTTCTGGGAATGTAAGCAGATACATTGGTTAACATCTTCATTTCCAGTATGTTGTTTTTGTTTTACTTGTCTTTGGATCTGGATATCAATTATCTGTGCTCACTGCATCTTTCCATCTATTAAGGAACGTAGATAATGTCTGTCGATAAGTAGATCTTCAAGTTCTTCAAATGGTTTTATTGCAGCATTTACATCAGACACAGATTGTGCTTTTGTTTCTGCCGAAATTAAAAGGAATTCTTTTTGAGTGGGTTTAATGCCTTAACATTCAGTTGACTCCTCTGCTTTATTTCTTCACACTATTTTGAATTAATCTCTGCATTTTTTCACAGCTTTGATATTTCAATGATGTGTTGTCTATGGCCCATTATGAATTGAATATTTATTATTCATTACAGTGGATTGATAGAATCGGTGGAGCATCAAAGTAAATGTCTTAGAGTATTTCTTCCAACTGTTTATCTTCAAAGTTCAAATCTGACTGAAGTCCACTTTGCCTTTCACCTCTTCTTCTTTTTCAAATGGTCTGGCCTTTGGCAGGTCCTGTCCATGTGAACTTTCTCCAGCCCTCTCTGACCTCTGCTGTCCTCTTCATTGAGTGATCTGACTTCCTCTTCCTAATATCATCATCATCATCATCATTGCCCTCCTCCCTTTCACACTTTTCCCCTGTATTCTCCCCTCTATCACTATGTACAAAAGCCCTTCTAATCTCATAATATGTCCTATTCAGTTTGCTTTCCTTCTCCACATGGTATCCATCAAACCTCATTTCTCTCCAACTCTCTTATACTGGGGTTAATGTAATCAACCAAACCCTCCCATCAAAGTTGATGCTGGCATTCTGCCTCAATTAGAAACAATTATGTATTGCATTAAGTAATATTTTAAATTCCTTTAATTTCTCTTCCTAACAATAAAGCACTTATCTAGAAATCTCTTCTGGTTCTCTTTTATATAATGTTTGAAAGTTTTTCCATATTTTTATAGCAATTTTTGATCATTTGTAATTCTCAAATACCCCATAGCCAAATTAACATCAGACATGTAATAATTTTGGAGAATAAATTATAATCCTTCAATTGTACCTTTTCTACATGTTTTGATTGTACTTCAAAAGTAAAATTGCTTCTCTACCGTAGTTTGCTTATAAATTCATTGCATCAAATGACACAGTTTTTCTTTTTCTTCTTTTTTTTCCATTGCTCATTTATGGAAGAGAGTTTGACATATCGTAAAAACTCATGTAATTTGCACACAGGTGATTTTCAGGATAAAATTTGTTAAAAAAGACTTCTACTCTTGTAAAATTTGCACTCAAAAGTTTTCAGAATTGCTGATACACCCAGGGGGAAAAGGTTTTCAATTTAGTTGTATTTAGCATAATTTCACTTATTAGATTTTATTAAATTTTCATTAAGTAAAAATAATTTCTGTTTAACAGGTATCACACTGAAAGCTATTAAATTACAAAGTGTTTGTGTTGTTTATAATAAACTTCATTTTACATATCTTGCCCACAAGAGATTATATCTGATCTTTAACATACTGCTGTATGTCTTCTCAAATCACGATTACAGGAAAAGTTGCTGATAAGAATTACCAACAAAAACAAACCTGATAAATATGCACAGATGTTGCAAATTAAGTTTAATTACCAATAAACATCAGCTTGGATGACACTTTACTCATCTGACAGAGGAAGGTGACTGATCAAACTGATTATGTAAACAGAATTCTTTTCCGCCTATTCTTGTTGGAACCTTTGATACTGAGTATCGAAATTTTAATCCCTTTCACACTTATAAAATTTTAAGCAACCCTAAAAATTTCTCATTACCATCATTATCAGTATGGGCAGAATTTATGAATCGTTTACTGTGAAGGAGAAATTAAATATGTTGAATATTCATTTGAATGTGGCAATAGAGCTGCTGGAAGGCATTTTAATGCTAATGAAGCTAATGTTTGAAATTGGTGTAAACAGTGTGACAAACTTAAAACTGTGCCAAGTAATGAACAGATAAAAATAAAACCATACAATCAAGATTATCCATATCATTACAATTTTCAGTTAGGAATATCCATATCACTATGTATGTGAATGGTGCTCCATTACAATAGGTAGAAACTCCAAGCTATGTAAAATATGGCCCAAACCATGTTTACCAGCATGAACGTCAGACTTCAAAAGCTAGTTAACCATTTAATGGTTTCAGTAAATTTATACAGAAAAAGTAAGCATTATACTATCCAACATAAATAAAAGTCAACTTCATTATATTTAAGTCATTATTTTTTTCTGTAAAAACCTTTTCTGACATTAAATGAGTCAACTTCTGGTACAAATGTTTACATTTTGTACATATTTTTGCAACAAAAAAGAATTTCAGAAACAATTTTGGAAATGATCTACTCGTGTAATATATGCACTCCCTAAAGTTTAATTTTATTTTTGCAAAATAAAGTGTGTAAATTACATGGGTTTTTATGGTATCTAGATTGTCTCTTATAGAACTTTCAGTATATCTAAGAAATGCTTCTAAAAAGTTATCTAATCATTTATTGACAGTGGGTCTCATTACAGACGCCTCAGATTACTGACCACACAGTCTCACACACATTAAAAACCTTCAGCCAAGCACAGGTAAACAGTGGTAGTGAATGGTGACTCTCTTGTGTACATATCAGTCATAGGAGTCTGACTGGAGTGACTCCACTGAGAGCACAGAACAAAACAGCTGAGATTAGTTGCCCCGTGGTCACAACCAGTTTTTAAAGTAACAGATACAGACAACGTATGTATTCCTAGGTTTGGAGCAATTGGGATGTGTTGCTATGGGAATGTCAAACCTTCACAATTGCTGGTCCCCCTTTAAGAGGGACCAACAAGAGAGCGCTTTGGTCTAAGTTAAAGCATGTCTCACCTCCTCTCACACACACACACACCAGTTTGAAACCATTTTTTAGTTGTGTGATTTGTCAAATGGGGCACCAACCCAAAATAAAATCTATACACACGCAGATAGGTATATGCTTAAAATATTCAATAGACATTTTGTTTTTCATGTCTATGAGTATACGATACATTATGACAAATCCTTTAATCCTAACAAGTTTTTGTTGCAGAGGGGTTGCCTATGGCCAGAGTGAGAAGCTGGACTTGAAATGCTCTGGGTGTATAGAAATACACCCGTTGCCATGAACTGGTCAGACAACTTGGTGCAAGTAATATTTATGTAATCAGAGCTGGAGGTGGGTGTGATGAGGAAGACATGGTAGTCTGAGTAAGAAGAGGATGGGAAAATATTCTAGGAAGTGTTGGTGCTCTAACCAACAAAGAATTTCACTTCCTACAAAAAAAAATCCTCTATCAGTGAAGAATGTAAAAAATCATAGAAAGAGAAATAAGGTAAATGTAGAATATGTTGTGTTAATTAGTTAATTAGCATAAATGAGAGTGAGAGCATTCAAGAGTAATTTGGTATGAAATGGCATTGAATGGCATATGTAGAAGAAATAATAGCATTGAGTATTTCTTCTACCCCAGAATAAACAAATAAATACTGGCTGGAAATGTCTGTTTTTATTGACAATAAAAGACGGAAACAATAGAGTGAGGATTGGGGAGAACTGAGGAGTTCTTCAATCTCTGCAGCAGAATTTTAATCTAATCCAATATAGAAAAAAAAGACAAATATTAAAATACTGGTGAGAAGAATGTAATAATAATAATAATAATTCCTAACATTCAGTCACTGAAGTAGAACCATCTTTCCACTTGGCTGATATTTTCAAACATTCTAAAATATATCCAAAACAATTTTGAAATCTTCCACTGACAATTCCAAACATTCTTTGAAATCAATTTTCTCATCAATTTCTGTTACTTTTTAACGTTACTGATTTATTTTGATAACATTAGCAAGAGGGCATTTTTGCATTAAGGAATTTCACTTAAAGGTCTTTGGAAGTATTTCACCTAAAAATTCAACAAGTTGCAAATATGGTTAAACTAAGATTGCTTTTCAAATTCTATCAAGAAGATTGCACGAGATTCTAGTTTTTATTCCTTTATTGAACCTAAATTTTTGTTTGTTAATTCTTCATGAAGACATAGGAAGCTGTGAGACTCCCTTCCTCTTTTTACCTCCTCATCAATAAGGTGCCCACATGGTTATATGGTTTAGAAGTTTTCTTCCCGACCACATGGTTTCCGGTTCAATCTTACTGTGTGGCACCTTGGACAGCCTCAGTAACAACAGATATGTAATTAGGAAATGTTAGTTGTTTGGGAGTTTCAATCTGTGTCTCTGGCTCCTCTCTCACTTCTTTGATACAGAGTTTAATTTTAGATTCCTTTCTAATAATGGTGCTGCCAGATTGAATGGTGAACTATGAAGGTTTCTCTTTTTGATCTTCTTTAACCTTTTCCTTATGTTTCTCTGAAAATACATTTTCTTTGTTTTGATTCACTTTGAAACTAATGAAGACTTTAGTAAAATACTTATACTCTTATTAAAATGGTGTTTGGGACAGAAACTAACATGAAATTTGGACAGAAGGTTTCCACATGTCCCTTTCAAACAAGAAATTGGTATTGTAGATCCAAGAGTAATTTCTGGCATGTTGGTATCAAAAGGGTTAACATGATCTTCATTTTTTCAACCATTTCTTTTGTCTGTCGGCCAGAGCTGACTATAACAGACAGGAACCAGACCATTATTGACAAGAGTTGAAACCACCTCTTGGACAAGGTCTGTTTGGGGAGTTTAATCAAAGCAGTTCTTTTATGGAACAACATGTGCTAATCTAGTTTTATTTATTGGTCAACATCCCTGTTTGCTGTAACAAACCTCTTTTCAAAAGGATTCTCCATCAATTTCTCCTTATACTTGATGTCACTCAGCATCTATAGATATTCGACATAAAGCATAAAGAGATGTTGGACATATGAGGAAGCATTGGATATTATTTGTGGAACATTGATATCCAGTAACAATTTAATTCCAGCACTTTCAGATACTAAAGTTCCACATTTTCCTAATCAAACCCACACTAACAGCAAGAATCATTACAAACATAAAGTATTCGATAACATATGAGATGCACCTATTTTCTCGAAAAATATGCCCCTGGACCCCTTGCATAAAGCTGGGTCTGTATTACATGCTTAAAAGCATTAAGAACATTTTTCTTGAAATTAGGTTGCATCTAAAAGGGTTGTGGGGTTTTATTTTTTATGCGAATTTTTTTAATCTTAAATGACTTCATTTTAATAAAGTTGCTTTTTTTTTATTGCTTGAAAGACATTTTATTAACATTTTTTTTACAGGAAGGAAGAGAAAACATTAAAAGTATAAAGGATCCAATAATGAATAGAAAAACCCCCATAACCACCTCACCAAGGAAACAAAAAGGGGAGAAGGGTTAAGCAACAGAAGATGGTGGGGGCGGGGGGGTTAACTGGTTGTATACTCAGAAACAAATGTGTTTAGTCACACCTCAAGTCGTTTAAGAATAAACAAACTTGAGACTTAATCACCATACAGGAAGATAATCCACAAAGGATCATACCTTGCAATCCCTTAACACTTTTTTTTTTGTTTTATTTATTGCAGCTATCCCTGCCTCATTAACATTCTCTCTTCACATATGTTACCTGAAAGGTGTTTGGCAAACTTATCCGTATCGACTCAAATATATGGTCATCACAGGATGTTTCTTCCAGTTGGCAGGAATTATTGGTTTCGTCACTTATCTGGCATTGGGATTCTATTTTCAACAAGGTAAACCATTTCATATTTCATTAGCTTTTTCTTTTTTACAAAACTGCTCTTTTACTCTTTTATGTAATGAAACATGGTTTACTAATGAGTTTGTGGTGTATCGCTTTTCTCTGCTTCACTTTAGCAGAAACCATAAGATCAAAACAAGTCTGAAATAGAGAAGCTGTTCATTTTCTCTCCTGTAAGTTCTTTCTATAGAAGATACAGAAACGCTTTGAAATGGTTTTCTAGAAAGCAATAACAGTCTTTCATCTCTTTTACCACCTGGTTCTTAATAATTAGCCTTATATTAATTATCATTAACAAGGTTTTTTTTCCTCAAATACATTACCATGACAAATTATGAGGTGAAGCCATATAGCTCAGTAGTTAGGAGTATTCAGCTCACAATTGTAAGGTTGTGAGTTCAATTCCTAGCAGCAAATTGGGCCTTTGAGCCAGACACCTTCTCCAGTCCACTCAGCTGGCAAAAATGAATTGTACCTGTAATTCCAAAGGGGCCAGCCATGTCACACTCTGTGTCTCAATCTGAACCTCCCTCAGAACTACATTAACCCTTTTGATACCAACCCAGCTGAAACCAGTTCTGGCTCTGTAGTACAAATGTCTTGCTTTCATAAGTTTTGAATTAAAATCTTCCACCAAACCTTAGTCACAATCTATGCTCCTAACACCAGCTTAATGAGAACTAAGTTATTTTACTAAATTCTTTGTTATATTTAAAATTAATTCACAGAAACACAGAGCATCTCAACAGAAATATGGTAACAAAAGGGTTAAAATATATAATAGAGAAACAATTCTTAACCCTTTTGATACCAATCCGGCTGAAACCGGTTCTGGCTCTGTAGTACAAATGTCTTGTTTTCATAAGTTTTGAATAAAAATCTTCCACCAAACCTTAGTCACAATTTATGCTCCTAACACCAGCTGAATGATAACCAAGTTATTTTACTAAATTCTTTGTTATATTTAAAGTAATTGAAAGAAACACAGAGCATCTCATACTAAATACAGTAGCCTAAGGGTTAAAGGTACACATGTCTGTCGATTGCTCAGCCACTTCCTCATTAATTCCCTGTTCTACTGATTGGACCAGATGGAACCCTCGTTTTCATAAGTGTCAGTTTGGATTGAATTATGCGCATTGTTTCACAATGTTTATCCCTAAACCGAACGTGTGTTCCCCACCCCCACTCGTTCCCAGCCAGGTTAAAAGAGACGAAGTTAATATATTTGTTTATTTAACGTTGTACAATTGAATGAATTAACGCTATGACCCTCATCCATACACCACTTCCGTCACTATCATAACACAATGATGTAGAAATAGGGTAAAAGTAAAAGACCCCCCCACCACCACCACCAGACATTTAAAGTGCACAGGTAATGGTCACTGCCCACTTTCTGCTGATGAAACTGCTGCTATAACTCCATGTTCCACCCCCTCCAACCTCACCACCCTACAATGTCCTCTTGGTCAAGAAATCCCCACAATCAATAAATAATCAATAGCAACATTTGGTCCAGATTCAAAACAGAGCTAATGAATCTGGAAAAATTTAAAATGTTCAATACCAACCAAATGTCGCTTGAACATTTCTGTTGATATTCAAGGACTGGACATGATGACACCAAGGGCCACTCTCCTATGTTAAATAGGAAATGCACTGACTACAAAGCCATGTTGCAATAGACTCGTCCAAAACTACAGTGCAGTTATCAAAACAATGACTACCCCTCCGTGCTGTAATAGACTTGTCCAAAACCACAGCACCAATATAAAACACACTGACCACCCCTACATGCTGTAGTAGACTTGTCCAAAACCACAGCACCAATATAAAACACATTGACCACCCCTACATGCTGTAATAGACTTGTCCAAAACTATAGCACCAATATAAAGCACACTGACCACCTCTACATGCTGTAATAGACTTGTCCAAAACCACAGCACCAATATAAAACACACTGACCACCCCTATATGCTGTAATGAACTTATCCAAAACTATAGCACCAATATAAAACACACTGACCACCCCTACATGCTGTAATAGACTTGTCCAAAACCACAGTACCAATATAAAACACACTGACCACCCCTACATGCTGTAATAGACTTGTCCAAAACCACAGCACCAATATAAAACACACTGACCACCCCTACATGCTGTAGTTGACTTGTCCAAAGCCACGGCACCAATATAAAGCACACTGACCACCCCTACATGCTGTAATAGACTTGTCCAAAACCACAGCACCAATATAACACCCAGTGGCTGTCCCTGAAGAATCACAATCCCAAAATAAATGGCTTCAGATGATTAGTATCAGTTCTTTCTTTCTTTCTGCATAGCTCTGATTGTGTTGTGGTCAGTTTTCCATTCCATCCATACCCACACCTTGTGATTGACAAATATTCTCCAATATTGGTTTCAAATTTTGGCACAAGGCCAGCAATTTCACTGGAGAGGTGGGAGGTAAGTTGATTAAATTGCCCCTCTCCCCCGTCTCCCCCGTACACAACTGGTACTTATTTCATCAAATCATTAAGGATGAAAAAGAAAGTCAACCTCAGTGGAATTTGAACCGAGAACATAAAGAGCTGAAAGAAATGCCTCTAAGCATTTTGGCATCTGTGCCAAGAATTCTACAGCTTGCTGCCACGGTTTTCTCTAATATTAGGAAATCATTTGAAATGGGCGGGGGAGGGGCGTTCACAATTGTTTTATGGGTCAATTGAAATATTTGAAGTGTTTTTCTACAATACTGATGATGAAAAACAAAAAACAAAGAAAAAAGAAAATTGCTGGCATCAGTTTCTCTGACTAAAAATTATTCAAGGTGGTGCCCCAGCATGACCACAGTGTACTGACTGAAACAAGTAAAAGATGAATTAATGAAATTTTTTTGTTAATCCAACAGGATCAGTAAATATTTGGTGTAAATCTGTCTTCTTTCTTTCAGTTATTCTTCCATTGAAATATATTTTCTTGCTATTTTTTCTTGTAGGTTTACAGATTTACGGGAATGGTTACTTCCTGACCACAGTTTGGTGCTTCATGACCTGGAAATGGGGTCTCCTGCTCTTGTACTTCACTCGATCGTATCGTCAATTACTCTGTGATGTTTACACTATTTTGCCAACAGAAGCGCCACCTTTGAACGGTGATGATTGAGATGGAAACAGATTGAAGACATATCAAGTGGAATCATTAAGAACCAAAGTGTAAGCAGTCATGTTGCAATATGTTTTTGTTGAAAAGTCTTCCCACTGCCAAACGCCGCTGCTGCTGCTGTTGCCGCTGCTGTTCATTAGTTGTTGTTGTTGTTTGTTGTTGAGGTACCCTGTTGTTTGTTGTTTTATGTCTAGCCATTATTTCACGTTGAACTTGTGAAAACACTGTTACAGCCACAGACAACAGCTGCCATTCCTGGAGAACACTAAACTCCATTCTAACATAGCATAATGGCCAAAATGCTAAAAGGATTTAAAATTTCCAAAATGTCCAATGCTCATTTTTCTCCACCTTTTTAACTCTGTTCCTATTCCTCTCCACAAAAAAAAAAAAGATCTTTTTTTAGCTCTGAACCTTTTCTTACTAAAATACTGTTTCTACGTATGTCTGTGAACAGGGCTTGAAATTATCAAGCCCTGTCACACCAGTTGTGGAGGAATAGGGTGCCCGAAGACAATCAGAAAACGAACTGATTGAAATCTGGATGAAGCTTGGAAATTTTAGGAATTTTCAATTGTTTTAACTCTTCCGAAACAGATTTGTAGCCAAATACAAAATTGAGAAAAGAATCCTCCTGCCCCCTTTTTTTGAAAATTCTCCCTGTTGTTTCAAAGATCTTTTTTTTTTTTTTTTTTTTTTTTTTGTTGAGGTTTGTCTTTTGACATTTTTGTTGTTTAATTATAAATTGCTGCATTTAAACTGTTATAATTTCAAAAATGTAACCAAACATACTTTCACTGTAACTATGAAGAGATTTGAACCAGTTTTAAAATCCCCCGTAATATGAGATTTGTGTCTCCAGACACTCTTAATACTCGTCAGCAGTGAATATAATCATCATCAGCAGGAACGGTGGCTATTTCACTTTCTCTTATGGTTTTAATTAGACCAAAATATTTTTGTACAATCATTGCTTAATTAATTTCCTTTGCTGCTATATTTTAATTTGCTCGTTTTTTTTATACTTCAACTTATTTTGTAAAGCAAATTTTGAAACAAAAGAATCAACAATATTTCAGATTGTCAATTTTTCACCATAAACTCTCCCTTCATGGGTTTTTTTTTTTTTTTTTTTAATCCCAATCCTTAAGAATTTAAGCCACATTTAATCTCATTTTGTCATCTCTAGTTTCCCCAGTTTCAGAGCATTTAAAAAACTGTCAACAGTATTTCTTGTTCAGAGTAACTAGTAAGATATAAATCCACAGCTATTTTATTATCATTCTACCCTCATTTTTTTTTAAACATTACATGTGTGTGTGTGTGTGTGTGTGTGTGTGTAGAGATATATTTATATTGTGAGCCTTTATGATAATATTTACACTGTAAAAAATAAAAGCAATTAGAATGCTTCTTTATTTGGTTAATGTTTCACATCCTTCATCAGTTAATCTGTTCCACATCTGCCAAACATGTCAATGATCAGTTTTTGGTTTTGAATGAAGATGATTTTATTTTTGGCCATAGTGAATCCACAAAGGCAGGGCAAGAAAGGTTCTTTATTATTCCTACATACATTGAATCCTCTTCTGGCTAACGGAGAGAGAGCTCCTCCTAAAGCCTTTATGCTTTATTTAAATTCTGTTTGGATCTTGCCAGGATCGCCAGATTAGCTCTGAATGTTAATCCATTGTCTTAGATTTAAATTATCAATGGATTGAGCTGGATTACAGTGAATGAAGTATAGTTAGTTTGTTGTAAAAGAAAACCAAACCAAAATAGTTGTTATATCTAAAAGAATCTTCTTCATTATGTGTCTCGTATTCCAGGTCTGTTTGAGAAGTAATTAGGCTACGTTAGTAATATATCTCTATTTTCTGCTTATTTCTTTCTAATTAATGTAATATTCACACAATATGAAAAAAAAAAAATCCTTTTTGATTACTTTAAATATTAAAATGGTAAAAGACAGCTTCCTAGTTCAATGAGTTATTGTTGCTGCTGTTGTTAGTCTGTGATTATTCCTGGTGAGAAATATTTCATTTCCTGAAATTGTGTCGACAAAGTTTTTGTAATTGAGATTTTTATAAAACCTACAACTTGCTATTAAACAGAGATTAATTAATAGGATCAGTTATCACATTAGTGAATTATTATTATTATTAAGGCGGCAAACTGACTGAATCATTAGCACATGAAACAATATGCTCGGTACCATTGTTCTTCCAGCTCTTAACACTTTGTTCTCAATTCAAAAATCGCCGAGGTCAGCTTTGCCGTTTGTCTTTTCAGAGTTGATAAAATAAAGTACCAGTCTCGTACTGGGGTTGGTCTCATCAACTTCCCACCCACCTAAAATTGTTGGTCTTGTGTCAAAATTTGAAATTATTACTATTAAGGCAGTGAGCTGGCAGAATCATTAGCACACTGAACAAAATGCTTAGCAGCATTTCATCTGTTAGGTTCTGAGTTCAAATTCCGCCGACATTAACTTAGCCTTTCATCCTTTTGGGGGTCAATAAAATAAGCCCCCAGTTGAGCACTGGGATCAATATAATCTACTAAACCCCGCTCCCCCAAAATTTCAGGCTTTGTGCCTATAATATAAAGGATTATTATTATCATTATTATTATCAAGACTGATCAGATGTGATCTAAGTGAAGAGTTTGTTTTTATGTTTGTAGTTATTGTTTGTTGTTATTGCCAATGTTGTTTATATTGTTATAACAAATAGTATAAATTTTATATATATATCATATAATTATATGTATATAATATTTGCTTCAATTTGCTTCTCTTTGTGATATTTAAAATTGCAAAAAACATTTTTATGAATGATTTTGTTAAAAAAAAAAATTTGAGATTCTCATTAAACAAGAAACATTTTCTTTTTATGTAAAAGAGAAAGAAAAGGTATTTTTCCCCCTCCCTGCAGAAAATCTAGAGAAATTCACAAATTTATTCTCCCTTTTTTTTTTTTTTCATTTATTCTTCACAAAGAAATGTCACCATTTTTGTCAAAACAAAAACCAAATTTATTTGTATAGTTTTACCTACTTTCACCATTTATTGCCAGAAGCAAAAAATATATCACATTCCTGTCCAATTTTATATGATTTCAAATAATATAAAACTGCCTTTTTTTTTTTTTTTTTTTTTTTTTTTTTCTATCAGCTTCAGTGAGTTTTTTTTATTTTTTATCTGCTGAATTTTTCCAGTTATAAACTTGATAACAAAATTATTTTCTATTCTTTGAATGTATGTGTATGTGTATATCCTACAAGTAATACTAGTTTAATAATTTCCCCTCTTTATTCAGATAATCTTTACAAAATATAAAACAAATTGTGAAACCATTTGGCCCTTCCTTGGTGAAAATTAATCCCCAAACTTGTATAAGAATTGTTTTTTGATATTTGAGTGGAATTGGTTAGGAAACTCTCCATGTCCCCAGCCCCACTCCCCATATCACAGGCTTACATTTGCTGCAAGATAAATCTACAGAATCACTGTGGAATAGGGACAGTGGTAGACTTAACCATTCCATTCAATAAAGAATTTGTCTGTGATTCATTCGCCAAAAGCTGAATGAGGTTTAACCCTTTTCCTTCCAGACTTCTCTTGAGACCCACTGCTTTTGTTTCAATTAATTTTGAAAATAAGAAAAATAAATTTTATCCAAAATAACTATCATTTTTAAAGTAGTGTTTGGTACATAAATTAACAAGGATTTTTGAGGGAAGCTTTTAATTTAAAACGGGAAGTTTGTATTATAGAACCAGGTAACAGGTGCCTGAAGCAGGCTGGTTGCTGATGGAATATGTAACTGCTGCCAGATGAAAATATTATTTTCCTGTTGCAAGTTGCTGTGTTACTCCACACCAAATAATGTCTCTAAACTACTTCCTTTATTCACAGTAAAAATGTCTTTAAACAGTGCTTCTCAATCATTTTTTTGGCCTATAGACCCCTTCAATTGCTAGTTTATTCTGGTGGACCTCCATAGCCATTCCATGTTTAAAAACTAGTTTTTGAGAGACTTCTTTCAAAATTCCTCTTTTGTTATTCATTTGTACAAATGTCAAACATTTCAGAAGGAAACCTCAAAGCTGTTTCTTGTAAGAAATCCATCTGAAGCCAAAATCTTTGTTATGGACCCTTAATATACTTCTGTGCATCTCCAATTTACTATTTTACTTGCATAGTCCCCAGTTGAGTAGACCCCGGTTGGGTATCACTGATTTAGAATGTAGTTTAGCTGCTAATTATTCTAACAGTTTTCCAAAGACTCTTGACACAATGCTTAATAACTTTATCAGTTTCCCTAACTAAATGACGCTGGTGTTATGGCACCATTCACTCTAAATACTACAGGTTAAAATCTTGACCAAAATCTCGCTGTTTCTTGTATAAAAATTACAGAAATTCCAGTGTAGTTTTGTTTTGTAAAAACATTTCAGGTGTTTGCAATTAAAAAATTTTTTTAATCCTTCCATTTTTTTATTTTGGAAATTAATTGAAACTTGTAAGAAATCTGCTCATAAATGGATTAAGTTTATCTTGGAATCTATTGCTTTTTTGTTTGTTTTAAAAAGTAATAATTTAAATTTTATAGTATTCTCTGAAAAATTAATGAGTATAATTAATCTGAAATTGTTGGTTTATAATTTAAACTTGTGGTTAAATTTTCAAATTATATAAAATTGTTTCCATATTTTTTAATATTTCTTGTTTATGTTTTTCATGTTTTTTTTGTTCAAACATTATTGTAAGTTTGTTTTCCAGTCAGATGCCCTCCTTGTTGCTGCCAACCCTTACCCGTTTTTCAAGTAAGGGTTCTCTTATTCCACATATTTTCAAAGACACAAAACCACTAAAATGTCACTGCTTGTAACTTACCGATTTTCAGAGAAGCACAAATGTAAATATGCAGCCAAATATATATACATGTGTAAGTAAAGGTGTGTGTATACACACACACTTGCCACAACACACTTCGTTCAGCTTTGGTTAACTCAAGGCTATAGTCGATAGCATTTTCCCCAAGGTGCCATGCAATGGAACTGAACCCAAAACCACATGCTTGAGAAGCAAACTTCTTAAACCATATCTCCACACACGCACACACATACGTAGTTTTTTTTTTTTTTTGCTTGTTTGTTTTTTATTATATTTGGTGCAGCAATTGTAAAGATTAATACAATATTCTTGTATTAACTTGATTCCCTGCCCCTTGCACAACCAAAGTTAGCATTGTGTCCTGACAAAATGGAAAACTTGTAGAAATAAATGGTCAAAAAATGGTCAAGTGCCACCAGATTGAATGCATTCCTGTATTTAGTTTCTTCTTTCAAGGATTCCTAAATTTATTTCCAATGAATGCCAACATAAACTCCACTCTCTTTATACTTTTTACACCAATTTCTATGTTCTGCAATCAAGAATTTTTTACTCTTTATATCAAGGAAAATAATGACACAACTATTTTTCCCCCCATCTTGCTAAACTCATCAAGGGAAATATTTCAAGATTTCTACAAAATATTTACAACATTCTAGAAACTAAATTATACAATATTCAACGTCCTTTAATTCATCTTTCTCTCTAAAGAAATTCACAAATCTCTCTCCTCTCTCTCTTTCTTTCTCTTGTCTAAATCCTTAAATCAGTTATTATCATCATTAAGCTGGCAGAATCGGTAGCACGCTGGGCGAAATGCTTAGTGGCATTTCATCCATTTTTATGTTCTGAGTTCAAATTCCACCAAGGTCGGCTTTACCTTTCATTCTTTCGGGGTCGATAAATTAAGTACCAGTGAGCCACTGGGGTGAATGTAATCAACTAGTCCCCCCTCCGCCAAAATTTCAGACCTTGTGCCTAGAGTAAAAAGGATTGTTGTTATCATTAAGACAAGCTGACACAATCGTTAGCAGAATCGTTTAGTATGCTTGGCAAAATGCAGTACTTTTGCCCCTCTTTACATTCTGTGGTCAACTTTGCCTTTCATCCTCTTGAGGTTGAATGAAATAAGTACCAGTCATGTACTGGGGATGAGGGGGGTGGGGGGTTCAAAGTAAGCGACTCCCCCTCCTCCCCCCCCCAAATTTCAGGCCTTGTGCCTATCATAGAAAGGATTATTACTGAAAGCATTGAGCCAGCAGGATCACTGGGTGTTGAACTGAAAGTGCTTGGTAGCAATTCTTTCCAGTTTTTTTTTTTTCCCTTCTGAGTTCAACTTTGCGTTTCATCCTTTCAAGAAGCAATAAAAAATAAAGTACCAGTGCAACACGGGGTGGGGGGGAGGGTCAATGAAATCAGCTAGCTCTCTCCCTCAAATATTCAGGTTTTCTGCCTGTAGTAGAAATAATTATAACTATTTCATACACTCAACAGAGAAATTCCACTGAACCTTGTTTGTCACAACAATAATAATAATAATAATAATCCTTTCTAGAATAGGCACAAGACCTGAAATTGGGTGGGGTGGGGGGCTGGTCGATTACATCACCCCTATTACATATTTGGTACTTCAATTATCAAACATGAAAGGATGAAAAGCAAATTCAATCTCAGCAGAATTTGAACTTTGAATGTAAAGATAGACAAAATGGTGCTAAGCACAATTTTGTGTGGTGTGCTAACAACTTTGCCAGCTTGCCACAATAATAATAATAATAATAATAATGATAATGATAAAAGGAACCATTTTCTGTGAGTCTTGTATAAATGATTCTTTCTGTTTTAAACAGCATGGCTTTTAAGTTCAGTACAAAGATTTTATATTAAATTCAACTTTTTGTTGTGCACTAAAACCACTTTCTTGTGCTTTGAAAAACCCCCTTTTTGTTCTTTTAAATGTCAACCAATTCGTCAAAAGATGGACAATCCTTTTTTTTTATATTTTACATTTATTACTTTATATTTTTGTTTTTGTTTTGTTTTTTTCTCAATGATTTGAAATTTCATATCAAAAAGAAATTCCAAATGTTTTCACAAAACAAAACACATACTCTAAAGAAATGTTTTAAATTATAAACTGTATCTGTTTTAGTTCAAAAGTTTTAATGGGAAAAAAAAAAAAAGCTACTGAAATTGAAATTTTAATTAATGTTTTAGGTTATTTTTACCTTTTTTTTTTTTTTTTTTTTTTTTGAATTTCAATTTCTGTTTATGTCTTTTTCCAATTCTAGAAAATAAAAAACTTGTTTTATATTTTAAATTTTCAACAAACGGAAGAGAAAAAAAACTTTGGACTTCTACAAATTGTCCTTGAAACATTCCATTGTCTGTTAAATCTAAAGAAATATTATCCATGATAAGGTTCCATTGGAATATTTCTTTTTTTTTTTTTTTTTTTTTTTGTTCTTTTCAAATGACATTCATCAGAAGTTTTGTGAGTTTGTGCAATTTGTTATATTCCTGCAATATCTTGGTCTGATTTTTTAAAAAAATTTTTATTTCAAAATGTAAGATGTAATGAGTAGATGTTGATAAAATAGACAGAACGATATATGTTGCATGGAAAAAAAAATACTCAAGTCTCCAACATTTTTTGTAAATTTCCTCTGAATAATCTAAGCCAAAAATATCATTTCTAAAAAAAGAAATTCTGCCTCTTGAGCAACATACAATTTTACAAAAGAGTGCTTCATTTTCACAACTAATATACTTGTGTGTGTCTAATCACAAACATGTGCCATATTTGCTCCTGTTTAATGCAAGAATTTAAATATAAAACATCAAGGTCAAAATTTGGAGTGGAGAGGGGCAGTATTGTATTCAAAACCACATTGTACTCGTGTGTGTGTGTGTGTGTGTGTGTGTGTGTGTGTGTGTGTGTGTGTGTGTGTGTGTGTGTGTGTGTGTGTGTGTGTGTGTGTGTGTGTGTGTGTGTGTGTGTGAGAGAGAGAGAGACACTTATTCGGTAGGTGTGATAAAACTCTGAGTTTTATCATGGCTACCGAATAAGTGTCATATTTTTATAGATAAATTCCTCTATTTACATAATATCGAGGTCTCTCTCTCTCTCTTTCTTTTGTTGTCCTTTCTATCATATATATATATATATATATATATATATAAAAGAGTAAATATAAGGACATGCAAGTTAGAGGAGTCAATGTACAAAAAATATGAAATGCATTTACCACATAATGTACATATGTATACATATAAAAAAAAAGTCTGACTTACACAGAATAGTAATGGTATCAGGAATTAAAGACAAAGGTCATCACTGACATGTTACCTCCCCCACCCTTCCCCCTCCCCCACCCCACCTCTACTACTATTACTAGCTT
Source organism: Octopus bimaculoides (assembly GCF_046866305.1). Lineage (NCBI taxonomy): Eukaryota > Metazoa > Mollusca > Cephalopoda > Octopoda > Octopodidae > Octopus > Octopus bimaculoides. Next base: position 111,334,074 of record NC_142933.1, on the reverse strand, counting down.
TGTTATTAAAACCCCAACCCTGAAATCTATTTTTCCCCTCCCCCTGCTACTTGCTATATAAACTCGCGCGCGCGCGCACACAACTCCTCTTTCTAATACACCTAGTTCTCCACAAATTCATTCCGTCTTTAAACTCCATTCTGTCTGGTGTTATCCAATGATGGAATCAAGTTACAATCATTACTTTAGACCACCAAGCCCCCAGAAACAGCTGTTGGACTAGTAGAACTCTACCTCACCCCCTTTAATTCCTGATATCATTTCTATTCTAAGTCAGACTTATGTATACATTTTTTGTATTAAATGTATTTAATATATTTTGTATATCGACTTTCCTACCTTTCTTATCCTTATATTTACTACTCTACCTGCTCAAGTCTAAATCTCTTGAGCACAACAAAGTGTCTTCTGTACAGAGAATACCTGTCTCTAATCTATAAACTATATAATATTATTATTATTATTATTATTACTATTCTATTCATTTACAGCAATTAATCTAAGCTTTCAAAAGCCAAATATTAGGAGAACAATGCTGTCAATAAATGATGAATCATTATTTTGTAACATTGACAGAACCATTGCCAGGCAAGTTTTCAGCTAAACTGAATGAAGCATTCTGTTCATAATTTCACAGAACTTGTTTAGAAACTTTTTAATGGCTTATTATTCAACTTAATTTCAAGATCTCGTTAAAACTTTTCCACCAGTTACAAAATGAATACATGTTATTTTTAGATAGTTCACCTTATTAGAGGAAAACAAAACCTTGTGTCTAACAAACTAAGAATTGGAGCAAATCACTTGTGTGTGTGTAACCATAGAGCAACTGGTTTATAAATGTACAAGTGGAAATTTGAATGCTATTGCAGTTAATTAAAACCTTTGTAAACCCATCGTATTCTGTAAATCAATTAAATTGACTAATTAATGAATCTTCATTGAGAGTTTGTCTTTTAATAGTTTGAACAATATCTTTCAACTTGGTTCGTCATGATTATTATTATTATTATCTTAAGGCAGAGAGTGGCTGGCAGAATCATTAGCATGCTGGGCAAAATGCTTAGTGTCATTTCATCAGCCTTTACACTCTGGGTTCAAATTCCGCTGAGGTCAACTTTGCCTTCCATCCTTTTAGGATTGATAAATTAAGTGCCAGTCATGTACTGTGGTCAATGTAATCTACTCATCCAGCCCCACCCCACCCCCACCCCAGTGTCGGGCCTTGTGCCATTATTGGAAGGTGGTGAGCTGGCAAAATTGCTTGCAGGTTGGTCAAAATGCTTGGCAGCATTTTGTCTGTCTTTATGTTCTGAGTTCAAACGTTGCCGAGGTCAACTCAGCCTTTCATCTTTTCAGGATCAGTAAAAGACATCCCAGTCATGTACTGGGATCAAAGTAATCAACTCACCCCCTCCCTCAAAATTTCAAGCCCTGTCCCCATAGTAGAAAGGGTTATCATCGCCATGTTATAATCGTTTACATTGCATGGCATCCAAACCAGTCGTTTCCAAAGTAACCTCGGCAAGGAATTGTTCTTCTTCCTTAAACGTCAGACTCCGATGCTCATCGACAAGACAACTTCTTGGCAATGCCATCTTGTTATTCATAAAGCAACTCAAGAACTGTTGCAGAGAGATCTGACTCTCAATTTTTCTTTCCACATTTTAATAGGATCCCATTTCAGGCTAGAATCAAACATTGTTTCATTTGGAAATGGTATGCTTTTTTTTTTTTTTTTTTTCTTCCCTACCTGCAAATTTTTAGAGAATGATTACTTGATATTTGCTGTTTCATATCTATGGAGGAGGTGTCTCCTCTTCTGGAGTCTCTAGACATATTTAAGTTTGTAATAGCAAAACCTTTTGAGAGAATTTTTTTTTCTTTTTCTGTCCCATATTTCAAAATTTTGTCTGTTCCAGCTGATGGTGCCAATGCTGTATGTCGGAACTAATATGAGACTATTGGTTATGCTAATCTCCTCTTTTAGAAAGTCAACAATGTCTAAAGAACTAAATGTCTTCATTAATTGTATTCTTTGACAAGGACTAGTTCCATGCCATTGTTACTCAGTACCACATCTCTCTCGTCAGTGCTGATATTTTAGTAATAGACCTTTCTCATCAACAAAGTCTTTTCTGACAATCTCCTAGTCCAATTCAATATTTTCAATGTTACCCATCTTCAATATTCTCTTGGGACAATTGTTAAAGCTGACATTCAGTTCTTATGAAGGACTAGTTCTTTTACCACCATCTTCATCTGTTTGTTCATCCATATTCCAAGTAATTAGTTAAGAAGCTGCTCATTCGTGACCTATAAAGGTGTTGATACTTGATTGCAATGAGTGCTGGACAAAAACAGCAGGGAAATCAAGAAATCTGCACAGAAGCTTCAATATCATGTTGGTTCGATTGTCCAGATTTTTTTTTTACCTCCAAATTGTGGTGCAACATTCACTTTGTAACAGTTTAACTTTATCGTTATTATTATTAAGGCAACGAGCTAGCAGAATCGTTAGCACGCCGAGCAAAGTGCTAAGTGGTGTTTCATCTGTCGCTATGTTCTGAGTTCAACTTCAGCTGAGGTCGACTTTGCCTTTCATCCTTTCGGTGTTATTAAATTAAGTACCAGTTGTGTACTGGAGTCATTTCTAATTGACTAGTCCCCTCTCCTCCAAATTTCAAGGCCTTGTGTCTTCAGTAGACAGGATTATTATCATTACCAAGGCAGCAAAACCTGCAGAATCGTTAGAATGCCAGGCACAATGCTTAGCAATATTTCATCTTTCTTTACAATTTGAATTCAAATTCTGTAAAGGTCAGCTTTGCTTTTTGTCCTTTCAGGTTTGATAAAAAAATAAATACCAGCTGGGCGCTGGAGTCAGTGTAACTGACTACCCCCACTGAAGTTGCTGGCCCTGTGCCAAAATTTGAAACTATTACTATCGTTACATTCTCACCTGCCCTTCAGGATTACGATGTGTAATTTTTTATGTTGACAAAGCAACAAGACAGAATTTTTCCAGCTATTTTCCATAACACTGTTATTCCTTTGTAGCCAATGTAGAATATCTATTTTAGAGCAATTATTGATAATGTAATATTTGGAAAAGTTGGCAGCCATATTGGTCATCCTTATTGTCTGTATCATGAAGATTAGTGATGGTGCTTCCAATTTAATAATAACCATTTCTTCTTGGTCTTCCAGTGTGGCATTCATGGAGTGTTCCAGTAAGATTTTAAAGAGTTGTTGGTGAAAGCAAATCATCCTTGTTGAATTTCAACTGTTGTGTTGTAATGGACCAATGACCAGGGACTGCCCTTACAGCGCTGCTATCACCAATATTTCCGCTGTCTCAGACACTGTTGTATTTCTTTGTGCTTGCCTGTGAGATGGTTTTGTGATGCTCTGTGAAAATATTTCTTCCAGTCCATGAAAACATGCTAAATGTTGGTGTCATTGGTAATCCTTGGACAAGATTCTTGGATGCACAATATCTGCCTTCTGGCAGAAACGTCAGCACGCCGGGCAAAATGCTTAGCGGTATTTCGTCTGTCTTTACATTCTGAGTTCAAATTCTGCCATGGTTGACTTTGCCTTTCATCCTTTCGGGGTCGATAAATTAAGTACCAGTTGTGTACTGGGGTCAATCTATTCGACTTGCCCCCCCCCCCTCCTCCAAAATTTCAGGCCTTGTACCTACAGTAGCAAAGAATATCTGCCTTCTGGTGGTCTGGTTCCTGACACAGCTTGCCTGTTTGTTCTGTGGTATTTGCCATTCTGTTCACTTTCACTGACCAACATAACCAGAATGGTACGGTTAATATGACATTCTGTTACAGCTCAAAGTTTCCTTTCTTAGGAATCATGGCAAACCAGGACTTTGTCTTTGATGTGAATTATTTTTGATATTTACTAAATGTTGTTGGTTGTGAGAACTGATCATGGCTTCTTTCCTCTTAACTGGAATAATATTGATACCAGTTAATTTCAGCTTTTTCAGAGATTTTACCATTGTTGTAACCACCTTGTTCAAGACTGGATTACTCTTGTCTTCAAAATCAGTGTCAGGACCGAGAAGTGTCTTGTGACTTCCTGATTATAGCTTCAAATAGAACTTAGCTTACCATTCCAGAAGTGCATAGCTAACATATCGGCAAACACTCATCAGGTTAGGCAATTGTTTCTACACTGGCTTAAAACATGTCTTCCACACAAACACCACTTTTTATTGAATTATGAACTCCTTTTTTCTGGATGGATAGGAAAAGTTTGATTCTTCATGTATTATCTTTCTCTCCTGTGAAATGTCCTTTGAACATGTCATGTATTTCTAAAATTTCAAGATCTTGTTAAAACTTTCCCACCAGTTTCAAAATGAATCCATGTTATTTTTAGATAGTTCACCTTGTGTCTAACAAACTGAGAATTGGAGCAAATCACGTGTGTGTGTGTGTGTGTGTGTGTGTGTGTGTGCGCGTGTGCGTGTGTGTGCGCGTGCGTGTGTGCGTGTGTGTGTGTGCGTGCGTGCGCGCGCGCGCGCGAGGGCGCGCGTGTAACCATAGAGCAACTGATTTATAAATGTACAAGTGGAAATTTGAATGTTATTGCAGTTAATTAAAAGCTTTGTAAACCCATCATATTCTGTAAATCAATTAAATTGACTAATTAATGAATCTTCATTGAGGGTTTGTCTTTTAATAGTTTGAACAATATCTTTCAACTTGGTTCGTCATTATTATTATTATTATTATCTTAAGGCAGAGAGAGGCTGGCAGAATCATTAGCATACTGGGCAAAATGCTTAGTGGTAACATTCAGTATCTCCTGAGTTCTCAAGATTTCTTAAAACAATCTAATTAGTAATTAGTTTGTATTTAATATTCGCCCTTTTATTTTTGTCAATGTAGAGTTTTGTTAGCTGAAGGATACCCAGTTCATTCTTGTCACGGTTGACTGCCTTTCATTTTCTGTCAGTTTCAACATGTCATCGTTGCTGTCCCTATCAAATGAAAATTCAAAATGGAACAAGAATGAAAGACGGAAAGCCTCCCGTCAGCCATGAGATCCAGATTACAGACTTTAAATGCACCAAAACTACACTTGTAATCTGGGTCTCTATGGCTGACAAGGATTTCCATCTATTTTTGCCTTTTAGTCTTTCTCCATCTAATCGTTTCCAATGTTCCGCTTTGATTTTTTTTTTTTTCTTTTGAAGTTTGTAGCCCTCACACCATCTCAACATTTTCGCATATATGTGTGCTAGTGTGGCTGTGTCGTAAGGAGTTTGCTTCCCAACCATATGGCTCTGAGTTCAGTCCCACTGTGTGGCATCTTGGGCAAGTGTCTTCTATGACATCCTGGGGCTGACCAAAGCTTTGTAAGTGGATTTGATAGACAAATTGAAAGTGTGTGTGTGTGTGTGTATTCATGAGGAAGCTCAGCAGGATTTTCTTCTTTATATTCCAAATAAAAAATTCTCTCAAAATTCTAGTTTGCTTTATTTGAGATCCTTGTGTAAGAGTGACCTGTACATTACATCAAATTATAAAAGAAAATCATGCAAAATGGAAATGCTCCTCTCCAAATTGCAGCCAAAAGTTGAAAATGGGAGCTCCAGTTCTTGCTACCCAACCAAATATAATCGAAACCTATTAAGTGGTGGCACTACTGTTCCAAGACACTGCTATTTCTTCTGTTGGTCAATATGTCCATGTTGATGACTCCTTCCATCCAGGCTGTAGTTGCAGTATTCAAAGACAGCAGCTGTTGCAATATAATATTTGTGTTAGTGAAAGACATGGAAATGCCACTACGACTGTTTTGTTGTGTTGCTGATAATTAAAAATGGTTTGTTTGATTAATTGTGAAGTGTAATGAAAATTAAAATTTCTTTAAATTCTTGATTTTGTTGTTATGATATTTATGATTGAAATCTACAATTAAAAATATTCATTTGAACTCTAAAAATATTTGGCTTTTCTTAACAAAGACTAAAAAAAAAATAACAGCCAAGTCTAAAATGAATAATTAAAAATGTATTTTTTAAAATATTTAAACAGATGTACCTGTTAAAACCTGTCATAACAAAAATTAGAGCCAGTTTCTTGCTGGGGAAATGGAAAAGGTATGGAATTTTTAGAAAAGCATTTTTGTTTTTTTATTGAAACCCCGATAGGCATAGGAGTGGCTGTGTGGTAAGTAGCTTGCTTAACAACCACATGGTTCCGGGTTCAGTCCCACTGCGTGGCACCTTGGGCAAGTGTCTTCTACTATAGCCTAGTGAGTGGATTTGGTAGACGGAAACTGAAAGAAGCCCGTCGTATGTATGTATATATATATATGTATGTGTTCCCCCCCCCAACATCGCTTGACAACCTATGCTGGTGTGTTTACGTCCCCGTAACTTAGCGACCGATAGAATAAGTACTCGGCCTACAAAGAATAAGTCCTGGGGTCGATTTGCTCGACTAAAGGCGGTGCTCCAGCATGGCCACAGTCAAATGACTGAAAGAAGTAAAAGCATAAAGCTAATTCTTAAAGGTTGTAACTTTGTGATACTTAACCCGATTCTTGTGTAAAATAAAGGGACATCTGAGCAATGCCAGCAGGAATCTATTCCATCATAGTTTCTTACATTCCTCTTTTGAATGAGAGCCAGATATTTATTCACATACACAAGCTGATATCGATCAGACACCGATCAGAAGTTGTACAGAAGTTGTACTGAGTGTACTATTTCTGAAGTTGATCCTTTCCTGACAAATAGAAGTTATCTCCCTTCCATCCTGGTAGTCAGTAGTTTTCCGAGGTTATCTCCTCCTGTTCAAACACTCGCCAAGAATAGATCTTCTGTATTTTTTTCCTAGCAGACTGTCAGCGAGAACTATTACAGTAAATATTGCAGTATAGAATTTCCTTCAGAAATGTTTATTCTCCATAAAAAAAGAAAGACGTTTAGGATTAACCATTAATTACTCCTTTTTTTTGAAGCTGATATTCTGTGTGCTATAAGTGAGTATGTATATATGTATGCATGTGTTTATACGTATTACCAGTCTGTATGCAGCTGTCCGTCCTCTTGAATTATTGAATTTCTGGATTCGATTTTGCTTTGTTTTTATACATTTACTTTATTCAGATTTATTTCGACTGGTTAATAAAAAAAAATTATCAATTTACAATTACTTCATTAACCTGTAAACGCCTCCCCTCTCCCGCACCTTTTTGTTTCTTCTTCTTCTTCTCATAAGACATGTATTTAGATAGATTTTATTTTTTAAAACTACGTCCAGAATTGTAAACATTTCAAAGCCAAAGTTACTATTTGATAAAATGTTTGTGGATACAAGTCTAAATTTATTGTCTTGACTTGGCAAATGATTGACTAAAATTTGGAGAAACCGATTTTTAAGCTTCAATTCAGTCTTCCTCAAGTAGATATTTTAAAGTTTTTAGTATAAAAATTGTCAAACAAGTAAATGTGTTTGTAAATCGAGAAGGAAAAAAATATATATAATAAAGAATTTCAAATTAAAACTGCTCCATTTGTTTGTTGGTTTTTATCTGAAAACTAGCTGAGGGCAGGTGGTCCTGCTGTGGGCTGAAGAAGTTGACTTCCTAATCACAAGGTTTCAGGTTCAGTCCCACAGGGCAACCAAAACCTTGTGAGTGGACTTGGTAGATGGAAACTGATAGAAAGCCCATTAAATATGGGTGCCAGTGTCTCCTTATTTTGACATTGTGCGATAGTTGTAAATGAGTGTCACTCTCATACAAGCAGTGTCATTTGTTGCCAATATTCTGTGGAAAACTTGTCTGACGGTGGGGAAAGATTACTTGGAATAAACAATCCTGTCTGACCAATGCAAGCATAGAAATGTGGATGTTGAAAAATGATGATTCTACATGTCTTATGTACCAAACATTACCCACCAAATGTAGGAATATATGCACATACACACACCATTGATTGCAATACCTGTGTAGGTAAATGGAAACTAATAAAAGTATAAATAGATGTATGAATAACCACTGTTTGGAATCACTCCAAATACACATCACTGGGAATTTAAAGATAAATATTGTATGACCATACCTTGTTATACTAATGTGGCTGTGAATAAAGGCTGCCAGGAGTCCAACCCATACCAGCCTGGAAAAACAGACGTTAAATGGTGATGATGGTGATGACTGCACGATTTAAATAAAGGGAGAAAAATCCGTATTCACTTAATCCAAAAGAATGCAGCAATAGACTACGATTTGTCTGTTTAGATCCTGTTTTCAAACCACCAACCTCGATGCTCCCTCTTTCTCGCTCTCTCTCCTTTTGAGTATTCCAAAGAAACAAGGAAAGACTCCAACTATGTCTTTCTCCATGTCTTTTCGTAACAGACAACAGGATGTCATTTGAGATGTGTATCTCAGGCTGACCAAAGCCTTGGGAGTGAATTTGGTGGCAGAAACTGAAAAAAGCCCATCGTATATATGCGTGTGGGTGTTTGCCCCGCCCCACCACCACCACTGCTTGACAGCCGGTGTTGGTGTGCTTACATCCCCATAAAATAGACCAACAGAATAATTCCCAGGTTTTAAAAAAACTAGAAAAAGTAGTGAGATCGATTCATTTGACTAAAATTCTTCAAGGTAATGCCCCAGCATGGCCACAGTCTAAAGAGGTAAAAGATAATATACACACACACGTTTCATCCTTGTGGTTGCTTGGAAGTTTGAAATGTAAATTGGATGCTTAAACCGACTGGATCATCAGAGAAACCCTTTATGGCAACAAGAGAAGTGATGTGGGAAGTTGGGGAAATGACAAAGCATTTTCTAAGTATTTTGAAAGAGAAGAAAGAAAGAAAGAAAGCATAAGACAGACACAGAAAGAAAGGGGGAGAGAGAGAAACAAGACAAGAAGAAAAGAAAGACCGAACGAGTCAACCATGAAAGGAATAAAAAAGTAAACATTTTAAAGATTAGGATGAAAAATAAATGGAACAAGAACACTCAGAGAGCACCAAACCTCTGCCAAGGCAACACCAATGTCCTCTCAATGATTTAGCAAGAGATAATTTTTAAAACGAGAATATCTTAAATAAATTCGACTGCTCTCACAGACGAGAATACTAAATATGAACCTGACCGCTCTCAAAAATTAAGTAAAAAGCAGGAAAAATAATCCAGAATTCTTGTCTAGTACCAGATCGATCCCAAAATCTAATCAGTTTGTGCCAGTCATGAGGCCAAACATCCCTGAAAGTTTCATCCGAATCCATCCAGCGGTTCTTGAGATATCTTGTCCAGTGACAAACAAACAAACACAACTGAAAACAATACCCCCGCCTTCGCTAGGCGGAGATAATAATAAAATGAAGGCAAATTAAAAAAAGGAATACTTTGCAAGAGAGTTTAGTAGTTTGTCGTCTGTAGCTAAAATAGTTGAATGATATAATCATGCAAGAAGTGTTATAGAGTAATCTCCCTTTAGTAAGGTTCTCCGAAGATTATATTTCATGAGAAGTAATTCTTAATTAATCAAGAAGCTTCGCATTTCTCTTGGAAGTTTCTAGAATGTCTAGCGTTCCATTAATAAAATCAGTTTGCTTGCCCTGCTCTTTGCTTCTTTGTCGATTAGACTCAGAGCCATTCACGTCGTTGGTATGTCTATCTATTCCTCTATGCCACATTACTAAAAACCACTATTTAGCTGTTACTCTTTTACTTGTTTAAGTCATTTGACTGCGGCCATGCTGGAGCACCACCTTTAGTCGAGCAAATCGACTCCGGGACTTATTCTTTGGATACCTAGTACTTATTCTATCGGTCTCTTTTGCCGAACCGCTAAGTTACGGGGACCTAAACACACAAGCATCGGTTGTCAAGCGATGTTGGTGGGGGCAAACAGAGACACAGACATATACACACACACACATACATATATATATATATATATATATATATATATATATATATATACACGACGGGCTTCTTTCAGTTTCCATCTACCTACCAAACCCACTCACAAGGCTTTGGTCGACCCGAGGCGATAGTAGAAGACACTTGTCCAAGATGCCACGCAGTGGGAATGAACCCGGAACCATGTGGTTGGTAAGCAAGCTACTTACCACACAGCCACTCCTGCGCCTGTTATTTCTACATTTCTGAACTTTCTTGCATAGATTAGTTTCTACATTTTGATTATGTTTCATCGACAACCAGTGAATAAAATATATTTTATGTAATATATATATTATAGTTCCTAAATTTATTCTTTTTCTCTGTAAGAATTCTTCTAAGATACATGCAGCATTTCTAAACATATATTCGCACTACAAGAGAAAGAAAAAAAGCATGGTAAAAAGAGAGACTATGATGGCAGAAAGGGACGATAGAAAAAAGGGTATGTTTTGAAGGGGTCAGGGTTTTGAGGCATCCATTGAGACCATTAGAAATTGGAAAATGAATATAAACACGTGTGTGTGTGTGTGTAGGTGCAGGTGTAGCTATGTGGTAAGAAGCTTGCCGGGTGAAATGCTTAGTGGTATTTCGTCTGTTGCTACGTTCTGAGTTCAAATTCCGCCGAGGTCGACTTTGCCTTTCATCCTTTCAGGGTCGATTAAATAAGTACCAGTTACGCACTGGGGTCGATGTAATCGACTTAATCCGTTTGTCCCCTCTGTGTGTAGTCCTTTGTGGGCAGTAAAGAAATAAGAAGCTTGCTTTCCTACTACATGGTTCCAGGTTCAGTCTCACTGCATGGCACCTTGGGCAAGTTTCTCTACTACAGACTAGGGCCAATCACTTGTGAATGGATTTGGTGAACAGAAACTGAAAGAAGCCTGTCGTATGTATATGTCTACGTTTCTCTTTGTGTCTGTCCCCTACCACTGCTTCACAACCGGTGTTGGTGTGTTTATGTATCCCCTCCCCATAACTTAGTGGTTTAGTAAAAGGGGCCAATAGAATAAATACCAGGTTTTCAAAAAAATCCTGGGCTTGATTCATGAGGTGCTCCAGTATGGCCAGTTTCATGACTGAAACAGGTAAAAGCAAAGATAAAGATTACTTTCCAACTGCTGGAAGGGAGGGGGGAGGTCAGCAAGGTCAACCTCAAGCTGGATATAACATATTTTGATGCCAGAAACCAAGATAATAATAACCCTTTCTACTATGATCTCAAGGTCTGAAATTTTGGGTAAGGGGCCAGTCAAGTAGATCTAACCCCAGTATGCAACTGGTACTTAATTTATCAACCCCATAAGGATGAAAGGCAAAGTCGACCTCGGTCAAATAACAGTAGGCACATGGGCTGAAATTTGGGGCAAGAGAGAAAGTCAATTACATCAACCCAGTACACAACTGGTATTTTATTTCATCAACCCCAAAAGAATGAAAAGCAAAGTCAACCATGGCAGAATTTGAACTCAAAACTTAAAGACAGACCAAATGCCACTAAGCATTTTGTCCATTGTGCCAGCCAGCTTTTTTAATAACAATAATTTAGTGAGTGGTGTAGCAGCACCATAGTCAACTGCTACAAAAGTAAAGGTGATGCTCTAGATAGAAATAATTACAGAGGTATCAAATTATTGGATCAGGTGATGAAAGTTATAGAGAGGGTCATAGCCCAACTAATTAGGGAGAGAATTAGCCTAAATGAGATGCAGTTTGGTTTTGTGCCAGGTAGAAGCTCCTCTATGCTGATGACCTTGCCCTAATAGCTAAGTCACTGCCAGAACTAGAGACAAAGTGTAGGGTGTGGAAGCAAGGTCTAGAATTGAAGGGCCTTAGGGTTAACCTAGCAAAAACAAAAGTGTTAGTAAGTAGGAAGGCTGACAAATCACAAACCCCTTCAGGTAGATGGCCCTGCTCAATCTGTAGAAAAGGCATGGGTAGAGACTCCATATGATGTACCCAGTGTAAGCTATGGACACATAAGAGGTGCAGCAATATCAAAGGAAGGTTAACTGGGAAGATAGTTTTTGTTTGTGGCGGATGCACAGGGACAATAAACACTGAAGATGTACAGAAAATAGATTCCATCACATGCCATGGGGAAAAACTAGAAGTAGGACTGAAAGGAATGAAGCTAGTATGCTTTGCTGCATGTGTAATGTCAGTGTGCATACATGACAGAGTGTAAGCACCCTGAGAGAAAAGTTGGACATAAGAAGCATCAGATGTGGTGTGCAAGAGAGACGACTGCGCTGGCATGGTCATGTGTTATGTATGGATGAGGACAGCTGTGTGAGGAAGTGTCACTCCCTATTTGTGGAAGAGGTAGACTCAGGAAGACATGGGATGAGGTGACCAAGTTAGTAGTGGGGGAGGGTGTGCTGAAAGTGTAGCTGCTAGAATAAGAATAGCCTGGGCAAAGTTCAGAGAGCTCTTACCTCTGCTGGTGACAAAGGGCCACTCGCTCAAAGTAAAAGGTAGACTGTATGATGCATGTGTACGAACAGCTATGCTACATGGCAGTGAAACATGGGCCGTGACTGCTGAGGACATGCAAGTGCCTTGAGAGAAAAGTTGGACCTAAGAAGCATCAAGTGTGGTGTGCAAGAGAGATGATTACACTGGTATGGTCAAGTGGCAAGAATGGATGAGGATAGCTGTGTGAAAAAGTGCTACACCCTAGTGGTTGAAGGAACCTGTGGAGGAGGTAGACCTAGGAAGACCTGGGATGAGGTGGTGAAGCACGACCTTCGAACATTAGGCCTCACCAAAGCAATGACTAGTGATCGAGACCTTTGGAGATATGCTGTGCTTGAGAAGACTCGGCAAGTAAAGTGAGATCGCAGCCATGGCTGATGCCATTGTTCCATGTCCGGCCCATTTAAGAGTACCTGGGCGATGTGATATGCTTGAGAAGACCTGTTGAGTCAAGTAAAACCAAAATCATAGCTGTGGCCAGTGCCCCCTGACTGGCTCCTGTTCCAGTGGCATGTAAAATGCATCATCTGTATGTGGTCCATACGAATGGCATGCAAAAAGCATCCACTATACTCTTGGAGTGGTTGGCGTTAGGAAGAACATCCAGCTGTAGAAACATTAGCATATCAGATTGGAGCCTGGTGCAGCCGCTGGCCCTCCAGACCTCAAACCGTCCAACCCCTGCCAGCCAGGAAAACGGACGTTAAATGATGATGATGATGATGAGTGTAGAAGCCATCTCGAACCTTATTTTTCTCTTATAATGAAAGCAGTGTCAAGTGTGGCGAATGGTTATGACCAACAAATGTATTTTCTTTTCTAAATTCTTTATTATTTTATCAATCTAGTTTTACTTTTAATTACCTCCCTTGGCACATTCACAGTTTCATGAAAAACAGTAAAATTTATGCTACCAATTGTCAGAAACAATAAGCTATTGCAATTTAATAGAACCATAACAGTACACTATTAGTGTTAAGTTTTTATAATATACATACACACACAATAGGCTGCTTTCAGTTTCCGTCTATCAAATCAATTCACAAGATTCCATTTTGACAAAGGTTACAATGGAATGTAATGAGACTGAATCCAAAACCAGATGCTTGACAAACAAACATGTTAACCACACAGCCACGCCTGCACCTATGCTATATATATATATATAGGGGTATATATATATATATATATATATATATATATATATAGGGGTAAATATATACATATATAGGGGTATATAATGGAAACTACTTTTTATTAAACTAATTTTTTTTCTATTGTGCAATAACAACAAATTCAAAATTATTCTAGTCTGCACATGTGTTGACAGGCATTAAAATGTACGTTTTGTGCATCATTGTACACCCACTTCCCCACCCCACCTTTTTATATGTTAATGTGTTGAGATGTATGACCTCCCCCCCACTGCTAGGGGTGCAGGTGGTTGGAGCTGCAGATTCCAAATGCTGAAAGGTAACAAGGAATTATCGTAAGGGACAAAAAATCGTGCTGAGATGATTGGAAGTTGACGTATGTGGTTAAGTCTTTAAAACTGGCCACAACAATTAAAACCGTCATAAAAAGAGGATCAAAGTATAAACTTGTGCCATGACAACTTCATTGTTATCAGTAATGGCGATTTGTTCCAGAAGCTTGGAAGGAAGAGAAATAGAAGACATATTTGCTTCAAGAGTGGACAATGAAATACAACATTAAACCAATTTCTCAGAATGGGAAAACAAGCAACAGCAACAATAAAAAGATAATTGAGAAACATTGACAAGCAACAAAACAAAATCCTAACCTATACAGCATCAATAAGTCTGGTGAATGTTGCTAATACAGACACCCAGGTAAGTGAAAGAATTTCTTCAGATTCTCAAGAATCTCACTTAACATGGTAACTCTCTTCTCTAATTTGTCTTCAATGGAGATGAAACAGGATTTTGCTGAAAATGAATGCCAACCTTCACTTTTATCTCCTGAAAGAGAGAAAAAAACACTGCCAGGTCCAAGGCCACAAGAAATCTGTTGAGCTTGAACACCGTTATATCTTAAGAGTATTGAGTCTTGAACTTCAAGTCATTGTTCTGTTACTTTTAAGTATGATGACCAAAGAGCAGAATATCAATGATGGATCTATATGGGATTTAGAAATCAGACAACTTTCCAACACCTTGATGAAGAAAATGTTGGCCAAGATGTCAAAAAAAAAAAAAAAAGAAAGAAAAGAAAAAGGTAAACTTTAGGTTAGTTGAAATATGTTTATCACAGATTTCAACTGCTAAAAGGCAAATACACTGCAGTTACTATGGAAAATATATCTCTTATATGGTTAAAAGCTGTGAAAACAGCCATCTATTAGGAAGCCCAGACATCAATGTTTCAAGCTTTTAGGCTCTTGTCAATGAGATGCACCTAAGAGAAGCAACTCTGAACGAACTTATAAAGCTTTATGTATAACTCGGTCAACGTTGTTGACTGATTTGTGCTAGTAGATTGCCCGACTGGGGAAAATAACAAAATGTTAGTACTAAGAGCTAACCTATCATGAAATCCTGAAATCCACAGAGAATACGAAAACAAAAACAAGAACTGCATGATCAGGGATTTTAATGATCATCATCATCATCATCATCATCGTTTAACGTCCGCTTTCCATGCTAGCATGGGTTCGACGATTTGACTGAGGACTGGTGAAACCGGATGGCAACACCAGGCTCCAGTCTGATTTGGCAGAGTTTCTACAGCTGGATGCCCTTCCTAACGCCAACCACTCAGAGAGTGTAGTGGGTGCTTTTACGTGTCACCCGCACGAAAACGGCCACGTTCGAAATGGTGTCTTTTATGTGCCACCCGCACAAGCCAGTCCAGGGGCACTGGCAACGATCTTGCTCGAAAATCCTACAGGAGCCAGTCAGGCGGTACTGGCAACGGCCACGCTCAAAATGGTGCATCTCATGTGCCACCCGCACAAGAACCAGTCCAGGGGCACTGGCAACGATCTTACTTGGCTTGCCGGGTCTTCTCACGCACAGCACATTTCCAAAGGTCTCGGTCAGTAGTCATCGCCTCGGTGAGGCCCAATGTACGAAGGTCTTGCCTCACCACCTCAGCCCAGGTCTTCCTGGGCCTACCTCTTCCACGGGTTCTCTCAACTGTTAGGGTGTGGCACTTTTTCACGCAGCTATCCTCCTCCATTCTCACCACATGTCCATACCAGCGCAATCGTCTCTCTTGCATGCCACAACTGATGCTTCTAATGTTCAGCTTTTCTCTCAAGATACTTACACTCTGACGGGTATTCACATTGACATTACACATCCAACGGAGCATACTGGCTTCATTCCTTGCGAGCTTACGTATGTCCTCAGCAGTTACAGCCCATGTTTCACTGCCATGTAGCATGGTTGTTCGTACGCATGCGTCATACAGTCTGCCTTTTACTCTGAGTGAGAGTCCCTTTGTCGCCAGCAGGGGTAAGAGCTCTCTAAACTTTGCCCAGGCTATTCTTATTCTAGCAGCTACACTTTCAGCGCACCCACCCCCACTACTAACTTGGTCGCCCAGATAGCGGAAGCTATCGACTACCTCTAGTTTTTCACCCTGGAATGAGATAGAAGTTGTTTCCTGTTTGTTTACAGTCTTTATTGCACCTGAACATCTGCCACAAACAAAAACTAACTTGCTAGTTAACCTGCCTTTGATGTTGCTGCACCTCTTATGTGTCCATAGCTTGCACCGGGTACATCTTATAGAGTTACTACCTACTCCTTTTCTACATACTGAGCAGGGCCATCTACCTGAAGGGGTTTGTGTTTTATCTACTTTCCTACTTATTAGGATTTTGGTTTTAGCTAGGTTGACTCTAAGGCCCTTCAATTCTAGACCTTGCTTCCACACCTGAAACTTCTCCTCTAGTTCTGATAGTGACTCCGCAATTAGAGCAAGGTCATCAGCATAGAGGAGCTCCCAGGGGCAACCTGTCTTGAACTCCTCTGTGATTGCCTGGAGGACTATGATAAATAAGAGGGGGCTGAGAACGGAACCTTGGTGGACCCCTACCTCTACCCGGAATTCATTGCTGTACTCATTTCCAACCCTCACCTTACTGGCAGCATCTCTGTACATGGCTCGCACAGCTCTCACTAACCATTCTTCTATCCCAAGTTTCCTCATTGACCACCAGATAAGGGATCGGGGAACCCTGTCAAAGGCTTTCTCCATGTCAACGAAAGCCAGGTACAGAGGTTTATCCTTAGCTAGGTATTTCTCCTGCAACTGTCTCACTAGAAATAAGGCATCAGTAGTGCTTTTACCTGGCACAAACCCAAACTGCATCTCATCTAAATTGATTCGCTCCCTAATTAGTTGGGCTATGACCCTCTCTGTAACTTTCATAACCTGATCTAACAGCTTGATGCCTCTGTAATTATTTGTATCTAAAGCGTCACCTTTACCTTTGTAGCAGTTGACTATGATGCTGCTACACCAGTCATTGGGTATGACTCCTTCGTGTATCACCTGGTTCGTAATACGGGTGACTAGGCTATAGCCAACACTGCCAGATATTTTGAGCATCTCTGCAGTGATTCCTGATGGGCCGGGGGCTTTCCCGAAACAAATCTTGCTAGAATTTCACAAAGATAAAAGAACCAAAATATGCCATTTTTGAGAAGACAAAGTGTGAATATAAACTGGGAATGGAAAAAAATTGGGAATTACAGGTAAGAACTTAGCTATTAAATAAGAAACAGAGTTAAAGTAACTCACTCATCCAAAATAAGTTTGAAAACCATAATGTAGAGCCATGGATACCAGAAAAAATTCTTCCAACTGAATTCCTCACTAACAGAAATTGAAGACTAGTTTCCTGACCTTCAATTCTTTATCCATATTCCCAAATTCACCTTGTGAACAGGTGTTTATGCTCCAACGGATTTCTTCGCGGATAAACTTGGAGCAGTGTCTAATGAACATGGTGATAAAATTTCACCAGGACATTAGTGCTATGGAGAAACGGTGCCAAGGCTTCTGGAATGACAGTATGCTGGATATCGTGATCAACCAGATCCGGTCAGTGGCCCTCAGCAGGTTGACTGTATGTTGCATGTGTACGAACAGCCATGCTACATGGCAGTGAAACATGGACCGTGACTACTGAGGACAGGCGTAAGCTTGCAAGAAACGAAGCCAGTATGCTCCGATAGATGTTTAATGTCAGTGTGCATACTTGACAGAGTGTAAGTAACTTGAGAGAAAAGTTAGACCTAAGAAGCATCAGTTGTGGTGTGCAAGAGAGACGATTGCGCTGGTATAGTCATGTGGCAAGAATGGATGAGGATAGCTGTGTGAAAAAGTGTCACACCCTAGCAGTTGAGGGAACCTGTGGAAGAGGTAGACCCAGGAAGACCTGGGATGAGGTGGTGAAGCATGACCTTCAAACTTTAGGCCTCACCAAAGCAATGACCAGGACCTTTGGAAATATGCAGTACGCGAGAAGACCCGGCAAGGCAAGTGAGAGCATAATCTATGACCTCTGCCAGCTCACTAATTCGTATCTTTACTCCATTGGACACTAAAAACCCTGCTTGCGATGACCTGTTGAGGCAAGTGAATTTGAAATCGAACCGAATCCGATGACTGGCACCCATGCCAACCTCTCCTTCATTGGACACTAAACTCTGCTTGCAAAGACCTGTTGGGGCAAGTGAAATTGAAATTGAGCCATACTCAATGACTGTGGTGCACTAACAGCACTGTCAAGCGTGTTCATTGCCAGAGCAGCTGTCTGGCTTCTGTGCTAGTGGCCCGTAAATAGCACCATTTGAGTGTAATCATTACCAGCGTTGCCTTCTAGCACTTGTGCTGGTGGCACGTTAAAAAACCATTCGAGTGAGGTCATTGCCAGTGCTATTGGACTGGCTCCTGTGGAGGTGGCACGTAAAAAACACCTTTTTGAGCATGGCCGTTGCCAGTAACATGTGACTGGACCTCGTGCTGGTGGCATGTAAAAGCACCCACTACACTCAGTGGTTGGCATTAGGAAGGGCATCCAGCTATAAAAACTCTGCCAGATCAGATTGGAGCCCGGTTACAGCTTTCTGGCTTGCCAGTCCTCAGTCAAATCGTCCAACCCATGCTAGCATGGAAAGCGGACATTAAATGATGATGTGTGAAGCTATATCCCTTTCTATTTCATCAAAGGCTTTGAGTAATGTCTCTAAATCTCTGTCCATTCATAGGATTTTTAAGCTTCCAGACCCTTCTTTTCCATGCTGGTCGTCTTCTGGGCAACCACTTAGCACTGATCCTAAAGTCACTAACTACCAGTCCATTCTTCGCCTGGGAAGGTCTTGGCATTTATAAGCAGCCATCTTTCCCCTTTTTGGCGAGGATGTAGTCAATTTGGCTAGTGTGTCTACCAGAACGGTAGGTGACTGGCAGGTTTCCCGAAGTTAGTATTGCAAACCATAAGGTCATTTGCATCGCAGACCTCCAGCAGCCTGGTTCCCTCCTCATTGTGGGAACCAAAACCATAGCCCACATGTAAGGCCCTGTATGTTGTCCAACATGTCCACTGAAGTCACCAGCCACAAAGAGAAGGTCCCTGCCATTTGTCAAGGTAGTCTGCAAGAGGGTGTCATAAAATCGGTCTTTCTGTTCATCTGGTGGCCCCAGCCGAGGGGCATAGACCGAGATAATGGTTGCTAACCCATGATGAAGGACTAATCTAATCTTAAGTATTCTATCACATACTCTGGCTACCTCAATTACCTTATCCACCCATTTCTCCACAAGAAGTATATCCACGCCCCCGACTGTGTTCTTTGCCTGTGAGGAACCCAGCCGAACCTCCTTTCCACCTTATTTCTTGGAGGCAGCAGATATCGGCACATCTCCATTGCATCTCAACAATCTCACCAGACTTACCTCATAGTGTGCTGACGTTGAGAGTGCCAACCCTGAAGGTGTGGGAGGTATGGGCCCATGAGGCCCTGGGACGGGACAGCAGCATTATGTACCTGAAAATAAAGCTCGCATTTGGCAGAATTCATAAACAAGCAGTAGCCTTTAATTCAACCGGCATACGCTGCACTATCATATTTTTGCACTATATGATCACTACCTTACATAGGAGGAGATAAACCCTAAGTAGGGGTGGGGGTGGCGTGAAGCCTTTAGAAGTATTCATGGGAGACAAGACAACCAGAGGATGGGAGAGGATAGGAACTTCCGGTCAGGTGGAGAGGGTGGGAGGGCAGGTGCACCATGAGCAGAGTGAGGCAGAGGTATTAAGATCGAGTAGGGGAATCGGGGTGTGTGCGTTAGTTTATAGTCCTGGCGAAGCGCTAAGTAATTGAAAGCGGGAGAGAGATTGAGAGTGAGACAGAGAGAGGGGTTAGGGTTAGTGGTCAGAACACGAGGGAGAAAAATATTCTTTTAGGATTTGTGTAGCATAGTTTAACGAGAGCATATATATATATATATATATATATATATATATATCATCATCATCATCATCATCATCGTTTAACGTCCGCTTTCCATGCTAGCATGGGTTGGACGATTTGACTGAGGACTGGTGAAACCGGATGGCAACACCAGGCTCCAGTCTGATTTGGCAGAGTTTCTACAGCTGGATGCCCTTCCTAACGCCAACCACTCAGAGAGTGTAGTGGGTGCTTTTACGTGTCACCCGCACGAAAACGGCCACGCTCGAAATGGTGTCTTTTATGTGCCACCCGCACAAGCCAGTCCAGGGGCACTGGCAACGATCT
Organism: Octopus bimaculoides; assembly: GCF_046866305.1. Classification (NCBI taxonomy): domain Eukaryota; kingdom Metazoa; phylum Mollusca; class Cephalopoda; order Octopoda; family Octopodidae; genus Octopus; species Octopus bimaculoides. The sequence continues at coordinate 111,313,852 of NC_142933.1, read as the reverse complement.
CGCTCGAAAATCCTACAGGAGCCAGTCAGGCGGTACTGGCAACGGCCACGCTCAAAATGGTGCATCTCATGTGCCACCGGCACAAGAACCAGTCCAGGGGCACTGGCAACGATCTTACTTGGCTTGCCGGGTCTTCTCACGCAATGCCGGGTCTTCTCACGCATGCCGGGTCTTCTCATATACACACATGTGAATATAGATATACACACACATGTATATATACCTTGCAGCATGCCAGCCCTTGGTTAAACCATCTAACCCATGCCAGTGTGGACAAAGGATAGTAAATTATGACAATTATACACACACACTGATCACCAACAGGAATAACAGAAAATTCAGAGAGCTATTACTCCTCTCTATAATGCTTGTGTAAAACAGTAACACTATAATAGTAGTGATACGCAAGTCTGAATGTAGAGGACATGCAAAGAGTAAAAGAATGAAGCTGGCGTGCTCCACCCATTAGTGTGTGTGTGTGTGTTGAGAGAAAAATTAGGCAAAACAGGAATGAAAAGTAATGTGAAAGGGAGAAGAGTATGGATGAGGACAAGTGCACAAGGAAGTTCCAGTTGCTTAAAGTGGATGGAACTTGTAGAAAATGGAGACCTAGGAAGACATGGGATGAAGCAGTGAAGGCTGATCAGAGATGACAAAAGATTGAAATAATTGGGTGAATTGTTATGCTTAAGGAAACTGATCCATGGAAACCCGAGTCCTAATAGCATTGTGGGTCTGCTAGCACATATGGGGCACTGCTGGGTCACGTATCACTGCCCTACTAACGGCATTTCTTATTTGCTGCAATCAAAGCAGAATCTTCATGTATTACAGCCCACTCTTTGTCTCCATTGATCACCATGCTTGTCACACTATTTCCTCCTCTCTCCACTGCAATATCCCATCCCAACACCTTTCACTCTTGACATACCCTTACATCACCCACCCACACCTTTGTTGTCCTGCTACATCTCCCTCCCCTCCATTCCTACACCTTGCACATCACCCAACTACTTTCTCATTTATTCTCCTTCTTCAACTATTTCCACCCGTCTCTCATATTCACTGACTTTTACCTGCAGATGCTCTCCCACCGATTCTTATATAATGCAAGATAGCCTTGTATCTCCTCTATGGCAAGACACCAGTGCTTGTCCCTCTATCATAATTTTAGCCCCACAACTCTTTGCCCCCACCCCACCCCCACCCCAATGACCACCACCTGAAAAATTCTCTCCTACTCAGTCAACAGCTTTTCCCTGTTCTTTCTCTCTCATGCATTACTCAGCCACCTACCTAGTGCTAGGGCCACGTAAAAAGCACCCACTACAGGCTGCTAAGTGGTTGGCTTCAGGAAGGGCATTCATAAGAGTCAATGCCAAAGCTAACACATCCCTGCAGCTCATCTGATTAGAGTATTCGACCCATGTTAGCAGGGAAAACAAAAATCAAAGGATGATAAAATTATTGGATGTATATTCTATGCAAGAGATAAGATGCTCAACCAAGAAACAGAGATAAATGCTTGGAGAGTAAACCATGAGAGCAGGGCTGAAGTAGGCATATGCAAGTTGACAAATGCATCAAATGATTGAGGTAGTCAGGACATGCAATTAGGATAACCAAGTTGAAGAAGTGGATACGGTTCAAGACATAAGACTAACAGACTTCTGTGCTGCAACTGACCTAACAATATGCAACACACACACTTCAGGACACCAGCCAAGCTTAGTGGAGACCCAAATCAGAAGAGCCATTACAAACACCGAAAGCTTTCCTGCCAAAAATATGCACTATCCATCATAGAGTCAAAGACAGAAATGGAAGGAGATTATGAAGAAAGGTATGGAAGCTAACACTTTGCAACTGGAAATGGATTTAAAGAAATTGTAATTGATGTCTATAACAGTATGGAGGAAAATTTAGATGTCTGTAGCAAAGGTGACAAGCAGGTTATTTTATAGAAATTCCAGATCTTTCTGAATTGACGGGCACCACTTGTTTTCTTAATGAAACACTTTCAAACTTGGGATACTGGTAGAATGTGTCATATAAAACATCTTTTTCTCTTAGCCTTCTTAACAAAAATGTCTATATTGCAAGTTATTTCATGTTAAAGTTGTCGTATTTCTGTAATTTCAACCAATCACTGACATCTATTCAGCTGAATAGTTACTGCTGTTTTCGTAAACAATAATTTTTGCCGGTGTCAAGATCGTTATTCTCTGGTAATTATATTGGTATTCCCTAGTAAGGGTTTAGGGTTAGAGTTATGAGTTAGGTTATAGCAAAAATAATCATAACTCTAAAACCCGAACCCTAAAACCAGTACAAACGATGTTATAAATAACAGTACCGCTGATAGTTGTTGTTGACAAACAACGGCACTAATTTTATGCAAGGGAAAAGATCCCATTACACTGTACAACGTGTGGTGTTCACAATTCACAGCAGTAATTGTTTTCACCTCAATAGACGTCAGTAATTGGTTGAAATTACTGAAATACGAAAATTTTTACATGAAATAACTTCGAACACAAAACATACAAGTATACGAAATTTGAAAGTGTTTCGGTACCAAAAACACTACATAAAACATAAATGAAAAGTGGTGCCCGTCAATTCAGAAAGATCCGAAATTCCCAGTTAAGGTAACAGGTCGGAATTGTGAATTGGGCAAAATCTTAGTCAGGCCAAGAATAATGAGGTTGAATAACATGATTGATAAGGCAGTGAAAGCTTGGAAAACCAGGATGAAAGATGGTAACAGGAAGCATTATCAAATTGTTAACACATCTAGGTGACAGGTATACCTGGCTAAAGGTGAGGCAAAAAGGAAGGGGTCTGCACACATACTGCAATTTGAGGATCAGAGGCATGTAGTGTCTAGGGTTTGCAAGACCATGTTATACAGAAGCAAGACATCATTGGAGAGAACTGTATGCAGAATGAAGAAAGCAAGTCACCATTGATATAGAAGACAAGGAAATGATGTACAAGTGCTATTATGAGATGGTGCAGAAAGTGGAGAATGCATGGGATAAAGAGGGGCTGCTTTATGTTGACCCCACAGAGGGACCAGCAATTCCATGTGACAGCAGAGTGGTGGGAGAAAGCAAGAACACAAAAGAGCAAATAACTAATGGACCTATTAGAAATAGTTGAGGAAATGCTCAAAATATCTGCTGAGGTAAGATACAGGATTACCAAAAGAAAGGTGTCATAACCAATGACTGGCATTGCAGGATCATCATAAACTGCTACAAAGGAGATGCCTACAAGAATCAAACTGTTAGATCAGGTTAATAAGGTCACAGCACAATTGATCCATGACAGAGTAAGCTTAAACGAGAGGCTCAGCACAAGGATGCAATCTCCATCACTAGTGAGGCAGCTGCTGAAGCATGTCTCAGAGCAGACGTCTGTTTCTAGCATTTGCTAACCTGGACAAGGTGCCACACACTGTTCTTAGGTACTAAAGTAGCTAGGTTTTTACGAATGGCTTGTGAGGCATTTACATCACATGCATGTGTTTATATCAAATATTTATATTAAATACATACATATGTAATACACATCTTTTTTTATCTCATGAAAACTAAATCCTATACTCTCCTTTTACTTGTTTCAGTCATTTGACTGCAGCCATGCTGGAGCACCGCCTTTAGTTGAGAAAATCGACCCCAGGACTTATTCTTTGTAAGCCTAGTACTTATTCTATCGGTCTCTTTTTGCTGAACCACTAAGTTACAGGGACATAAACACACCAGCACCAGTTGTCAAGTGATGGTGTGGGGACAAACACACACATATATATATATATACGACGTGCTTCTTTCAGTTTCTGTCTACCAAATCCATAGACAAGGCTTTGGTCGGCCCAAGGCTATAGTAGAAGACACTTGCCCATGGTGCCACGCAGTGCGACTGAGCCTGGAACCATGTGGTTGGTTAGCAAAAACTTTCTTCTACATTTCATGTTAATTTGTTCCAAAATGCAGTTATTTCACGAAATACCTCAAAACTTTGGAAATTAAATGGTATATTTCAACAGAAATATGGTAAGAAGAGGGTTAAAACGTCCCATGTATGAGAGCATGTGTGTGCGAAATCAGAGAGTGGTAGCTGGTGTAGCCTCTCCCAAACCATCCATGCCAGTCCAGCACAGAAAATGAATGTTAAAATGACGATGATGATGTTAGTTTTTAAACAGGAGTGGCTGTGTGGTAAGAAGCTTGCTTCCCAACTACATGGTTCTGGGTTCAGTTCCACTGCGTGGCACCTTGGGCAAGTGTCTTCTACTATAGACTTGGACCAACCAAAGCCTTGTGAGTGGATTTGGTAGGCGGGAACTGAAAGAAGCCCGTCGTATATGTGGGTGTGCTTGATTCCCTCAATACTGCTTGACAACCGATGCTGGTGTTTACATCCCCATAACTTAGCAGTTCGGCAAATGCAACCAATAGAATAAGTCGTGGGGTCGATTTGTCTGACTAAAGGCAGCACTCCAGCATGGCCAGTCGAATGACTGAAACGAAAGAGAATATTTTAGTTAAAAGACAAGTTTGTATTTGGTAGAATTGACATAAAGTAAAATAAAACCGCTTTTCTTTGGAAACATCTAACAAATAAGGAATCTGGAATCAATTTTGGCCGATGCTGGATCAAGCTTAGAATTTTGTAGACAGTAATGTCAGCAATATCCGATTCAACTTTATAATTCTAAAAGACAGAATGTTTACAAATTCTGTAATTGTCATGAAAGGAGACAGACAAAAGCAAGACTAAAGAGCGCTGTGTATTTATACAGAAGAAGGACTGAATTTACTGGAGCAGCAACTCATGAGCAAACCTTCATTGAGCCTTGTCGACGAAATGAACCTACTTTCAATGGTGTACATAAGCTACGATGCAACTATTTTAATTTCACGCTGCTTCAACTGCATACCCAATTTAGAGGTTACGAGTATTGCTCCCGGTATAGCAGGGTTTTCCTCTGCTCACCCCCAATCAAATTCTATGTCCAACATAGCTTTATAAGTTTCCTCATTGCAGATGGCACTTCTCAATCATCTTGAATAAGGATTCTAAAGACAAAAAATCCAAACAAAAAATTCATGGTTTAAAGAATATAAAAAAATTTTTAAAATTTCCATCTTAATACATAAATCTTATTCAGCTGTTGTTTCCATCAAGGCAGAATCACAGGCCCAAAATAATGTGGAGGCCACACCACATGAACTCACTCCCAGCCACTTGTAACCTCTCTTTGAACCTATTATACCCTACTATCAGTTGCTGTTTCATCTCATCTTTTACAAAGGGTTCTTCTGGCCAAAACAAAGCTTTCCTTCTTCATTCTGGGATCTAGTTTCCTTCTTAATAACATCACTTGTGTAATTAAAATAATACTCAATGCATCATAGGTCACTCAAGTGCAGCTGGTAGAAGCAGTTACATCATTGGTTCAGCAGAAACTAAACCGGTTATCACACAAGCTTCCCAGAAACCCAGCAGAAACAAACCAGATGAACTCAATAATGGGTCAATATCCAGCAATACTGGACGATTCCGAAACGCCAGGTTAATGTCCAGTATGCTATCAACTTACTGGGAGTGAGGTGTCCTTTAGCCTTTGTTAAAGCATACCTGGTATTCCCAGCTTGGCCCAAGAGTAAAACTTATCCCTGCCTATAAAAAAGCAAACCACTACAGGAAAGCAGGACAAAAGAGAACTCTGGAATCAGGAACCTTATTTAACGCCAGAACATTTTGTAGGTACACTATCTGTGTGTGAGGCTCCAATCCGGGTTCATTTGTTCTGCTAAATCCCCACCATAGCTGCAGTTCAGTGGTTGGAATAAATTGATTAATAGTTCAATGACTCAGACCAAAACATTGCATTATTAAAGTGAACAACAGGGTGAGATATTAGTATACTATATAGTACGTACTACCATTTATAAACTATTTAGTTCCAATAAAGATAACACACAGCAAGTGTTCTAGCCATGACCATCCAGCAGGATCCAACATGACCACTATATTTTGAAAGCAGTATAATGAAATCAAGCTAACATTGGCACTTGCAACAAGAAAAGTTCCTCCTTTACCATAGTTTGCATGTCTTGATATTCCACCCACCCCCATACTAGTAAGGGTCAAAGAAAATCCCAAAGCAGATTCCTCTGAGCAAATCCTCCTTTGTTGCCAACAATCCCCTGCTTCTGAAATGATGTAGCTTTCTTTTCACAAGTCTTTTGAACTGAACTATAAAAGTTATTAAGCCATTTTGTCCTTGTGAAAGGTCCAGACAGTGTTAAAAATTTGTGTACCATCAAACCCAATTTTATACATAGTCACCAAGAATTAGACCAAGTCCAATTCAAATGGGGACATTACAAGTGGTCAAAAGTGAAACAAGTTGTCTTATTTCTAATACCTAGTAAAATACTCAACAAGAAATCAATTTAAATATAAAGCAGAAAATGAGAGCAAGAAAAAGGGGGTAATCATTGTTTTCTTTAATTGTTACAACAAAAAGCAAACATTTTACGACTACTAAAAGAAGGTTCACCAACCCTGTCACAACCTTCTCTTCGTCCCCTTCCCCAATTGTAGTCATATCTTTCTGCATCTTTCCTCGACTTCTGGACATATTCATTTCTCTCGCAGCACACCATGCAACAATCTTTTCTTCTTCTTGTTGCTCTTTCCGCTTCTTCACACACCAAACCATTCTAACTCCTCCTCTGCTGCTCCCAGTTCCAGCAATATTCCGGTCCTCATTAACATAATCACTCCCTTCAACTTGTATATTCAACATACTAAATTAACAATATATATTCACACCACACCATTTCCAACAGCTCCTCGAAATGTCGTTGACACCTCGGTTAATAATCATGATCACATGATTTACATCTCCAATGGAACATCTCAGCTTACTCTCAACATTGTTCCAAATATGCTACGAGATAATGTTAATATCTTAATGAATCAACTTGATTAGATCACTGAGCAGAACCAGCACCCAGAACTCCAAATAAAAAGAAAAAAAAAACCTACTTATTAATCAATAAAAAAAACAGTACTTTTATAACGACCTTACATTTTAAGAAAAATGAACAACACATTGAAAGATCCGACTTAGAAATCATTCAGAGACCCTAGTTTTACAAGCCGAAACACACACACATGCACACACAGCTATAGCAAATATTAAAATGCAGTTTATAACCAGGACCCATCTTAATTTTAAAACTATTTGCTTCCCCTTGCATTGTTTAGGCAATAACCTAGAATATTTATAAAAACCAATTCATATTCAACAAGCAGGTAACTTACAAACAAGTCTAATAAAGAGCCAAAATGGAGAATTATGCTAAAAGGGATACAGCCTCTCATTTCATTCACTTCGAATAATGACAGAATATGACATTTGTAAAACCAATGAAATAGATTTTGAAATGAATCCAGATAAATGTAAAATGAAAAATAAAGATAGCTCGCTCCAGACAACATCATCCAAACAGGACTACCATTAATTGTAATTTTATAAAGAAAAATGTTTCTATTATTAAGTGGATCAATTAAAACTGGTTGAGCATTTAGAAAGCAGAATATCAAATGAAGAAACATTTTAAACTATAATTAAACAAGTATTAAAATAAAGTCCAAGTCAAAAACATTTCCTAAGTGCCTGAATTCTTTCAAAGGATTGCCCTCCCCGCCTCACCAGGCTGGAACAACTTTGAAAGAGGCCTTATTATGTAAATTTTTAACATTCTGAACAGAGACCGAACACTTTAAAATAAAAATATAAAGCTAGAGAAACATGTTGCTTACATATAAAAGTACAGCTTTTATTAGTTTTAGTTATGTTTAATTACAAAATAGAAGTCAAAAATATTTAGAGAAAATTCTTATAATGAAAATCAGTGAACACAATTTCTGTCTGTGACGTTTAATTTTATTACATGAAGAGGAGCAGTTAATGTAGTGATCCGAGTACATTGTAGTGTATGAAAGCTAGTATATGTCTACTAACAGTAACAGTTTTACAATAACTACTAGTTAACTGCCAAGGGAATGAAGAGGGACATAGAACTTAACTAGAACCTACTTGTTGGAAAAATCAGAGATATATAACACCAACAGGCATCTAGACACAAGAAGTAAATGTAAAAAAAAATTTTTTTAATTAGCTGAATCTTAGATGAAAAATAAAAATCATATGAAACCCACAACCACAATTAACTAATTCTGCTTATGAAATAGTTTGGCACAAGTGTAAATAAGTTGCATTAGTTTGTGCAACCATTCAACTGGTTTAACTCCCAAACAATGCTGAAATTTAGAGGGAAGGGTAAAAATAAAAGCCATGCCCATACACACACTAAGTGGCTTTAACTTGAGCAGTTGAAATATTTTCCACGTGTCTTTGATTAAGTCAGTCGCATAAAAATCAAATGGAAAGTAGTCACTGCTAACAAGAAAATTTAACATCGATCTTGGTGCCAAACAATGTCTTTTTTTATAATAGTATTGCAATATATATAAAATATCGTAATGTATTATAAGGTTTTTAGCAACTAAATAAATTTTGGCTGTAATAATGGTACAAGTACTTCAAGTGCTAGAAGAAAAAAGTAAATAAGGGAAAGGAGAAAGAATTTGATTAAAATCCATTTATTTCACGAGACACAGGCATGGGAGCACTACCATTTTCTAATACAAGTAATGAATCAAGGAAATTAGCAAGTTTACATACAGCATCCTAATCCAGCAAGTCTTCACAAATGAACAATACAGTACAAACAGCAATTTTCAATATGAGATTCTTAAAGGTACTAATGACAATGAGAATTCATATACTTGTAGCCTCTTTAGTGATGATCCAAGTAAAGTGTTGAGTGAGAAGCAGTTGGGAACGTGACAATGTCCCTACCCCCATACAATTCTTCTCAATCCAATCTTTTTATAAGATATTACGTAATTTACTACTTGAACCAAATTAACAATCTTTGCAGCAAACCCCACCAAGCTCATTACAATCAAACTTGGCTGGACCAGTTGTCTACTGTACAATCATCAAGTGTATGTCACCGATAATGAAATCAGATGAGTCATGATCACAATGAAACGGTCTCTAAAGAAAATGGCATAGATATGTTACATGGAGATATATACAACTTTTGTGAATGAGTAAATCTAATTAAGTTGTAAGTACAATAGCTTTTTGTAAAAATAAAATACATGACTGCAAAAAGTCCACTTTGAAAACCTATAATTAACAATTTAATTACTTTCATGTTTAATTGTCAAATATTGATGTTCCATGTCATTGTTACAAGCTTACAAATGTGGACAATTCTTATATAATAAAAACAGTTGCTTACCTTGCCTAAAAAGAGAGGCAGAGATTTATAAAGGAGGTGAAATTTGGTTGTTAAATGAAGTAATGTTTAAAAAGAATATTTGAATGAAGATAGAGAAGTAAAAAAAGGTAAAATACAATAAATTCCTGGGGAGTTAAAGTGGGTAGGTTGTGTAATTTGGATTTATCAGCATTTAAAGCTGGCTTTTTGTAATATTGGCTTTTTTTTTTTGAATACCAACTAATCCCAGCAGTAGCAGCAATGTCCCTATTTCATTCCCAAACACAAACAAGACCTAATTCACTTTCATCAGCAGGGATTTCCATAGAACAATGAAAAGCATTCATCCAAAAATGGTACAGCAATAGGGGGGGTGGGTGAAAGAAGTTGGCGTGACAATATCAATGAATTTTGAGAGATGAACTATTAATACTCATCTTGTTTTGTGATTTGTAATAAAACATGCTCTTGTACCAGTTTCTCTGCCAAATAAAATTGCCACACATCCCAGACAGACTGTTATAGGACACTACACAAGATGATTGACTGTACAAAATGTGGACATAAAAATTGCTGAAACAAACTTAATCATTTGTAATTCATGACTTGCTCTCCTCTTTTTCTTCATCTTCATTGTCATTGTGTGTATGCCAAGTTAGCCTTTCTTCATAGAAAGCAATTACAATCTGTGGGCACTTGACATTGGCCTGTCTTGCGGGTACCAAATCTGCCTCATCACTATCTTTCCTACAACAAAAACAAAGAAAATAAAATAATATCCACTGCGACAATGTGTGCGTGTGGGCATACTGCAATGACATCGAAATTAATACTAATTCTCAAAAACAATTTCCCACTTGTGTACCGTAAGAAAAATTTACACAGGTGATTTTTCAGGATAAAAATTGTTTAAAAAAAAAAAAAAAGTGTTTTGCTCATGTAAAATTCACGCCCAAAAGTTTTCAGAATTGTCGATGTGGTGGTGGGGTTCAATTTAGTTGTATTTAGCATAATTTCACTTATTAGATTTTATCAAATTTTCATTAAAAGTAATTTCTGTTTAACAGGTATCACATTAAAAGCTATTAAATTTATAAAGTGTTTGTGTTGTTTATAATAAACTTTATTTTACATTTCTTGCCCACAAGGGATTATGTCCTACCTTTAGCATACTGCTGTATGTCTTAAATCAATTACAGGAAAAGTTAAGAATTATCAACAAAAACTAAGCTGATAAATACGCACAGGTGTGTGGCAAATTAAGTCTGATTATCAATAAACATCAGCTTGGATGACACCACTCAACCGAGTAAAATATGGCCTGGGCCGTAATTACTAGCATGAATGTCAGACTTCAAAAAGTTGTTAACCATTTAATGGTTTTAGTAAATTTATACAGAAAAGATAAGCATTATACCATCCAACATAAATAAAAGTCAACTTCATTATATTTAAATCGTTATTTTTTCTATAAAAACCTGTTCTGACATTAAATGAGTCAACTTCCAGAATGAATGTTTACGTTTTGTATGTCCTTTTACAACAAAAAAACATTTCTAAAAAATCCTGGAAACGACCTACTCATGTAATATATGCACCCACTAAAGTTTAATTTTATTTTTGTGAAAAAAAAAAAAAAAAAAATGCGTAAATTACATGGGTTTCTACGGTAATTGTTACTTAAGTCCCCCACTCCTGTCACAAAACTTAGTATATACACTCATCTTGCACCTCTTTTTACCTCTGTATTTCTTGCAGGGGGTAGGGCAGTGCGAAATGTGACAAGGAAAAAAACCCAACTAACCTTGAGGATCGTTAGATATCACTGTTACTCCGTCGATTACGACGAGGGTTCCAGATCTGATCAACACAACAGTCCGCTCGTGAAATGAATGTGCATGTGGCTGAGCACTCTACAGACACACATACCCTTCACGCAGTTAGTTCTCAGGGAGATTTAGCATGACACAATGTAACACAGCTGATCTTTTGAAATACAAGTTTAACTCATTTTGGCCAGCTGAGAGGACTGGAAGCAAAGTGAAAGAAAGCCTCTTGCACAAGGACAAGGCACCACCAGGAATTGAACTCGCATCATTACAGCCATGAGCTGAATACCCTAACCACTGAGAAATGTGCCTTCATAAGATATATATATATATATATATATATAAGTAAATTCAAAAAAGGATAAAACTCTTTTATAAGAATTTTAAAAGAGTTTTATCCTTTTTTGAATTTACTTATCAAATATATACACGGAATACATTCAATGTTGAATTTTTTATTCCTGTCTCCACATGGGTACCCAAAAACAACCTGGAAGTATTTCCCGCTTCTTTGATGAAGATATATACAGATAAACTTCATTCCCTTTTCTGTCGGATATGTAGTTGTTCGTTTTTGGTGAGGTGAGAATTCTGTTTATTTATATATATTTTTGGGACAATACTGTGCTGATGAACGAAATCTAGATTCATTCTAGTAATCGCGAAATCGGTCGATACACAATTAAGTCTATTTAAAAGAGAGTTGGTAATCTTCTTTTGGTTGTTTTTTCCTCGCATTGGGTACTAAATGCGGTTATTTTGAGAATGCCACTGTGTGGCGTTTTTATTTTTCTGTAATAATGCCCTTTATATAAATATATATATATATATATACATATGCAGTCTTTTTCATGCTCTTTATTATTGCTTTGATGCATTAAAATCCTACAATACATGCACACTCTTATTTGAGATTCGGTTTACACCCATTGCCTACCCATATACGTTTCCAAGCAAGGCAGTACGTCCCCATTGCCAGACATGCTCTTGTAGAATATTGGAATGAAAATGACACTCCTTGAATGATAGTAGCAATCAGTCACAACTATCATACACTGTCAAGGCAAGGTGACACAAACACATACATTTATCTATTTAGCATCCATCTTGCTAAATGCTTGCATGGGTTGGCCAGGCAGAAGACTGCACTAGACATGCTCTGTGTCTGTTTTGGCACACTTTTTACAGCTTGATGCCCTTCGATCAGTGTAGACTGGATGCTCAGTCATTTAACATCCGTTTTCAATGCTGGCCTAGATTGGACAGATTGACCAGGTCTATTAATCCATGAGGCTGCATCATGCTCTATTTAGCTTGACATGGTTTTTGCGGTTGGGTCCCTTTCCTAATGCCAACCACTTTACAATGTGGACTGGGTGGGTTTTTTCATGTCACCAACACCAGTGGGATTTGTCAATTAATTTGTAATACAGAAAAGCCCTTTTCTCTAAGTAGGAGAGTATTATACATACAGACAACTCAAAATGGTACTCTGGTTATGACAAGTAAGGTTCCAGTAGAGCCAACCAATGGAACAGCCCGTTTGTGAAATTAATGTGTATGCGGATACACACTCCACAGGCAAATATGTACCCTTAAAAAAAAAAAAAGGGTCTCAGAAAGATTCAGCAGGACACAGAATGTGACATGGTTGGCTCTTCGAAATACAAGTACAAAGCAGTTTTGCCAGCTGAATGGACTGGAGCAATGTGAAAGTACTTTGATCAAGGACAACATGCTGCTGGGAATTGAACTCACAACCTGATGATCATGAACCAAATGCCCCAACCAGAGCCACACACAAACACTTACTGGACACAAGTTTGTCGAACAGGGTTGGGTTTTTAATCTTCCTCTAATGTACTTTTGAAAAACTCAACCATGTTTGGGCTTGAAGATATCTATGCTGGACTCACTCACCCGTCCAACCAGCCCCTTTCGGAAGGGAGTTTTCTGACCCCCATTTTATGAATTCTACTATCATCTACAAACTGCCTTCCATTTCTAACTACACACAATTTACCTTTCTTAACCCTTTAGCATTTAAACCAGTCATATCTGGCCCAATTATTCTCCCTGTTTTATGTTCAAAGCAGCCAGATCCAGCCTTTCACACCTTCCTGATAATGTTATTCTTAAAATATGCAATTACATCAACAAAGTCTCTAAGCTATGAGATAATGCAAGATTTTGTTCGACAGAATAATTTGAATGCTGAAGTATTATTAATAGAATTTATCCTAATTCTATCAATGACAAACTGGATTTCTCAAAATCACTACAAACACAGCCTTGCAACCACTTTGACCAATCTGGACTAATTAATTTCATTTTGCAGATTCTTCAACCGTTTTGAAAAATGCCAGTAATATTCATAACATGGTGCACTTGTTGTGTGTAGAGAAACTCAATTTGGAAGTTCAATAAAGTGCACAATTCTTTTATACAACATATCTCAGCTGAATATTGGCTAATAATTTGCAGGGTGAGATTTAAATAGATTTTAAAAGTTAACAATTAGTTTTGAGATGAAGATCCACCACAGATTTACAGAGAAACCTCTTACTAAGTCAAATATGCACATCATCAATAAACAAAGGGGATATGGCCATTGTCCGATCTTTATTTAAAATTTAAATCATGTGAGAATGCATTTTAGGTTTTTAAAGTTATCGATAAATGAGAAAGGAAAAAATCAAAGCCAAAAACGTTACCCATATGCAATAAGAAACCAACGTGTAGTAAGAATGATAGGCTACAACAGTGAGATGAATATAAAAGCAGACAAACAAATTCAGAGAAGGCTTCACATTCACTGTCGGCCGTTCTTTCTCCAATTATATCACATGTTAATCAAGACAACTTTTCACTATCATACTTTAACTTTTCAATCACTTGAAAGAAAGCCACATTCTTCAATACTGAAACCCAATTCAGTTGAAGGGTTGTCTTACAAGTTGTCACCTCACTCATGCCAGTATACACTATAAAGCAGCCAGCCGTTAGGAAGCATAAGAAACTATGCCAAAGCTGACAATGGAACTCAGACAAGATAATACCACAACATAAGGCAGCCATATATGAATGCATTTTCAGGCTAAAACATTTTGTCCCATAACTTATGAATTCAGTAAATGGTGATGAAACCCTAAAGAGTAGTGCCCTTGCAGGGTTACAGTCCAATCACTGAAACCAGTAAAAGAAATGGCACTTCTATCTTCTGTTATTAGCTCTGAAATCTAAAAATGACTTCAATTTCTTATTGTTTTATAGGCATTCAATTTAAAATAACTGATAATTTACAGGTGAACAGTTGAAATGCATTCTCCTAAACATTCAACACCTTCTGTTGAGCCTACTTTGAACCAATTTTACAAGACTTTTCTTCCATTATTATGGCACTACATCAATAGAGAGTAACAGGGAGAAATATCAATATCTGGAACGTGTGTAGACTTTGAAAACTGGACATTAATCACTCCATTTTTTTTTTTGCTAGTATCAACAAAAAACTTTTTCACTTTGGGAATAGTATCAGACAATTACATATGCGATAATATTGTATAATTCAATATTGACATGCGATGGTTCAAAAGAAGTGAAGCTGGCATGCTTCACTTGGATGGGTAATGTCAGGGTGTGCATACAAACTGAGTTTATGTGATTTGAGAGAGAATCTGGGTATACAAGGCAACAGATGCAGTGTGCAAACAAAATAGGTATGTGATGCATATGACAAAAGCTGCATCAAGAAGCGCCAATCTTTAATTGTGGAGAGAACATGTTGAAGAAGACCCAGGAAAACAAGGGTCATAGTGGTGAAAAAGGATCATTGAACATTGGGGCCACTTCTGCTGTACCTGAGAAGATACACCCATCTAAGTTAAATCAGGGATGTCCATATACATAGGCATGTCCTCTACATCCTACTCTCAGGCAAGTCTTGAGCTCATAGATGCCAGGGTCATGTAAAAAGCACCCAGTCCACACAGTGTAAAGTGGTTGGTGTTAGGAAGGGCATCCAGCCGTATAAACCATGTCTTCAGCTGTCAAACCGTCCCACACTTGCCAACCACCCATGACAATAATGATGAACAAATGACGTTTCTCAAGTTGCCAAGAAGCCTTTCTCTTGTATGAATCTCATCAGGATGCTTTTTATCTAATAACCTAGGCATTAAGTCATGACAATTCTCATATATGCATCAACCGGTTAGTCATACCACATTATCATAAATTAGTTTACATTGATAAAATAGAAAAAAAAAAAATTCTAAATCTTGAGAAATATCCAAGAAAAATGCTTTAAAAAAAAAAAAAAGATCCCTTTTATCATTTCCAATTCCAGTGCACCTAAGATCCCGGTCCGACAGCTCGCCATAGTTAAAATTCAGTCCTCAGAGAATGGGATTATATCAAAGAACTTTCTTTAAAAAAAGCTTTAGGATAATTTGCCAGGCACTTTCAACTTAGAATGAAACCAAACCAAAGCCACACTGCATGTCTTCCTTTCATTATCCCATATATATTAATACAAAACGAAAGGGACTTTCTTCTCAGTGGTTTTCTTAAATTAATAGTACGAATCAATTTCATTATGGCCTTTAGATCTTTCGATTTTCACAATTGGGCCTTCTTCCAAAATTACTTACACTTGACAAAATGTCATGCAAGCCAAAAGACATCATTTAAGAATCGCAAATTAAAACTACAATCTCATTTAGATACTTTCATTACTTGTAAGATGGGGTTTTGACTTAAGACATTATCTTCAAACGTTGGGCCTCACAGAAGCAATGATTAGTAACAGAGACCTTTGGTGATGCTATGCTTGAGAAGACCCATCAAGCCAAGTGAAACCAGTCGTGGCAAGGCACCTATGCTGGTGACACATAAAAAGCACCTTTTGAGTGTTGGGCTTCAGAGGCAATGACAAATGAATGAGACTTTTGGCAATATGCCATGCTTGAGAAGAAGACCCATCAAGCCAAGCGAAATCAGTTGGGGCAGATACTGGAGTCATGCAACAGGCACCCATGCCAGTGGCACATAAAAGCCCGTTACACTCTCAGAGTGGTTGACATCCAGCCATAGAAACCATGCCAATTCAGACTGGAGTCTGGTGCAGCCTTGGTCAAACCTGCCCCCCCCATGCCAGAATGGACAACAGACGTTAAATGATAATCATGAAATATTGAACACTGAATAATGTTGTAACACTAACTCTTAACATTTAAACTGGTCAAATCCAGCCAAAATATTCCGTTTTACATTCAAACCAATCAGTTCTGCCCTCTTCTACCTTACATTCTGAAACTGAATCACATTATCAAAATCTTAAAGCTATGAGATTATACAGGATTGATTCAAAACATTTGACCAAGTAATCTGAATGCTAAACGGTTAAGTCTAACTACTTTTAACCACTCTGAAAATTCCACAAAAACTACACAAACAAAATGTGAAGCTAACGAAATTTCAACCTACCATTTCATTAAAAACATCAATTCCCCACTGCTATCTGTTGCTCCAATAATTCTTTCGGGTTGCAGACCACGGTCAAAACCTCTGGGTTTATTGTCTTCTTCCTGATTTAGAAAAAAAAAAAAAAAAACTTCATTACAAACGAAATTCTATTTTGCATTTCATTAGCATCCAAAACTAATTTACTAATAATCAAACATCTCGAAAATTTGCAATTTCTGGCCATTGTATCTTCCACAGTTGTAATTATATATTTTCCCAATAATTAAGAAAACCGACATATTAGCTGTCTACAAATAAATTAGCCCTTCAGACTAAATTCCTAGCAGACCAAGTTCTACCATTTAAAAAAAATTAGTATATGACCCAGAATTGGCTGTAACTAATTGAAGGGACTCAACAAATATTTCATACTAATATCACATCAGAGACTAAGAAATGTCTAAGCAATTCACTAATTACAACTGAACAGAGAAACTATTTTTGTTGAAAGTTCTTTACGAAATTTGAAAATTATATTTGCTAAATTTTACACATTTCTTGAAGTTCATAACTATATTACTGCTATCTCTGTACCAGCATTTGGAAAGTTTTTCTAGTATCTATTTTCCTACGAAGGTGGATAAATTGAATGCAAAGCCATGAATAATAAACATTAATAAAAAAAATAAGAATAAAACAAAACTAAACTCATAGGATTTCAGAAACACTATCAGTTGCAGAAATAAACTATTTGGGGGTTAAAAAAAAAAACCACTTACCTGAAAGTGGTAATATGTTGAATATAATAGTAAATTTACTTATTTCATGAATGATTACATAATGTAAGAAAATTAGTGCGTGTTACTAGCAATTTTTATTGAGCAAAAATCAGTTAACATAATGGCAAAATTAAACCCTAACTCGAAAAATTCCAGAAATACATTTGTTCAAGTGTATTCACATCAACTGGAAAAGAAAAAGAAAGCCAATTAAATATCCCTAAAATGATTATGCCATTGTTAAAATTGAGAAAAATGCAAAATAGCAGAAGAAAATTGATGAAATCTTACCTGTTTATATTCTTGCACATATCAACAATTCAACTCTGCTGGGTCCAGTAGTGTGGACAGAATAATGGATAGATCAAAACTATTAACACATTTCACTATGAACCTTTGCTTATATGCTGAATATTAAAAGATTAACCAGTCACAGAAACTTTTCAGAAATAAACCAAATATACTTACTGTTGATCTCACTTCTGCTATTTTCTTTTTCTTTTTAGTAGAACTTTCGTCTTCTCCATTTTGTTTCCGTTTCTTTTCTTTTTCTGCAAGTTTCTTTTTTTGCTTTTCTTCATATTCTGCTATTAGATCCGGACAATCTAAATTAGCTTCGGGTTCCCAGGTGTTTTCAGAGCTAAAAGAAACAAGAAATTTGGATAGCTTGGCTGCTTTTGTAAGAAAAAAAAAAATTTTTTCCCCACCTCCTCCGTTTGTATTCGAACCAAATTTCAAACTAGAATCAATTCTTACTCTGGATATCCTTTCCATTTCAGTAAATATTCACGTCGACCTCCTCTCATTCGAGAATCAACCACTTTTTCAACAGTATATTCCTCCTCACCCAATTCTTCCTCTTCTTGAGGATCTTCAAATTCTTTTTTACTTTTCTTCCCAATTTTGGGCTGCAAAAAGATTTGAAGCACTGATAAATTGTTGAATAGTTAAAAAGACTTAAAATTCAATTTTACTAAACAAATAAAATAAAATGACAATTATATCGATATTGTGTTCAATAAAAGGGATAAAGATGGGAAACCAATACATACTTGGGTGGTACCTGGCTTCTTTTCTAACGCCATGACTTCCGGCTTGGCCTGCAATACAAAATAGAAGCTGCTTTACATTCTTATAAAATTCAAAATAGAAATATATAATGAAATATAATTATTTTAATTATAAACTTTATCAATTAAAATTTCGTAGTGAAAATGCTATGAATAATTTAAGAGTAAAATTTATTAGTATCCGATTAGTGAAAATTAGCTTTCATGGTTATCTTTCCTGAATGCAATATTTAAAAGTGTAAAAACAATTATCTGAAGTGACTTTAATATGCAAAATAAAGAGGATCCCAGAAAATATATATAGATGGATACATAGTGAGAGGAAAGAAAAAAAAAATCAACTTATGTCAATATATTACAAATGACGCAAAACTAGGCAAACAAATTAATATAGAAATTATCTAAATCCAACATGGAAATATCTGTATGTAGACGTTTCCCCCCATTCATTCATTATTCCTCATTAATTTAATGCGGAAAAACAAGGTTTAGTTGCGGAGTTATTGCCCTTCTTTGATACAATTATTCAATTAAACGTCAAAATATAAACTAATAACATAAAAATGGCATATATACACACAATCTAAAAGGAAATTACATTTTGTACAAACATCGATAGAGAATTAGTATAATTAAAACCCTAGATACTCCATATAGTAGATATAAACTTACACACAAACCTATACACTTAATATACGAATTCTCTTAGCAGATACCGTGTCATCTACAAGATATTTTTCACCAGTAAAATTGCTTTACAGATACACCGCTTTAGAGTCCCACTGAAGTTCTTCTATAGCCTTTCAAACAGTAAAAATAAATAACTAGATAAATAATAGCAACCAAAACAACGTTGGAGGTAATCGATGGACAATGAAAAATTTCCAAACACATCAACTCTCACGTAATACTGATCAACATGATTAATTATTAGTTAGCTAAATTACACATTTTAACATCGGTGTTATCAAGAATATCTTGGCTTATACACTGGATTTACAATTTAATCAACTTTCAAATTAGAAATAATTAGTTGCCGCTAGAGATACGAAGAACCTGAAATTTCATTAATTTAAGCTTCTCTTTTACGATATTATCTTAGACAAATTACACAATTTTTCAAAACAAAAATCTAGTCAGAACTGTAACCATTCCAATCAACATACATTCATATCTTTAACAAAGAACTATTATTTATATCAAGATTTCCAGAAAATATGTCTTTAAAAAATTCATGTTATTAAATAACTAAAGAAAAAAAAATGATTCCACTCAACAAATATACAACATTCTCGCAACGATACACGTCAAAATAACCAAAAATTCTAATAGTACTTTTCTCTGGAACTTAAAGCTTCAATTAGATCCAAACACAAATGCATGACCACCAAGAATATTTTCAAAATATCTCCATAATCATCATCATTCTAATCAATCATGCAACAACTTTGGAAATGTAAAAACACCCAATTTTTGTTACGTTTCCTCTTCCTCGCTGTTTTCGAAAACATCGCATACCAGAAGGAACTTTTGTCTAGAGACATGGAAGAAACGGAATGGTGTCCGCTTCTATGAAGAACTGTAAATAGCAACTGTTGTAATTACGGAGCCAACCAAACTAATGAACTTCCTTCGATTAGCAAAGGAGATAAATGGAAATTATTAATGAGAATATTCAGCGAAACATACGAAGGAGAGATTGAAAAACCTTCAACTACCTACCGCCAAAAGGAATTAGGAAAAAAAATTTTTTAAATGAAAGAAAGAAAAATAGCCAAAGGCAAGTTTCGAGAATTTCGACAAAAATTTCTTCCTTGAAAATAAAAGGAGGGGGAAGGATTTAATTAAAATTTGCCTAGTTTTTTTTTGTTTTGTTTTTTTTTTTGCTCTATTATGGAAGATTTTTTTTTTTTTTTTAAATTTTAAAAGTAGATTTTCAAGATACAAGGAGAGAAAAAATGACCCTGATTTTAAGGTGGTGTCACTTTATCTCCATCATTATCATCATCATCAATAAAGAAAACCTAAAAGTAAGTACATCTCTTTGTTTGACTGCGAGGTTATCAACACTCATGTTATGGTCGGAAGGCGCAAAAGTCTACAATTCGCAACAGTCAGAGGTCCACTATTGTTGAATGAACGCAAATCCAAGCTAGAAAAGATGAAAAAAAATGTAGAAACAAAATTAACGTTCAAACTTTAAACATTAACCGCTCCTCACAAGAAGCACATGGTGTAAATAAGGAGGCACAGTTTTTTGAGTTTTTTTTTTTAATCATTTAAAACATGAGACATAGGCAATAATTTCAGCCAAAAAACATTGATTAATCGCCAGAATTTAAATGGGTTTTAAATCGTGTATTTTTGCTATTGTATACAACGATCTCACTTGATTAATTGGAGATTTAAAAGTTTGTCCCAATTTAGTAAAGAGGAACTAAGTTGAAATAGGGAACCGAATAGGGTGGAATGGGGTAAATAGAATGGGAAATAATAAAACGATAAAGTACATATGAGTATTTATGAAATTATAAATAAAACAATATGAGATAGGATTTACAAGAGAAGCGCAAGAAACCAGACGATCGCAATGAGATGACGACTAGCTTGACATACTTCATCTTCGAAGCCGGTTCATTGTTGGATCTTAAAATAAATCTAAGCAGAAATAAATGTGGTGCTCGCTTCCACCGAAATTTAATGGAAAGTTTTTTGGTGGGGAAAATAGCAATGAAATGAAAGATAATATGAAATTAAACAAGAGGCTCGTGCATAAGTTTTCATGAATTTAAAAAAAAAAGTTTATTAAATAGGCGGTAAATCAAACTGAGTCTGGGCGCATCTTGGCAATGTTGTGCAGTATTAAGTGTAGCACGCTTTCACCACCTCCCCACCTAAAACAGGGAGGCTGATTTCATTTTTTTTAAATTTAACTAAAGTGAAATAAAACTGCAAGAGTTCGTCCACAGCTATCAAATTATACATAATGGAAGTGGAGCAAGAAACAGTGGGAAAGGTGAAGAGAAAACGCATTTTGGTAAAGAAAGACAATGAAGTGAAAAGCTCTGGCAGTTCTAACAGAATTGTTGACAGCTAAGGCGCCATTTTGAAAAATTTATTCCTACTAAACAAACAGTGTTAGTTAGATTTATTATTTTATAGATTATAAAATAGAACAGATAGATGAGTTAATTAATGGAAAAAGGTGAATCAGTAGATAATTGTAGCTAAACAATCAAGTCATACATACCTGGAAGGTATATCACTCCTTGCCTATTTGAACGTCTATTAATGACCTCTTTGCGCATGCGTCAATATGACATCCGGGATATTATGAAGAGGGTTTTAGCGGGAAAATGATCCCTTCGTAAAGAATTTTGGTCGAAAATTCAGTAGGAAGGAATCAACTTTGTTAATTTATTGTTTAATTTCAAAATTTAAAAACCTTTTTAGAAATAAAGAATGAAGCTGTTTTCAAGAAAAGTTGTTATATTCTTGTAAATTAATTAGTCACGTGATTTCGCTTTATTGTTTTGTGTGGAGTGTTCAGCAGTAAATTCAAGGGACGTAATCGATCGATTCTCTTTAATTTCCTCCACTTTTTCTCATCGAAAATATTTCCATTAATTTTTAAATCAATATTTTCTGTTAATTAACCGTTCA
Organism: Octopus bimaculoides; assembly: GCF_046866305.1. Classification (NCBI taxonomy): domain Eukaryota; kingdom Metazoa; phylum Mollusca; class Cephalopoda; order Octopoda; family Octopodidae; genus Octopus; species Octopus bimaculoides. Next base: position 111,291,665 of record NC_142933.1, on the reverse strand, counting down.
ATTAGTCTTGTGTTGTTGTAATGTAACCTACAAGTTGTAATATCGTTCATGTAATAATATTTCTTATCTAAGACCCATATTTATCAAATGCAAACATTGTTTTGAAAAACGTTATTGATTTTCATAAAAGAAAGGGTGGAATCATTGATAAAATACAAAAAAGAAAAATATATTGACCCTCACCTATAAATATCTCGATATTTAATATTCAACTTTTATTTAGCAAACTTCAATAAACTCTATCTTTCGTTATGATCTTCGTTAGAAACCCTCTCCTCAGATATCTTACTTTCTTCTATTGCCGCACGTTATTCACAATAGACATTGTTAGCTTTCTATAATACTTAAACCATGTTCTTTATTATTGCAAGATGCTCCTGCGTTTAAACTTCACTTTTACACAATTTCGCTTACGCTTGAAAGGGGGAAAGTTTGTTAGTTTTGTTTTTAACGGTAGTATAGTCATAAATTTTTATGTAAAGGTGAAATTGTCATCAAAATATTTCTATGACCCACAACTTCTAATCAATGAGAAGAAATTGTAAAAGGAAAAGAAAAAAAACGTTTTATCTAAAATAAGAACAGGATAAAGAAATTGGAAATAATTATAAACCTTATTTTAGATGAATTAATAATTGGTGAGAGGGAGTGCTATGTCCAAAAGGCTATTAATAGTTGAGTAGCGAAAAATAAGTTTCCATAACCATTGTACATCAAATATTTCCACTATCCCTCAGTGCAAGACTTTCCTTCCCTTAACGAATATTCTTAAACCCAATTTTTTTTTTCTTTTTACAAGTCATTGCCGTCTTATTGGTAAAATATTAGCATCCTTAAACCGAAGACTTCTAAAAAAAATTCCCTAGCAAGTTTCTTATTGAAAATCCTGAGCCAACAGGTTCTAAATCTTTACCACCAGATCCCACCTTGGAGTAAAACCATGAAAAAAAAATCCCAATCATTTTAAGCATACTGGCTTTGAATATCAGTCGATGAGATAATGGTCATCTTTGTCTTTTAGTGAAAACTGGACTTTAGCATATGTTTGCATTGGTCTTTCCAATTTAATTACAGTCGGGCACTTAGCACATTTGGGAGGAGGGGTGTGTTTTTTTACAAATAAACAAAATTTAGAAATAATTATTTCATTTTTAATTATGCTAAGGAAGGTATTAATTTTTCTCGATATAATATCGTTGTTGCATTTGCAGAATTTCCTTGAAATTTTCCTAGTTTCCTATAAATTCACCTGATGTAAGATTTTCATGTGCGTGTATGTAAATATAAAGTATACATCATTATATATATATATATATATACATACACACACACACACACACATATGCCCGACGCGCACACAGACACAGTCGTATATTGTAGGAAGAGGTCTGCTATAATTCCTGAAAGCGTGGAACAATTGAAAGTAGTTTTGTATTTACTGTTATTCTTAATTTCTGTTTATCACATTTTCTGTTTTTGATTTTTGTCGTGTTCGTGAATTCATTCTAAGTGCGTCAAACCAAAATCCATCTCTAAGAATCTATAAATAAGCCTTTTAGTTTCAAAAAGCTATATGTTTAAGAACCAGACTAAAGCCTATAAAATCGTATGTGTTGTTAATTACAACTGCTTTCAGAAATAAATTACAGAAAATTCACAGGTGAGATTTTAAAGTATTTCATAAAAATTCAACAACTGAAATGTTTTCTTATGTTTACAGAAATTAATTCATAAAATGCATTGTTATTTTAAAATTATTTCGATTTTCTTTGTTTTTCTGTTTTTAGTTTTTTAAATTTCATATGCCAAAACAAAAATATTGTTTACGTATTATGTCTGCGCACGTGTTAATCGTAATTGCCGTTGTAAAATTACATACTCTTAATGTCTCTTTAATTGATGTCAGTAAAACTTTTCAACTCCATCGCATGAGGGTTAAATGAAGTGGCCCTCCTCTCGGCTACATACATCCATTGGATCAGAGGGATGGTCTTGCAATATTAGTCTTTTCCCTCCCTCAAACAATTTGTATCTACCTCATTTTAAACGGTTCTTTTATTGATAACCTAAACGTTGTCCCTATTGACTACATCTTATTTCTCTCACATTTCTTAAATAAGCTTCATTATCTTATTACGACTGAGACTTTGGAAACGTACTTGAATGTGAACTTGGAAACTTGTAACAGCACAAACAGCACAGATTCCTACAAAACAATTATTAAATTCTCATAAAAAAAATATTTAGCTGAAACTATGAATTTTCCCTACACATCCTATACCGTTACTTATAAGTAAACCACATTATTTACTTGATCAAAGCCACATTAGAAAGGCCGGATTCCCCTCTCTGGTCTAGAATTTACTTCTGCCAAAGATGGGTATTGAACCATTGTAATGTTTACACCCTACAAATATGGGATGAAGTTGTAACAGATACTTCATTGGTATATTTGTGGTACCCCAATAACTTGAATGTGGATCCATAAACAGGCACTTTGCTTTTGTCAACAATTGTGTAACACCAGACGAGTTAGCATCAGTTGATATACCTACATCATCTTCCAGACTAGTCAGTTTGTGCAACAGCTGTTATGTGCAGATGCACTGCTGTCAAAAGATATTCTAAGGTCCTAAGATCAATCTGTGCTGCTATGTCATCAACACAGGTCTGCCAACATGTTCACTTTTTGAACCAATCAGCAACATAAACCAGGAAAAAATAGCAACTGCTACCTCAGGTCACGCAACAGATGAGTATTGACTGACTGTCTTTCTTGCTAGTAATTATCAGGTGTCCAGCCTAGTGCAATGATGCAGTACCCTAGTGACCAGTGATTACTGGGTCTCTGTCAACAGTGGACAAAACAACAATGCATAGCAGACCAACTACATCATCATCAATTTGAATATAATTTTCACTGGCATCCCAGATACTGTCATACAGGAAAGAAACCAGGTTCAATACTCACACCTTCAGCTTAAAGAACTTCAACTGACCTTACACAGAAGTGACTACAAGCACATCGTACCAGTGTTTCACCAACAACACAGTTGCTTGGCATTTTCAAATCAACAGCTTCCAATATTGAACTTTTCCACCAGTATGTATACTTTTCTTCTCAATACTATGCAAAGACACTACACACATACAGTTATACCACGTGCAACAGCTAATGGCCACATCTATTACAGTTTCTACACCAATTAAAAGTTACCTTTTCACAGGTAGCACTCACAGAACTTTCTACCGACTCACATGCACAAAAGTACGCATATCCTGCAGATTTACTTGTGCAGGCATGGCTGTGTGGTAAGGAGCTTGCTTTCCAACCACATGGTTCTAGGTTCAGTCACACTGCATGGCACCTTCAGCAAGTGTCTTCTACCATAGCCTCAGGCTAACCAAAGTATTGTGAGTTGGATTGGGTAGATGGAAACTGAAAGAAGCTTGTCATATATATGTGTACATCTATGTTTTTGTGTCTGCGTTTCTCCTCCACCACTGCTTGACAACTGGCGTTGGTGTGTTTACATTGCCAAAATCTAGCAGTTCAGCAAAAGAGATTGATAGAATAAGTACCAGGGTTTAAAAAAAGAAGAAAAAAACCTAGAGTTGATTAAAGACCCTTCATGGCAGCACCCCAGCATGGCCACAGTCAAGTGACTGAAACAAGTTAAAGATAAGACATCACAATTATGATGCAGACCCTCTTGCATTTGGCATGCACATAAATGGTATATTTATGTATATGTAGATATGTGTATATTTCTATCATTATATATAAATAAGCTTTTACAAGGTAAAGGTTGAAAGTGACTGCAAAGTGTCAGCTCGATCACCTTCATCAGACAGTCTGACAAAAGGAAGCAAGCCAATCTTTCGAAGTCACTATCAACTTTTTCCTTTGTTAACATTTAATAAATATTTACTTTACTAAAAACTATTGAGTTATCCTTCACTTTAATATTGAATTGTTTTTATGTATAACTTCATACACACACACACATATATAAATCATCACTGTCCTCTTACATCCACTTTTCATGCTGGCATGAGTTAGTTGGGTTATCACAGTTGGGGTTCTTTCTTATTAGCAGCGACTATTGTTCTCATTGTCTGGTTCTGTTGCATATGTCATTTTGGCTTGGTTTCTACAGACTAGGGACCCTTCCAACTGCAAACCACACAGTACTGGCACCACTACCAGGGCCCTTCCAACTGCAAACCACTTTATAGACAGTACTGGCACCACCACCAGGGCCGTTCCAACTGCAAACCACTTTATAGACAGTACTGGCACCACCACCAGGGCCCTTCCAACTGCAAACCACTTTATAGACAGTACTGGCACCACCACCAGGGCCCTTCCAACTGCAAACCACTTTATAGACAGTACTGGCACCACCACCAGGGCCCTTCCAACTGCAAACTACTTTATAGACAGTACTGGCACCACCACCAGGGCCCTTCCAACTGCAAACCACTTTATAGACAGTACTGGCACCACCACTAGGGCCCTTCCAACTGCAAACCACTTTATAGACAGTACTGGCATCACCACCAGGGCCCTTCCAACTGCAAACCACTTTATAGACAGTACTGGCACCACCACAAGGGCCCTTCCAACTGCAAACCACTTTATAGACAGTACTGGTACCACCACTAGGGCCCTTCCAACTGCAAACCACTTTATAGACAGTACTGGCACCACCACCAGGGCCCTTCCAACTGCAAACCACTTTATAGACAGTACTGGCACCACCACAAGGGCCCTTCCAACTGCAAACCACTTTATAGACAGTACTGGCACCACCACTAGGGCCCTTCCAACTGCAAACCACTTTATAGACAGTACTGGCACCACCACCAGGGCCCTTCCAACTGCAAACCACTTTATAGACAGTACTGGCACCACCACCAGGGCCCTTCCAACTGCAAACCACTTTATAGACAGTACTGGCACCACCACCAGGGCCCTTCCAACTGCAAACCACTTTATAGACAGTACTGGCACCACCACCAGGGCCCTTCCCACTTTATAGACATTACTGGCACCACCACTAGGGCCCTTCCAACTGCAAACCACTTTATAGACAGTACTGGCACCACCACCAGGGCCCTTCCAACTGCAAACCACTTTATAGACAGTACTGGCACCACCACCAGGGCCCTTCCCACTTTATTGACAGTACTGGCACCACCACTAGGGCCCTTCCAACTGCAAACCACTTTATAGACAGTACTGGCACCACCACCAGGGCCCTTCCAACTGCAAACCACTTTATAGACAGTACTGGCACCACCACCAGGGCCCTTCCCACTTTATAGACAGTACTGGCACCACCACTAGGGCCCTTCCAACTGCAAACCACTTTATAGACAGTACTGGCACCACCACCAGGGCCCTTCCCACTTTATAGACAGTACTGGCACCACCACCAGGACCCTTCCAACTGCAAACCACTTTATAGACAGTACTGGCACCACCACCAGGGCCCTTCCAACTGCAAACCACTTTATAGACAGTACTGGCACCACCACCAGGGCCCTTCCAACTGCAAACCACTTTATAGACAGTACTGGCACCACCACCAGGGCCCTTCCAACTGCAAACCACTTTATAGACAGTACTGGCACCACCACTAGGGCCCTTCCAACTGCAAACCACTTTATAGACAGTACTGGCACCACCACCAGGGCCCTTCCAACTGCAAACCACTTTATAGACAGTACTGGCACCACCACCAGGGCCCTTCCCACTTTATTGACAGTACTGGCACCACCACTAGGGCCCTTCCAACTGCAAACCACTTTATAGACAGTACTGGCACCACCACCAGGGCCCTTCCAACTGCAAACCACTTTATAGACAGTACTGGCACCACCACCAGGGCCCTTCCCACTTTATAGACAGTACTGGCACCACCACTAGGGCCCTTCCAACTGCAAACCACTTTATAGACAGTACTGGCACCACCACCAGGGCCCTTCCCACTTTATAGACAGTACTGGCACCACCACCAGGACCCTTCCAACTGCAAACCACTTTATAGACAGTACTGGCACCACCACCAGGGCCCTTCCAACTGCAAACCACTTTATAGACAGTACTGGCACCACCACCAGGGCCCTTCCAACTGCAAACCACTTTATAGACAGTACTGGCACCACCACCAGGGCCCTTCCAACTGCAAACCACTTTATAGACAGTACTGGCACCACCACTAGGGCCCTTCCAACTGCAAACCACTTTATAGACAGTACTGGCATCACCACCAGGGCCCTTCCAACTGCAAACCACTTTATAGACAGTACTGGCACCACCACAAGGGCCCTTCCAACTGCAAACCACTTTATAGACAGTACTGGCACCACCACTAGGGCCCTTCCAACTGCAAACCACTTTATAGACAGTACTGGCACCACCACCAGGGCCCTTCCAACTGCAAACCACTTTATAGACAGTACTGGCACCACCACCAGGGCCCTTCCAACTGCAAACCACTTTATAGACAGTACTGGCACCACCACCAGGGCCCTTCCAACTGCAAACCACTTTATAGACAGTACTGGCACCACCACCAGGGCCCTTCCAACTGCAAACCACTTTATAGACAGTACTGGCACCACCACCAGGGCCCTTCCCACTTTATAGACAGTACTGGCACCACCACTAGGGCCCTTCCAACTGCAAACCACTTTATAGACAGTACTGGCACCACCACCAGGGCCCTTCCCACTTTATAGACATTACTGGCACCACCACTAGGGCCCTTCCAACTGCAAACCACTTTATAGACATTACTGGCACCACCACTAGGGCCCTTCCAACTGCAAACCACTTTATAGACAGTACTGGCACCACCACCAGGGCCCTTCCAACTGCAAACCACTTTATAGACAGTACTGGCACCACCACCAGGGCCCTTCCCACTTTATTGACAGTACTGGCACCACCACTAGGGCCCTTCCAACTGCAAACCACTTTATAGACAGTACTGGCACCACCACCAGGGCCCTTCCAACTGCAAACCACTTTATAGACAGTACTGGCACCACCACCAGGGCCCTTCCCACTTTATAGACAGTACTGGCACCACCACTAGGGCCCTTCCAACTGCAAACCACTTTATAGACAGTACTGGCACCACCACCAGGACCCTTCCAACTGCAAACCACTTTATAGACAGTACTGGCACCACCACCAGGGCCCTTCCAACTGCAAACCACTTTATAGACAGTACTGGCACCACCACCAGGGCCCTTCCAACTGCAAACCACTTTATAGACAGTACTGGCACCACCACCAGGGCCCTTCCAACTGCAAACCACTTTATAGACAGTACTGGCACCACCACCAGGGCCCTTCCAACTGCAAACCACTTTATAGACAGTACTGGCACCACCAATAGAAAGGTTGGTAAATCCTCAGCAAAATTGCACTAATGGGACCTCACAATTCTATGCTTTCTCTTATTTCCCATCCACTTTACAATGCATGCTGGGTATATTTTTGTTTTGTAATACTGGCACCAGAGAGGTTCTCAAGTCCTCTGTAGGACAGGACGAAGGGATATCTCAACTCCATTTTGTCTTTACTTGATCCTCAATCACTTTAGAGCGGAGTTTCTCAACCACTCTTTACCTATGGGTGCCTTTGATTCCTGTATCACTTGGATGTACATCCCTAGCCACCCAATGCTGAAAATAAAAATCATTTTTTTATAATTAAATATTATTAGGAATTGAATAAACAAAATTGTTAAAATATTTTGTGTATTGTAGAAGTAAAACCAATTTGATTATCATCGTTTAACGTCCGTTTTCCATGCTGGCATGGGTTGGACGGTTTGACTGGGATCTGGGAAGCCAGGAGGCTGCACCAGGCCCCACTTTGATCTAGCAGTGTTTCTGCAGCTGGATGCCCTTCCTAGCACCAACCACTCCGAGAGTGTAGTGGGCACTTTTTACATGCCAAATATAACAAATTTTAAATGAAAGATGCGTAAATGATATAAATATTTTAAAGAAGTCCTTTAAACAATACAAACGAGAAATTAGGCAAAACATATAAAATGATGTCGATAAAAAAAAGATATTATATCAACCTATGTAGTTTGTTGAATGCTTGTATTATATTTAGGGAAAGCTTCCTTTTGTCAATTAAGAAGCAGAAAATAATGCAAGAGTTTGGAGAACAATTATTATTATCATTGGCCAGCCATTTTGGTGTTGTGACTGGACTCTTGGATTATTTTCTGGTCCTTGTCTTTATTCACATCACCTACCATATTTTACCTGACTTCTCACCTGCATTGTTTAAAGATCCTTTTAAAAATAAATAATTTACAATTGTTAAATACTAGCCAGTAGTTTCGGGGTTTTAATGAACTGAATTAACTAATACCCAACAAATTATACATCTACCCACCACCACCATACACACACACGCACTCTCTCTCTCTCTTTTAAGCTATAGTAAAATCAACTGACTGAAGCGCACACTTTCATTCACCAACATGAAACTTGGCCTGTTATCAGTCTAAAGATCTCTTCTATTTCTACTACAAAGTCCTCTAAACTTGTTGACTGTATTCTATTTTCACTTAAACTCCCTTCCCACAAACACACCCTACACGTCTCGTGTTTTCCCAAACACAATCACACGCTGGCTATTTTATATGACTATTAACATTTTCAAGCACATTTGCATATCCTGATTTCCCAGTCAAAGCAAACTGTAAATAAATGTCAATGAATTTTTATTAAAAAAAAAAAAAAGAATACTTGAAGATCTCACCTGTTTTCTTCTGCAATTTCCTTTGGACACAGCCAATCGTAGGAGACCTTGTGCTTAAACAAGGTATCCTGATTTTGCTAACAAGAAGGTATGTTCCTGTAATAGATGGGCAGAAAGCATACTGTTTTTACAGAGAAATAAACAATTGCAATATCATTCATTCTCTTTACAGTGGCGAACTGGCAGAATCATTAGCACGCTGGGTAAATGCTTAGCGGTATTTCATCTGCCGTTACGCTCTAAGTTCAAATTCCGCCGAGGTCGACTTTGCCTTTCATCCTTTCGGGGTCGATTAAATAAGTACCAGTTACGCATTGGAGTCGATGTAATTGACTTAATCCCTTTGTCTGTCTTTGTTTGTCCCCTCTGTGTGTAGCCCCCTGTGGGCAGTAAAGAAATAACACTGGGCAAAATGGCAGAATCATTAGCACGCTGAGTAAATGCTTAGCGGTATTTCATCTGCCGTTACGCTCTAAGTTCAAATTCCGCCGAGGTCGACTTTGCCTTTCATCCTTTCGGGGACGATTAAATAAGTACCAGTTACGCATTGGAGTCGATGTAATTGACTTAATCCCTTTGTCTGTCCTTGTTTGTCCCCTCTGTGTGTAGTCCCTTGTGGGCAATAAAGAAATAAATATTATTCAGTCTTTTGAACTAACTCTGTGTACTTTTATTTTTGTCATTGGAGAAAAAAGAACCATCTGAACATGGCTGATGCCAGGGCTGCCTTCTGTGCCGGTGGCACGTAAAAGGCACCAACTGATCATGGCCGTTGCCAGCTTCCTCTGGCCCCTGTGCCGGTGGCACATAAAAAGTACCCGCTACACTCATGGAGTGCTTGGCATTAGGAAGGGCATCAAGCTGTAGAAACACTGCCAGATCAGACTGGAGCCTGGTGCAGCCTCCTGGCTTCCCAGACCCCAGTTGAACCGTCCAACCCATGCCAGCATGGAAAACGGACGTTAAATGATGATGATGATGAAATTACAAGAAAAAAAGACTGCGCACACACACACACACACACACACACACTATTGTTGTGTATGTGTGTAAAGTCAGTAGATGTGAGAGATGAATAGAAATATATTCTTGCATATGTCTACAGCCATTTTATAACCTTCATGTAGTATTATCAATTTTGGAATGCAAAATTATACATAGTTGTTTACACGGATGCTCACCATTGTGGCTGTGTGGTAAGAGGTTTGCTTCCCAACCACATCTGAGTGAGTGTCTGTGTTTGTCCCTCGCCACTACTTGACAACTGATGTTGGTGTGTTTATGTCCCTGTAACTTAGTGGTTCGGCAAAAGCGACCAATAAAATAAATCCAGGCTCAAAAAGGATAAATAGTGGAGTCAATTCATTCAGCTAACCATTCAAGGTGGTGTCCCAGCATGGTCGCAGTCTAATGACTAAAACAAAAACAGTAAAAGAAAGAATTGTTTATTCACAGACTGATGCAAATAATGCTAATCCCTCAGATCATTGGATCAGCAAAGCCATTTCTCAATGTAGTGTCCATTGCAACAGATACATTTATACAATTTCTGAATCCTCTTTGAAAAAATTCACATCTGCACTATTGTACCCACTCCTTCTCAGCCACATTGACCTCAGCTGTGTCGATAAATTGTTGTTTGCAAACACCATCCTTCATTGCACTGAATGAATGAAAGTGAGAGGGTGTGCATCCGTCACAGGGAACCACTGACCAATCCTCTTTGTCATTTCTCTGACTTGTTGCCAAAGATGCGTGTTGGTTGTACATCCTCATGGTGAATATGGATCTCTTTCAGATTATTGTTTGGTCTCTTAATGGCTTCTCTCAACTTTTTCAGTGCCTCAATGTACTGCTCACTGTTCAAGGTGTAGCAACATTTCAGACAGTCAAAAGAAATGACACCATTATCATTCTAAAAAACAAAAAAACAGTAATCATAACTTTCTCTGATGATCATTGGTTCTTGAAAGGGAACAAGATGTGTAACATCATTCTATGGGACTCAAAATTTGTTTCCGGATCATATAGATACACCCACATTTCACCTCCTGTAACCAGACTGAAAAAATGTCTGCAATAGTTTCAAAGACTTTCAGTAGAGCAGAGCAGACAGCCACCCTTTTCTCCTTCAAATTGGATGTCAGCTGCTAGGGTACGCATTTGCACATTCAAAATCTTCCAGCAATTTCTGTTATACATTGTGACTATGATCCTGTTGTGTAGCAAGCTCACAGGTTGTGACCCATCTGTCTGCATAAATCATTTCATCCATTCGCTAGTGATTCATGCGATTGGTTGTCTCCTACTGTGTGGTTTGTCTTCAGTGCTGGTTTCCCTTTCTTTAAACCTCTCCATCCATCTGTTTATATTGCTCTTGTCAGTAGTATCATCTCTGCAAACAGTCCATAGGACTCTATGGGTATCAGACAGCCTAATCTTTTATTTGCTTGCAATAGAGAACAATAAAAAGAGTTGATAGAAGAAGAGTTACGTTACCAACATGTTCAATTTGAATGACAGTAAAATAGTTATGTCAACTTGTGCATTACTTTCAGTATATGTGTGTGTAGGTCATCTCATGCAAGCATGGAAAAGTGAATGTTAAAATGATGATGATAAAGATGTGTGTGTGCCCTTTTTATTTATATGTAAGTGTCCCATCTACTGAAGTTGGACATCTGTTGAGGCAGAAAGACGTCCATGTCTCTCCCCTTTTCTCCAGACAAACAGACTATCTTTTACTTAGTAGCTTGTCAATTTTGAAGAATGTATGTCTATGTGTCTCATTCTCCTGGAGTTACAGTAGGACAACTGCTGTGCTGATGATACTTAAAGCAGTAGAAACACATGCCCCCAGCTGTCCTTTTGTCTCCAGACAATCATACTGTGTTTTCTTTAATGGCCTGTTAGTTTTCAAGAATTCTTGATTTTTTTTAAAATTACCTCCTCATTTGGAATTGGTCCCCAGTTACCACAATGATTATTCTATCTTCTCTGGAGGCAGAGATGATTTCAATAGATAGAGAAATTTAACTGGTATACTGTTTAATAAACTTTTATTTGCTTTTATTCAAATATATACTCCTGGCCACTCAGAGTTACTTATCTCTTTTGTTTCCTGCAGCCATTAATTGAGACACTTTTTTTTTTCTCTCTGTTCATTCGTTTCTGTTGAACAATGTAGGCTCAAAATATCACGGACTCTTCCATTTTACCTGAGCATCAAACTAATATACCAAGTTTGTTGTTCCCTCACCTGTCTCTGTTTTTTGTCTTTTTGTACAATTTAGAACCACATACATACTTTCTTTTATTCTTTTCAGTCATTTGACTGTGGCCATGCTGGAGTACTGCCTTTAGTCGAGCAAATCGACCCCAGGACTTATTCTTTGTAAGCCAAATACTTATTCTATCAGCCTCTTTTGCCAAACCGCTAAGTGACAAGGATGTAAACACACCAGCATCGGTTGTCAATCGATGGTGGGGGACAAACACAGACACACACACATACATATATATATATATATATATATATATATATGTATGTATACGACAGGCTTCTTTCAGTTTCCGTCTACCAAATCCTCTCACAAGGCTTTGGTCCGCCCAAGGCTATAGTAGAAGGCACTTGCCCAATGTGCCACGCAGTGGGACTGAACCCGGAACAATGTGGTTCTTGTACCTATATATATTTAGATTAGTTCAACTCTGGGACATATTTCACTTGTAAAAAAAAGGTCTCTTGCACATCCCCACTCACACACACACTCCTAACTTCTCTGTCCTCACTCACTTCTACTCACCTCATACCGTGAGTTGTCACCTGGACACTTCTTTACCTTTGTCTATCTCCTTGGAAATGTCTCTAGTTCATTTCCGCTCTCTCCTAAATCTAATTAGCCATGTAGCTCCTCTACAAGAAGACCCTGCTCTACCCCAACCTTTTCTCTTATACCTTAACCCACCCACTCCAATCTAGTACAGTATTACCTCACTTTACAAGGACCCACTTTTTGAGACCCCGGGTTTATAAGTTTTATTTCGCAGCTCACTTTTGTATAGTGAACTGAAATTTTTCAAGCACAAAATCCAAATTTTGAACGAAGTGAAAAGTTTCTGCATGTTACCAAGAAATTTATAGAGAGCAGAAAAAAAGGTTCTTCTAAGCAAACAATTCTAGACTTGTTTTTTAAAAAGAAATCTACAAGTGGTGCTGTGCGCAAGTCTAATACGAGAGAAAGTGATTCAGAAAACAGTTATAATAATAATATTTTTTTATTATAAATGATCTTGACATTCTTTTTACTTTACATAAAATATTCTTTACATTCTAGTGTCGTTTTATTGCCATTTATTTTACGAGTATTATAAATTTTAGAGGTAAAATATTCTTCTGGGAACAAATTACGATTTATAACATTGCTACTATGGGAAATTATTGCTCTGCTTTATGAGTGATCTCCGGGAATGAATTAACTTGTATATCAAGGCATGACTATTAGGATGCACTCTTACCCCTTTCTCTGGTTATGTACACTTGCAAGCTGAACAGCAACCTCAATAGTGCCAGTGGCACAAAAATAGGACACAGTACACACTGTAAAGTGGTTGGTATTAAGAAAAACATCCAGCCCCAGATACCATGTCAAAGCAGACACTGGAGCAGAATGCAGTTCTTGGACTCATTGGATCCTATCAAACCATCCAACCAGTGCCAGTATGGAACATGGACATTACATGATGGTGATAATATGTATGTGCATGCATGTGTATTCATTTTGGCTTCTCAACTGCATGTTTCAGTTGGAAAGAGAACCTCTTGCATCTCATTGAATCCCTGGAAACAGGTGAGGATTAGCACGGAAAATCTGCCTCAATAAACTCCACCCAACCCAAGCAAGCATGGGAGGTTGGGCATTAAAGTAATGATGAGGATGTGTGTGCATCTTTTATCGTTTACTTTGTTTCAGTCATTGACTGTGGCCATGCTGGGGCATGCTGCTTTCGAAAGCAATTACCTGCAGTACTTCTTTCTTTCTGTTTTATTTTTTTTAAGCCTGCTACTTATTCTGTTGGTCTCTTTTGCTGAACTGCTAAAGTTACAGTGATGTAAACACACTAATACCAGTTGTAAAATGATAGTGGGGGGACAGACAGACCCAAAGACACACACATAATGGGCTTCTTTCGGTTTCCATCTTCCAAATTCATTCAAGGTTTTGATATAGATGTATGAATGTGTCTGTAGCTATGTGTCATCGTCATCGTTTTAAAATCTGCTTTTACATGTTGTTACAGGTCAGACAAGAGTGTGTAAGACAGAGTTTCTTTGGTGATACACGCTTCCTGCACCAACCCTACCGCCAACATCCAAGCAAGGTCTTTTCAACAACAAACAACCTGGACGTGGTTTGTGTGATGAACTAGAAACAAACCACACTGTATGAATGAGCCTTTTGTTAACAAAGATTGCACATGTCAAGAAGTGGACTGCAAGCACAGAACACAGTCTGTATGAAGAATAAGACTTGTTTAATCAGTGGACCGGCACAACGACGATGGGAGATAGAAACTCCCTCACACAAATGCATGCTTACATACTTATCCATGTATGACAAGGATGAATATGAAGATCTCCGTGTAGCATAACCCTAACCCTTTCATTACTATATTTATTTTGAGATGCTCTGTGTTTCTTTCAATTACTCCAAATATAACAAAGAATTTAGTAAAATAATTTGGTTATCATTAAGCTAGTGTTACGAGCATAAATTGTGACTAAAGTTTGGTGGAAGATTTTAATTCAAAACTTATGAAAGCACAACATTTGTACTCAGAGCCAGAGCCGGTTTCAGCTGGGTTAGTAATGAAAAGGTTAATATTTGTTACAATTCTTTCAGCACTGCTCCACTTGGAACCATATTACATTTAAATGATTATGTGTGACAAATTATACAAGACTTCTATGAATTTACCTCTTATTAACATAGGAAGAGTGGGGAATATATATATATATATATATATATATATATATATATATATATATATATATATATATATATACATACATACACACACACACCCGCGTGTGCATACAGTCATGGCTGTATAGTAAGAAGTTCGCTTTCCAATCACAAAGATTTGGGTTCAGTCCCTTTGTGTGGCACCTTGAGCAAGTGTCTTCTACTATAGCCTCAAGCCAACCAAAGCCTTGTTAGAGGAATTGGTAGGTGGAAACAGAAAGGTATTTGAGGATATACCTTTTTGGGATCGTTGCTGTATTTTTTGCTCACTCTGTATAATCTTTGTTTCAGAAAATAATGGCAGACCCTCAGCTTACTCAAGAAATGAAGAAGCATGCTGTTATTGTGCTGAGCATAGCAATTTAAAAATATCTCAATTTTTTAAAAGTTGCCAGACCTTTCGTCTACAAAATTTGTAAGGAGTGAGAGACTGAAGATGGAAACATATCACCAGCATCAAAGCATAAAAAGCATTCTAAACACTCTGAAATCATCAGAACACCTGAATTTATCCAGCAAGTTCAACAGACCATTGATTACAATCCCAGAAAATTCATGAAGTCGATTGCAAAAGATCTCCATGTGTCAGAAGGAACAGTCAGAAAGGTTGTCCACGAAGACATCAGATATAAGTCTTATATAATGAGGAAAGGTCAGTTTATCAGAAAAAGCAAAAGAAAATCACTACATCAGATCTAAAAGGTTCTTAAACAAACTGAAAAATCCAGCAGAAGATTTGATTTGGTTTTTCTCAAACGAGAAAAACTTTGACCAAGATCAAAAAGTTAACAGAAGAAATGACAGATGGTTATGTGCAGACCCTTCTGAAGTTCCAAGTGTTATGCTCGAAAGTTGCTAGTTACGCAACACCAGCATCAGCCACATTGCATCCATGAGACCCAGTACTCAAAAGGTGCTTTTTACATGCCACCGGTATGGTTGCCAGTTACATAACACCAACAACAGCCATAGCTATAATTTCACTTGGCTTGACAGATCTTCTCAAGCATAGCATATCACCAAAGGTCTCAGTCACTAGTCATTGCTTCTATGAGGCCCAATGTTTAAAGATCATGCTTCACCACCTCGTCCCATGGAGATATATATATATATATATATATATATATATATATAAAAATTGAGGAAGTGGAAATGGTAAAATTCAGGCTACATATGTTTCCTAGCTAGCAGATCCTCTGTTGTAATAATTACTCAATGAGGGGCACTCAGCCAGCAGCTACTTATCAGGCAAATGATACTACCTCATAGTAAATATATATATATATATATATATATACATACATACATACATATTTGCATTTCCTTAACTTTATGATCTCTTTATATTTTCCTTTTTGCATATGGAGATTTACATGCATGTACGTGCACATTGATACTCTGGGCATCCTGTGATGTGCACCAATATGCATGTATATTTACTATGAGGTAGTGTCTTGGAGAAATTTCGAACCTGGGTTATCATTCCTAAGGTATTTTTCAATGTTATTATTATTATTATTCAGGTCACTGCCTGGAATCGAACTCTGTCAAATGTAAATAATGTACATAATTACTCGTCTCTTAAATATAGAACTGTAAGATATAAGTTTGTTGCGTGTTACTGAATTAGTTTTTGTAGTGTTGTAACACTGTTACATCATCATCATCATCATTATTGTTTAATGTCCACTTTCCATGCTAGCATGGGTTGGATGATTTGACTGAGGACTGGCAAACCAGATGGCTACGCCTGGCTCCAATCTGATTTGGCAGAGTTTCTACAGCTGGATGCCTTTCCTAACGCCAACCACTCCAGGAATGTAGTGGGTGCTTTTACATGCCACCGGCTCGAAGGCCAGTCAGGCGGTACTGGCAATGGCCACGCTCAAAATGGTGTATTTTATGTGCCACCTGCATAGGAGCCAGTCCGGCGGCACTGGCAACGACCTCACTCGAATGTCTTTTCACATGCCACCGGCACAAGTGCCAGGAAGGCAACGCTGGTAACGATTACGCTCAAATTGTGCTATTTATGTGCCACTGGCATGGAAGCCAGTTAGCTGCTCTGGCAACGATCATGCTCGGACGGTGCTCTTAGCGCTCCACTGGCACAGGTGCCATCACAATTTCGCTTTCACTTGCTCCAACAGGTCTTCCTAAGCCGAGTTTGGTGTCCAATGAAGGAGACTTTGGCATGGGTGCCAGTCATCGAATTTATTTCGATTTCACTTGCTTCAACAGGTCTTCGCAAGCAGTGTTTAGTGTCCAATGGAGGAAAGGTACGCATAAGTGGGCTGGCTACACCCCTGGCAGAGAGGCCTTGGATTATGGTCTCACTTGGCTTGCCAGATCTTATCACACACAAACTCAAGAATATAAGAGGTGGGTGGGGATATATATGTGCAGTAGAGTGTGAAAGGGGTGGGACTAAATATTAGAGATGGAGATTGAAATGAACATAGTAAATAGTATCATTGGGAAGGCTTGACAGGATTTTGTTTTGTTTTTCTGAGATTAATGGGTCTTCTTAAGCACAGCATATTGCCATTCAGCTCAGATTTTTGTCATCTCTTCTGTAAGGCTCAACATTTTCAGGTTGGTCTTCATTACCTCCTTCCACGTTTATGTATTCTTCCATAATGAGCACCAAAAAAGGTTCTAGAAACTATTGAATGTTGTATTTTCTGGTTTTATCAGGACATTTCTGTCATTCTTTCACTCATTATGTAAAAGATTGAACACCTTCAATTTCTCACAACAGCAACAACAAGAGACAGTGGCAGTTGACATGGATTCAAGAAGTTGTTGGGATACAAATCTCTTAACCACACACATGGTAACCATATTTTTCTTCTCACGATTTCAATAAACAATTGTTTCAATTTTGTGTTTTTCCTTCATTAATCCTTTTGTTCCATTCACCATATTTACCAGGGTATACATTATGCTTTTTTACATCTTCAAATGAACTTAAAATTGTCCTGCATCAAATGCAGCTAAATGGTTACGCATGGAAAACCAAGTGACCATAGGTTAGGGACCCATATGAGCTTAACATTACTGGGCACAATAATTATTCCCAATTACAAAATATTGAAAACAAGCCAAGATATTAGTCTATTAACAGAAACTTATGAAAAATGGCTTATAGTACGTCATTCATTTTATGTGAGGTCACATCATCTCATTATATCTCCTTCCTCAGCATATATAACCCACACCTGATATGTGTCTTGTCTTATTTAATGACTGTGTTCCCCTTAAGAAACTTTTTTCTTTTAATTATCTAAATATAGCTAATTCCTCAGATCATTGGATCAGCAAAGCTAATACTCAATGTAGTGTCC
The DNA here is from genome assembly GCF_046866305.1 of Octopus bimaculoides. Taxonomy (NCBI): domain Eukaryota; kingdom Metazoa; phylum Mollusca; class Cephalopoda; order Octopoda; family Octopodidae; genus Octopus; species Octopus bimaculoides. The sequence goes on along the minus strand of NC_142933.1, from coordinate 111,273,489 downwards.
ATTGCAACAGATACATTTATACAATTTCTGAATCCTCTTTGAAAAAATTCACATCTGCACTATTGTACCCACTCCTTCTCAGCCACATTGACCTCAGCTGTGTCAATAAATTGTTGTTTACAAACACCATCCTTCATTGGACTAAATGAAAGTGAGAGGGTGTGCATCCGTCACAGGGAACCACTGACCAATCCTCTTTGTCATTTCCCTGACTTGTTGCCAAAGATGCGTGTTGGTTGTACATTTTCATGGTGAATATGGATCACATTTAGATTGTTTGGTCTCTTAATGGCTTCTCTCAACTTTTTCAGTGCCTCAATGTACTGCTCACTGTTCAAGGTGTAGCAACATTTCAGACAGTCAAGAGAAATGACATTATTATCATCCTAAAAAAAAAAAACAGTAATCATGACTTTCTCTGATGATCATTGGTTCTTGAAAGGGAACAAGATGTGTAACATCATTCTATGGGACTCAGAATTTGTTTCTGGATCATATAGATACACCCACATTTCACCTCCTGTAACCAGACTGAAAAAATGTCTGCAATAGTTCACTTCAGAAAGTGGATGACAACAAAACCATAATAGAATCATGCCACACACATGGCTCATTGCAGTCACTCAAAACATCACAGCCAGATATATAAATATTACATTTAGTATAGCAATTCTCTTGACCAAAATGTAGGTAACCATAAAACTGAAATACAGGACTCCCATGTCATAGTTTACTTAGGATAAATTTGTGGTTTCAGACTCCATTCCAGCATTCATGCAGTTGCATGAAACTTTAGTCACAAGTTTCAATAAAAAAAAAGATATTCTCTACAACAGGCACTCCTCTCATTTGTTCAGCATTAAGCAACATATGAATAAATGGCATCCATGAGGCAGAACACTCCCATCAAACCAAGAAACAAAAATTGTAACAGATTCAAATAAAGAATGCAATGGAATGAGACTCGAGTTGTGAGACAAAGTCCCGATTTCAGTTTCAATAAAAAAGACTATATATGTGTGTATATATACAAATATACTTATAAGATAAGGATATAATCATAGAATGACTTAGCACTTAAAAATGACTATAGGTAACATTAATTTTTATTTTACATATCTTATCTATAAAGATATAGTTATGGGCTACTGGAAATGACCAGCACCAGTGCTAGAAATAGGTGTCAAATACCTATGATCCACTCTACAATTTGAGAACAAATTGTAGGTATTTGACACCTATTTCTAGTGTTGGTGCTGGTCATTTCCAGTAGCCCTTAACTATAATTATATATGTATATATATATATATATCCTAATGTAGCTGTTATAAAATATATTAAGGAATATATATTTCATGTAGTAAAAACGTTATCAGATATACAACTCAATCCATTGAATAGAATGGATAAATCTGTTTATCAAAAGTTGATAGTCCATTCTAAATTTCTCCTGGTCCACTTTCCATGCTAGCATGGGTTGGACGATTTGACTGAGGACTGGTGAAACCAGATGGTTACACCAGGCTCCAATCTGATTTGGCAGAGTGTCTACCACTGGATGCCCTTCCTAACGCCAACCACTCCGAGAGTGTAGAAATACTTTAATCAAATAAAAAGTATTTTAATTAAATAAGTTCATTCAAAAATTATTTACTCTCAATTAAATTTCACTCATTTTATTTCTCAACAACTATTCTCCATGAGGCATTCTTATGATTTTTTTATTTTTTATGTCTTATATTCTCCCTTTTGGAAAATAGTTTAACTCATCTCGCACTATCCGTTTATTTCTGTAATAATAATTCTTTATACTTTAGGCACAAAGTCTGAAGTTTCTGAACAGCAGAGCCCAGTTGATTACATTGACCCCCAAAAGTATAAAATGTAAAGTTGGCCTAAGCAGCATTTCAACTCGGAATAGAAAGAGGGATAGTATTCTTATTTCTTTATTGCCCACAAAGGGCTAAACATAGAGGGGACAAACGGATTAAGTCGATTCCATCGACGCCAGTGCACAACTGGTACTTATTTAATCGACCCCGAAAGGATGAAAGGCAAAGTCGACCTCGGCGGAATTTGAACTTAGAACGTAGCGGCAGACGAAATACCACTAAGCATTTCGCCCGGTGTGCTAAGGTTTCTGCCAGCTCGCCGCCTTAAGGGATGGTATTCTGCTAAGCATCTTGTCTGCTCTGCTAGCTCTTCTGCCAGCTTGACATCTCCTTTTAAAACTTTGATGATTCTGAAGGTTCCATGAGGCTTTAATACGAAATAATCCTCTCTACTATGGGTACAAAGACTGAAATTTTGGGAGAGGGGTAAGTCGATTCCATCAGCTGTGGTGCTCAAATGGTGCTTGTTTTATTGACCCCAAAAGGGATGAAAAGCAAAGTTAACCTCAACACCATTTGAACTCAGAACATAAAGCTGAAAGAAATGTTGTTGAGCATTTTTGAACAGCACAGTAATGATTCCGCCAGCTTGCTTCCTTGATGATAATAATAATAATGGATTCAAATTTTGGCACAAGGCCAGAAATTTTACATCAACACCAGCATTTTGCGCAGCACGCTACTGATTCTGCTAGCTTGCCACTTTAATAATAATAATAACAACAACAACAACAACAATACTAATGATAATAAAAAAGGGGGACCTAGCCATATATAAAGCACATGAGAAAGGAGAAATTATGTAGGTTAAATTTGATGGGAAATGGAAAGAATGGTCACTGCAAATTAAGGCACCCATGCTGGTGACATGTAAAAGGCACACAACACATTCTGTAAAGAGGTTGATGTTAGGAAGGGCATCCAGCTGTAGAAACCAGACTGGAGCCTGGTACAGCTCTCTGGCTTAGCAGTTCTAGTTAAACTGTCTAACCTATGCCAGCATGAATAATGGACACTAAGTGATGATGATAGAGTTAAGCTTAAGATGTCAGGTTGTATATCTTTGTGTTACAGTGATGTCTATAACTCTGGTCATATAACAAGAGAAAACTAAAGTAGTCTGCCTTGTATTTGGTGGCTGGTCTCATGGACTACAAAAAAGTTAAATGAGAAAGCTATGTCAAGCCATGTACAAGAGATCTACAAGTTTCAGGTGCCACTTGAGGTTCTAATCTCATTCTGCTTACTTTCATTCTAGTCATTGAAGCTACCAAAACATCTTCAGAATTGATTGTTTGTGGGATTTTCTTTATACTAACAGTTGAAGAATAGTAAAAAAAAAAAAAAACACTTTTTAACCTGGAAGAGTGGATTTGAGATGAAAAGAATGGAGATAAGTATGTACAATGACTAAAGAATTAATTTAATACTAAGTCCAGTAATATTCAACAGATAATCAATATATTGAAATTCCATATGGTGTTGTTTGTTCAAACAATGAATGCACAAAAATGTATATTGGTAATTCTCAGAGAAAGGATAAGCAATTAGAATTTTAGACATGCCAGAGATAGTGAAATAATTAAAAGCATCCAGTATTAACGATTGCTCAATGTAAAGAAATATATTAGCTTTATAAGAAAATATATTTTTCTGAGAAAAGACTTGGGGAAAAAAATTCTGTCACAAAGAAAAAGACAATATTTGTAAATGCCTATCAGTATTTTAATTATTTCAGCAAATATGGGAAATAACTTTGGTCATATTTCAGTTTATTTAGTCCTCCTCCTATGGTGTCAAGAATAATGAAGCATAGACTTCATAGGTCTTGAGAAAAATAGTAATGAGAGAATCATTGAAAAAATGTGCAATGTTATTATTTTAGAGCTCGCTATGTTAGGTAGCATAACATTAACTTGACTATGGTTTTTCATGCAATGAAATATAGCTCAGAAATTATTGATAAATATATCTCAGTAATTCATTCTATAAAATATGAAAGCATCTCAGTCTTTCAAAAATCTTGGAGGCAAATTTGATTTGATAGAGATCATCATCATCATCATCATTTAATATCCGTTTTCCATGCTGGCATGGGTTGGACAGTTTGACTGAGGACTGGCGAGCCAGAAAGCTGCACCAGGCTCCAATCTGATTTGGCAAAGTTTCTACAGCTGGATGCCCTTCCTAATGCCAACCACTCCGAGAGTGTAGTTGGTGCTTTTATGTGCCCCCAGCATGGGAGCCAGTCCGGCGGCACTGGTAACGACCATGCTCAAATGATGTTTTTCATGTGAAACAATCACACTCGGATGGTGCTTTTTACGTGCCACCGGCACGGGAACCAGCCAGCGGCCCTGGCAATGGTCGTGCTCGGATGGTGCTTTTAACATTCCACTGGCACTAAAAATAGCAGTGTACAGGGCACATGTGTTTTGATCCCTTTTCAATTCATAAGAGACATGGAGGATATATAAGGAAGCATCTCAAATTACTCGAGTAATTTTATCATTGAAGTTCATACTCTAGATTAAAATCATATGGGTGTAGAAGGTACTGGATACAGATGTACTTGAGTGTACTGCTGTGAATAGCATTGAAACTGAAATTCATCAATGCAGCCTTTGCTGGAATGGCCATCTGATAATAGAATCTATCAGATAAAAGAGGCCCAGCAGCCTCAATTCAAACCAAAAATGCATTTCAAAGATTCAATAAGAACTTTGAAATGATGGATATAAACTGGGAGAGTTTTTATGCAATTGATTGGCCAAAATGAAGGAGTAAAATCTAAGAAGGTACTGTTTTGTTTGAAGATAACAAGAAGAAACCAGCAGTGATTAAAAGAGAGGCAATAAAGGGGTTTGCTTGTGGCCCATGATTCTTCTTTCTTTATTTATGATACCTGCAACTGTATTTGCTTCTCCTAAGCAGGTCTGTTTAGTCATGAACGAAAGCACTTATTTAGGTCCCTTACTGACTATTCACAATTGCAACCTGTTGAATTATTTCAATTTGTTTGTAATCAGATCCGCAGAAGTAAATCTGAGCTGAAATCTGAGCTAGGCACATGAAATGTCGTGATATCAATTTGCAGCAGTTTTCACAACTAAGTCAAGCATTTTCATGTTGTCTATATAAAAAAATTTGTAAATCTCTTGCTGGACAAAAGAGTCATTTCTGATCATATAACGCATAGACCATCTATGAATGTCTAGTAGTAATTTTCTAAGTGGGAAATATTTTATTCTATAATATTTTTTGTTTTTTATCAGTGGTTCTGAATTCAATTTGTATATAACTGTTGTTTATATATTAATTTCTAGGAGTAAATAATTATTTATTTATTTATTTTAATTATTTATCGTTATTCAAACATTTTATTTTCTTTGTATTTAACAACAACTTAATTTTGAATGTCATTGAGTTACTAAATTCTACTGCATTGATAACTTTCCCTGAATAACTTGTGTGGTTTTGTGTTTAGCTCAGTTCCTATGTATATATACTCTGTTGGTGTGATGTTGGGAACAGTCATTCTTGATTACCAAGTCAACAGCCACCATATATCATTATCATCATCATCATCATCATCATCATTTAACGTCTGTTTTCCAAGCTGGCATGGGTTGGACGGCTTAACTGAAAGCTGGGGAGCTGCACCAGGTTCCAATCAGATTTGGCATGATTTCTACAGCTGGCTGCCCTTCCTAATGCCATCCACTACAGGAGTGTAGTGGATGCTTTTTACGAGCCACAAGCATAGTTGCTAGTTATGAAACACCGGCATCAGCCATGACTATGGTCTCACTTAGCTTCATAGGTTTTCTCAAGCACAGTATATTGCCAAAGGTCTCAGTCACTGCCTCCATGAGGCCCAAAGTTTGAAGGGTGCTTTTTAGGTGCCATGCAAAAAACCCATACATGTGCCACATAAAAACTACTGTGCTGATGCCACATAAAAAGCACCCATGCTGGAGCCACGTAAAAAGCACCTAAACTGGTGCAACATAACAAGCACCCATTCTGATGCCATGTAACAAGTAGCCATTTTGATTCCACATAGAAAGCAGCTATGCTGGTGCTACATAAAAAGCACATAGTCCACACTCTGTAAAGTAGTTGGTGTTAGGAAGGGCATCCAGCCATAGAAACCTTGCCAAAACAGACAATTGAAGTCTGGTGCAGCTCCCTTCAAAACCGGGTGCACAGCTGAATGAGACCCTTAAGTTGCCTATTAAATAATCATCTATACCCATGGAATTGTGTAAAATTTTTGTCCACTATACTGAAGAAGATGCTTCTTACAGCCTTCACAGAGCACTGAGCAGCAGTTGTGATGTTGGCATTTTGATACCAGGTGCAAATCATCATGATACAGGTAACTCTTTCCCAATATTCAGATAGCTTCCAGTCCTCCATGTCAGCTGCTTCTACACTACACCTTTAATCTTTATGCTCTCCAATGCCATTGATTGTTCACCAATACATGAAACTGTTCCTGAAAAACAAGAGACAAAAAAATTGTCAAACGTAGCCAAAACACATGGCATATATAATGACCGAGACTTCTGGAGATATGTTGCAATTGAGATGATCTGGCAAGTAAAGTGAGATCACAGCCGTAGCCTATACCAGTGTCACATAACCAGCCCCTTTAAAATGTATCTTTGAATAATCAGGTGACACACATGCTTGAGGAGACTTACTGAGTCAAGTAAAATCAAAAATCAAAAATGGAAATTGTAGTTATGGCCAACACCAGTGCCACTTGACTGGCTCTTGTGCTGGTGGCATGCAATAAGCACCATTCATGTGTGGGTCATTACTAGTGCCGCCCTGACTGGCTCCTGCGCCGGTAGCACATAAAAGCACCATCTGAACGTAGCCGATGCCAGTTCCATCTGACTGGCTCCCCGCGCTGGTGGCATGTAAAAAGCACCATCCGTCAATGCCAGCCCCGCCCAGACTGGCTCCTGTGCCAGTAGCATGTAAAAAGCACCATCCGAACGTGGTCAATGCCAGTGCCGCCTGACTGGCTCCTATGCTGGTGGCACATAAAAAGCACCCACTACACTCTCGGAGTGGTTGGCATTAGGAAGGGCATCCAGCTGTAGAAACATTGCCAGATCAGATTGGAGCCTGGTGAAGCCACCTGGTTTGCCAGTCCCCAGTAAAACTATCCAACCCATGCCAGCATGGAAAACGGACGTTAAACGATGATGATGATGATGATATTTATATACACTGAGTATGGAGTGTGGATGTTAAAATATGACGATGAGTATTTGAAAAAAACCCAATACATCTACAAATAATTTAACCATCCCAAAAGCATAATTAAAAACCTAGTAAGGAACATACTTCTATGACTCTCTTTTTTATCCTCTAATGAAATAATGTTCAACAAAATAGCAATCCCTTATAATGAACCTCTCAATAATAGTGATTACAAGGAAACAGTAAAATATATAAATAACACCATACTCACAATAAATTTTTAAAATGCAAGCATAGAAAAAGGAAAATTATCTGGTTCAACCCCCACTCTTCAACACATAAATCTCCATATCAATAACCAAATTATTTTTCAGATACTTCATAAACACTTTCATCCCAAGAATAAGTCTCAGAAACTAATAAAGAAACACATTATAAAATTGTCATATTCTACAACCAACAGCTTAAAAAAAACTCTAGCCAATTACAACCACCAAAAACTGTCAAAAACCAAAATTACATACATAATAACAATAATTGAAAGTGTAGAACCTTTTATTCAACCCTCTGGAATGAAACAGTTTCCTAAGCAATATTATCTATAGTGTAACCATAACCACAAACACTACATCAACTACTACATTTACGTATATAGAGTCTGAAACAAACCAGTTCAAAACACGATACAACCCACACTTCTTGCAACCCAAACAGGAAAAATGATATCTCACTATCCAAACATATGTGGACATTAAAATTAAGAAATACTTCATTTACCATTAATTAGAAATTATTTTCACATGCACAACCATACAAAGGTAACAACAAACCCTGTCAACTTTGTACCAATGAATCCTACCCATAAGTTGACACATCTAATGAACACACCTAATTACAAAGATTTTACTGAACTGAATACTGAACTACTGAACTTTAACCTTCACATTTTCAAAACAAAAGGTTAAACATCCCATTAGTATCCTAATAAACCCAACAACTAAACCTAGTGACACATTGACTGATTAACATATACCTTCAACCTAACTACATTCTTGTGTGAATCCCCATGACCTGAAGATGATGCACATAAATATACACATCTGATTATAAAGGTTTACATACATGAATAAATTCTCAACAATAGTACAACCCCAAGTTTAATCAATAAAAATTCTCCATAACATTTTGTCACCACAACCTACCATACAAGTTAATTATCATTCAACAGACCATGGCATACTCTAGAAAATTTTATCTTAATAAAAACTATATAATGCCAAGATGGACTCATGTGCACCACAGCCTGATGAAAGCTTAGCTGGTTATTGTCAATGCTGTTCTTGTTAAAGAATAATAAAGTTGTATTCTGCCAAATGTATTAAGTTATCCTTGAATTTAATGTAAAATTGTTTTTATTAAAACATAAACTCAAAATATCTGGCAGTGTTGGCTATAGCCTAGTCACCCGTATTACGAACCAGGTGATACACGAAGGAGTCATACCCTATGACTGGTGTAGCAGCATCATAGTCAACTGCTACAAAGGTAAAGGGGACGCTTTAGATACAAATAATTACAGAGGCATCAAGCTGTTAGATCAGGTTATGAAAGTTACAGAGAGGGTCATAGCCCAACTAATTAGGGAGCGAATCAATTTAGATGAGATGCAGTTTGGGTTCGTGCCAGGTAAAAGCACTACTGATGCCTTATTTCTAGTGAGACAGTTGCAGGAGAAATACCTAGCTAAGGATAAACCTCTGTACCTGGCTTTCGTTGACATGGAGAAAGCCTTTGACAGGGTCCCCCGATCCCTTATCTGGTGGTCAATGAGGAAACTTGGGATAGAAGAATGGTTAGTGAGAGCTGTGCGAGCCATGTACAGAGATGCTGCCAGTAAGGTGAGGGTTGGAAATGAGTACAGCAATGAATTCCGGGTAGAGGTAGGGGTCCACCAAGGTTCCGTCCTCAGCCCCCTATTATTTACCATAGTCCTCCAGGCAATCACAGAGGAGTTCAAGACAGGCTGCCCCTGGGAGCTCCTCTATGCTGATGACCTTGCCCTAATTGCGGAGTCACTATCAGAACTAGAGGAGAAGTTTCAGGTGTGGAAGCAAGGTCTAGAATTGAAGGGCCTTAGAGTCAACCTAGCTAAAACCAAAATCCTAATAAGTAGGAAGGTAGATAAAACACAAACCCCTTCAGGTAGATGGCCCTGCTCAGTATGTAGAAAAGGAGTAGGTAGTAACTCTATAAGATGTACCCGGTGCAAGCTATGGACACATAAGAGGTGCAGCAACATCAAAGGCAGGTTAACTAGCAAGTTAGTTTTTGTTTGTGGCAGATGTTCAGGTGCAATAAAGACTGCAAACAAACAGGAAACAACTTCTATCTCATTCCAGGGTGAAAAACTAGAGGTAGTCGATAGCTTCCGCTATCTGGGCGACCAAGTTAGTAGTGGGGGTGGGTGCGCTGAAAGTGTAGCTGCTAGAATAAGAATAGCCTGGGCAAAGTTTAGAGAGCTCTTACCCCTGCTGGCGACAAAGGGACTCTCACTCAGAGTAAAAGGCAGACTGTATGACGCATGCGTACGAACAACCATGCTACATGGCAGTGAAACATGGGCTGTAACTGCTGAGGACATACGTAAGCTCGCAAGGAATGAAGCCAGTATGCTCCGTTGGATGTGTAATGTCAATGTGAATACCCGTCAGAGTGTAAGTATCTTGAGAGAAAAGCTGAACATTAGAAGCATCAGTTGTGGCGTGCAAGAGAGACGATTGCGCTGGTATGGACATGTGGTGAGAATGGAGGAGGATAGCTGCGTGAAAAAGTGCCACACCCTAACAGTTGAGGGAACCCGTGGAAGAGGTAGGCCCAGGAAGACCTGGGCTGAGGTGGTGAGGCAAGACCTTCGTACATTGGGCCTCACCGAGGCAATGACTACGGACCGAGACCTTTGGAAATGGGCTGTGCGTGAGAAGACCCGGCAAGCCAAGTAAGATCGTTGCCAGTGCCCCTGGACTGGTTCTTGTGCGGGTGGCACATGAGATGCACCATTTTGAGCGTGGCCGTTGCCAGTACCGCCTGACTGGCTCCTGTAGGATTTTCGAGCGAGATCGTTGCCAGTGCCCCTGGACTGGCTTGTGCGGGTGGCACATAAAAGACACCATTTCGAGCGTGGCCGTTTTCGTGCGGGTGACACGTAAAAGCACCCACTACACTCTCTGAGTGGTTGGCGTTAGGAAGGGCATCCAGCTGTAGAAACTCTGCCAAATCAGACTGGAGCCTGGTGTTGCCATCCGGTTTCACCAGTCCTCAGTCAAATCGTCCAACCCATGCTAGCATGGAAAGCGGACGTTAAACGATGATGATGATGATGATGATAAACATAAGTATTAATATATATATGTGTGTGGTTGTGAGGTAAAAAGCTTGCTTCCCAACCACATGGTTCCGGGTTCAGTCTCACTGTATGGCATCTTGGCCAAGTGTCTTATAGCCTCAGGCTGACCAAAGCCTTGTGAGTGGATTTGGTAATTGGAAACTAAAAGAAGCTTGTTATATGTGTGTGTGTGATTGTGTGTTTGTCCCCCAACTATTGCTTGACAACCGATGTTGGTGTGTTTATGTCCCCATAACTTAGTGGTTTGGCAAGAGAGACCAATAGAATAAGTACTAGGCTTGCAAAGAATAAGTCCTGGGGTTGATTTGTTCAACTAAAGGTGATGCTCCAGCATGGCCGCAGTCAAATGTTTGAAACAAGTAAAAGAATAAAAGAATATAATTATATACATACATACATGTATATATATATATATATATAAAGCTATATTAATGTTTATTTTTATGTTCAGTTCTAATAAAAACAATTTTACATTAATCTAATGACTAACTATAATTTTGTAGAGTAAAAATCTAGGATTCTTAAACAAGAATGTTGCTGACAGTGTTGGCAGCTCCATAAAGAAGTGCCAATCAAATGAAGAGGGAGACCCAGGAAGATATGGAACAAATTACTGAAGGACAACTTCTGGATACTGAACCTTACAAAGGAGATAACAAAGGACTGAAACATCTAGTGCCTTGCTATACTTCAGAAGACTTGTTAAGGTCACTCACCCTGGTGGAGAGGATTCACCTACCAGAACCTAGTGCTAGTGCCATGTAAAAAGCACTCTTGCTGTCATCATGTAAAAACGCTTGTACCAGTGCTACATTAAAAGCACCCAGCACACACTGTATAAAGTTGTTGGCATTAGGAAGGGCATTCAGTTGTGGAAGCCAACCCAAATCAAACTGAAACCTGGTGCAGCTCTTCTGCTTATCACCTCTTCTCAAACCGTCCAACCCTTGCCAGCATGGAAAATGGACATTAAATGATAACAATATATATATATATCGTTATTTTTACACACACACACACGCACGCACGCACGCACGCACACACACACACACACACACACACACACACACACACAGCCTCGGACCGACCAAAGCCTTCTGAGTGGATTTGGTAGACGGAAACAGAAAGAAGCCCGTCGTATCTATCTATCTATCTATCTATCTATCTATCTATCTATCTATCTATCTGTCTGTATATTTGTGTGTATGTCTGTGTTTGTGCCCCACCATCGCTTGACAACCGATGTTGTGTTTATGTCCCAGTAAATTAACGGTTCGGCAAGAGACCAATAAAATAAATCCTGTGGGGTGGGGGGGTCGATTTGTTCGACTAATGGCGGTACTCCAGCATGGCCGCAGTTAGAAACAAGAAAATAGTATATATATATATATATATATATATATATATATATATATATATATATATATATATATATATATCGACTTCATTTTCTCTATACTTTTAGGTTGTGCTTGCAAATGCATTGATATAGATTGCAGGAAAGGCGTATAAATTCATTACAGAAGCACCAGTAAATTATTTAATTTGGAAAGACGCTTATACTTTTCTGATAAGAGATTTATTGCATGCAGGTGACTGTGATTTGGTAAGCCATTCAATCAGTGACATGCAGCATCTAAAGTTAAAACTTGATGAATCCAGTTTGGCCTTTGGGCTTACAGTAAGTTTAGATAAAACTGCTGTTTTAACAAGCTTCCATCCCGTATTGTGAGCCTGTGTGTATATATATATATATATATACATATATATATATATATATATGTGTGTGTGTGTGTGTGTGTGTAAAAATAACGATATATATATATATAAACACACGTGTATATATATATATATATATATATATATATATATATATATATATATATATATATATATATATACACATATGTACATATATATATATATATACACATATGTGTTTGTGTGTGCATTATTATTTTTAAAAAGCAGTTTTGATTCCGCCCCATGCCGAATAATAATTGTTAATAAATGAATATCATTATTTAGCAATAATTAAAATAATATATTTTTTGTGTTTTGACTACATTATTAAAGCATACTTCAAGTGAGGTAATTAATTTATTACAATTGTAAAGGAAATAAGTGAAACATACCACTTAACATTACTGAAGTAAATTTAACTTAGAATATATAAAATGAAATAAAATTTGAATGTGGATGAAGAAATAGTTCACCATCAGAAATATAAAATATATTGCGTTTTCATGGAAGGATCGACATTTTATAAATCTATTTCAGTTATTACAAACCAACTGTCTATTCTAAAAGAAATCATTATTTATGAAAGAGAGAATATAAAAAAAAACTGTCACTATTCATGTCAGAGAAACATCTTGTTAAACAGACGTTTATGTAATTTATTAAATAAGTTGATTGATGAAAAATGTAAGAAACCATAGTAAGAGTTGTAAGAACCTGGTTGTAAGCCGGTTCTCAGTAGAACAGCTTCACTTACGTCACCTTTTATAAGAATAGGTATTACAGACTTCCACTTTATTGTAATAAATTGAGGATTACTTAGGTTACCTATTCAGATGATTCTTTCCAATGTAAAACAAATAATTAAATATAAATATGACAATCCGAGTTTATTAATATAATGCTATTCCTAATTATACATATTTTATTAGCTAGCATTTTGTAGGTGTTACAGTTTACATCGAAATTAATTTTAATAAAAGCAGTGCTATATTATGAACTTTTTTTTTAATTCAGATATAGGGAATTTTCTTTTGAATGTTTTGTTTTAATATGTATTTCATTACTATATATTAAGATATTAATTTCAGACTTTTAGCAAACATTTTCAGCCCTCCTTTTTATTTATTAAATCATTGTGTATTTATAAATGTAATATTAGAAATAAACACGATTCAATAATTATGAAAAAAAAAAAATCTTATGAAAGTTTGCGGTAAGTAGACTAGTAAGTTTTGGGTTGAGATACTTAGAAAGCCAATAATGGAAGTCAGAGCTGGCTTTAAAATATCACGCAATTAAGGGAAGGCCCATACAGGAAGGAATCAGGAGGAAAAGCTTTAAAGAAATAACTAAAAGAAGAAGGATAAGTGCAAAAGAAATAATAATATAAACAGAGAAGAGAAAATGTTTAATGAGGAATGATTTTACGATTTATTTTAATGAAAAAAGACTAAACATAAATGAAATACATTTAAGAAGTCTGTGAGCAAATTAGTTTTTCTTCATGACGGAAAACAAACCAGAATAGGTCGAGTACGCATGCGCACTAGGCAAAGTGATTTTTATAAATTATAAAAATATATAAAATTATGAAAATCACTTAAAGTGATTTTTATAATTTTTATAAAATATTTGAAAATATTTTATATTTATTAGCGATGATTTAAATTTTGAAGGCAAAATCTTGAGTAGGTATTTCTCGACAGCGAGCGATGTGGCAATCACGTGGCAATCACTCGCTGATTGGCCTCTCCCCATACCACGTGCAGAGGTTCTGTAGTTGGAGAAGGAAGTAGAGAATTGTTAGAGAAGTTAGATTAATCGCTAGTCACAATATTATCAAAATGCCTGAGGTAGGAAAGTTATTTATGCATTTTGTTATGTTTTCATAGTACTTATTGTTCCTTAAATTGATATCATCCAAAGTTGTCGGTTTGTTCCTATCACTGTACGCTATCTCTTGTGTAAATAACGATAGCTACCTATGAAAGCCGGTTCCACTCTCTCTTCCTCGTCCCATCAGACATTTTAATCTCGGCAGAAAAATAGAAGAAAAATGACAGATGTATTTATTTCAGAAACTACTTCACCACTTACGGCATTCACTTTTGCTTTAAAACTCTATCGCTATCCTATTTCTGGTCAATGTGTTGTCGTAGCCGGCCTTAGTGTTGAGCTGCTGCTCCCCAACGCTCACCTTGCTACTATTTGTAGGGTTAGTAGCCATTGGCCTTAATCACTAACAACTGCTACTGCACCATTTCACCACACATATTCTCTCTTAGATCGCTATCAACCTATTATTAACACCAGATATATTTTCTCTTTTCCGTTATATTTATTTTATTCTCTCTCTCTTCTGGTTCATCTGTTCACATTTTTATCAGCTACCAAACACCTCAATGTCTTCTTATTTCGCTGCCCTTTTTTAAAAAAAAAATTTTTCCGAATTTAAAAAAAATTTTATCAGAAGTTAAAATATATTTTTTTCCTTCAAGTTAATTTAAACCAATTCCTACGTTCAAAGCACAGCTTTATTGCGTTTAACTCTTTTGGTTAAAAAAAAAAATACCTCAACACAAACCCTGCAAAGTTAATAGAAAGTTCTAGTCATTCCAAATCCAGTGACTTCGACATAGTTTCATTATTTAACTTCATATCTTCCATATCTTTATTATTTTTGCATACACCTCGGTGTACATATGTATCTATATATAAAGTGTTTTTTTAAAATGAGTGTAATAATAATAATGATTAAAATGCCATGCCGCCAGAGAAATGCATTGAGCGTATGAATAATAAGTGAGACCTGTTTGTGGTGGTAGAAGACACATGAATGTTTCTTCGAGTGATCATGGCATCGACGCCAACAACTTCGTCGTCGTCGTCTTCTTGCAGCAGCTTTTTCCCTCCTCAACAAGTGGAGGAGCAACAATTTAAACTTCTCACATTCGAATATCGCACAAAAAAACCACACATTTTGACCAATAAAATTTACTTATAATTCCCCAAACTTATCTTATTTTACGGCTATGTATATATATATATATATATAACATATATTGTTATATATTGCGCCATTGGGTTGTGATATTTTTCTCACTTCTTGAATTGAGTGCGTGTTTAATCAGGGATTTATTTAATGAAAGATTAATAAAATATAAAAAGTTGCCATTATTTGGTAAAGTCTGGTTTGAGATAAAACAGTTTCGTTAATTTGTGGTGTAGGGTGTTGTATATAAATGGTTTGATTGTTAGTTAAGTCGGATTTAATATGCTTAATGTTCAGTTTCCTAAAATAACTTCTGACCTAGTTTATTAATTTTTAAAATAAATATATTTATATATGGCCGTATTAGTATAACGTAGATCGTCAACAAAATAATACTAAAAAAAAAACTCCGTGGTTGTTGCTTTATTTTCACTGTAAGGTTATTTTTGATCTCGCTATTAAACATTTTTTTGTGTTTATTTATAAATTTAGTTTAATTATTCTCGAAATAAAAATCTTAAAACCAAAGCGAGCACCGGTCATTCTATTGATCTGAAAAAAAGGTAAACATATTTTGGCATCATTTAACATTTTGAAAGATATTTGTAAAATATCGATTGTAAAGTGGATTGATTAATAAAAAAAAAAAAAAAAAAAAAAGATGCGTAGGTAATTTGAAATATTTAACCTCCAGATCCATATGTCAAGTTTTCTATTAATAAAAAAAAAAGTCAAAATATCGATCTTTATATCGGATTCTCTGTTCAATTCCACTCGGATCAAAAAAAGTTATTTAATTTTTATATATTTCTAAAAGAAAAAAAAAAAGATCAAAACAGCCAATGTATGTATGTGTGTGTTTGTGACGATTATCAATGTATCACGATTTGTCTTTTTAAACGGAAACGAATTCTTAAATCTATTTGTGACTAAAGATAGATATGATTAATGTTACATGACGGAATCTCAGCTCGACTGAGTTGAACCGAGTGCAATATGTCTGGGTTCTGTGGCACAAAATCCAATTAGAATAATTGTGTATTCAATGACGAAGCAATTGAGTATAAAACTCTGTTATGGAACTAGTTTGGCAAGTGAAAGTTGTATTAACAACGCGTGTATAAATGTATTGTTTGCTAACATCAACAGAATAGAGTGATATACACACCTTACTCGAATTATTTTGTTCAGGTATTCTTTAATAGACTCTCTATTTTATTTATATCGATAATTTTTGCTGTTTGATTATTGACATCGATTTCAAATACAATATTAAAGATGTCTAGTTTTGTTCCAAAACACCCGGTCATCATCACCAATCTCAGACACATCAATAATTTTGAGTTTTTCTCTACTTACAGAGCTTGCTCAGTCTTTTGAATGTCCCTAACTTGGTCTGTGCCCTTCTGCCGGTGTTCCTTCAAGGGTTTTGTTTGGCGAATTAATCGATCGTTTTTCGAATTTGCAATAGCCATTTGCTATTGATTTTGCATTTCTGACCAAAATCTTTAAGGCTTCTCTGTCGTTACGAAATATAACCACCTCTCGTCTTGGCATTGAACTGATTTCGTTAAAAAATGCATATTTGAAAAAGCAGTAATACCTACTAAACGCGATTTTTTTAATTTTATTTTTTACAAAAAGACCCCAAAATAAAATCGATATAGTTGAAAAATAAAGTTAAGAACTAATAAAATAAAAGTATTGATGTATCAAGTGATATTTCGTAATGAGATAGAATATAGAATAGTTTCACTGATGGGTTCAGTAGCTGTGTTATTTGGTTCATATATAACCAGTTTCTGGTATAGAATCAGTGCAAGTTAAGAAAGCAAGATTTCATTTTTAATGGTCTTTGAAATATTAGTCTGACTAGTTACCTACTCAGAAATGTTGTTTTATCTCCAGTTTGTCCCTCAGTGAACAGACCTATGATGGAAACCTTCCAGTTGCGATCGTAATTATTCTTTCTGTCAGGACTTAATCTGGTTTTTCTTTGTTTCCTGTTCCCCGTCAAAGTATTTACCTTATCTTGTGTAGGTATCTTCAGGCTGAAAAATGGAAGTTCTTTGTTAGTAGGGTTAGATAATATAAACCCTCTAAGAGTATGGTTTCCATTAAGTTGAAGCCACCAAACATTTTGTGATTACCTTCATAATTAATATGAAGAATGAAGCATGGCTGTTAACTATCCAAGTTTGTAAAGAACTTTTAGAATGATTAACAGCAAATACAAGAGAGAAAATCATGTTAAGTAGAAGTCATTGATCTCGGTTAGTTGAGTGTCAAGTGGAAGAGAATTTCTGTTGTGATTTGTGTTCACAGCATTTTATTCCAATTGATGAGAAAGCATTTGAACAATTTTTTTATGATTTAAATTTATTTACCATTTGTAGTTGGAAAAAAAACTCCTAAAATCTTTTTTCTTATCCTTTAAAAAAAAAAACCTACCCCCCCACTTTCACTGCAAGCCCCCTCAAGGTATATACTTTCACTTTCAGGGTTCCCTGAAAACTCCTGAGAGGTTATAGTGAAATTTAAGGGAGATTTGGCTAGTGTTTCTCACGGGTTGGGTGATCTCATACAGGCACCTGTTATGTTTTATATATGTTTGAGTGTGTGTGCGTGTGTTTAATGTATATATGAATAATCTCCAAATGTTTGAAGTAATAGATTTTCCTGAATCAAGATTTTTAAACTTGTGAACTTTGACCATAGAATTTTCCCTTGCTGTCAATATTGAAGGTATAACA
The DNA here is from genome assembly GCF_046866305.1 of Octopus bimaculoides. Classification (NCBI taxonomy): domain Eukaryota; kingdom Metazoa; phylum Mollusca; class Cephalopoda; order Octopoda; family Octopodidae; genus Octopus; species Octopus bimaculoides. Next base: position 111,255,486 of record NC_142933.1, on the reverse strand, counting down.
GTTGTTTTAAAGTGTAAAATATGTTGTCTCTATTTTAGGTACAGAGATACAGGAATGGGGAAGATGAAAAGTTTTGTAAATTGTTTATTGGTGGTCTAAACTACAGCACAACTGAAGAAGGCTTAAAGAGCCATTTTGAACAATGGGGTGAAATAGTTGACTGTGTTGTAATGAGAGATCTAACCACTAAAAGGTTTGTATTTTTGAAATTAATTTTTACTTGATAGCCTTGTGTGTGATGCACACAGTATTTACCTAATGGTAAACAAGTTTAGTTTGTGATTATGAGGTCCTGCGTTCAAGTTTATTGCATGGCATCTTGGACTTTTAACATAATCTCAGACATCCAAGCTTTGTTAGTAAAGTTAGTTGATGGCAGCTGTACAGAAGCTCCTCCACCAGATAATTTATACCTATCATTCAAAGGTTAAGCTGCATTCTGCTGATTCCACCTTTGGATTGCATTAAGTACATATCTGGGGTGTACTTAGCCATTTAACATGGCAAGGAACTTGAAGTCATCAAATAACTGTATGCTCGTTGTCGATATAAGTGAAGATGAATTTGCTTTTTATTGTGTGACACACGCGCACATATATATAATGGGTTTGTGTGTGATGTATAGATGTTTGTTTAATATGTTCTGCAGGTCCAGAGGGTTTGGCTTTGTCACTTATAAAACTGAAGATATGTTGGATGAAGCACAAAAGCACCGTCCCCACAAAGTAGATAACAGAGAGGTTGACACCAAAAGGGCTATTCCTCGTAGTGTGAGTAAAATTAACCTCTTTAGATTGTTAATGCAAAATTGTTTTATCCATCCATCTATGTTTTCCCCTGATTAAAAAAAAAAAAAGTATAATGCTAAGAAGCATTTTGAGATCAGAAACAAAAATTACTAATCCATCAATACAAAGAATATAATTCTTCGGTCTAAAAATGTTATCCAAATGCTTTAATAATGCACTTGTTCAATCTTTCTTGTTAAAAGACTTTGTTTGGTCTCTTACCATAGTTGAAAGTTTTATTAATATTTTTTAAAAAATTGATTCTAATCTTTTCTTGTCTTTGATCATTGTTCTAAAGCACACCATAAAATATGCTACAAGATTTAATTGTCCACAATTCAATTATAGTGAAAATAAATATGTGCTCTTTTAGTTAATTGAGAAATAAAAATTTGTTATTCATGATTCAACTAGTATTGATCTGTGATGTATATTGATAACATTGCATTTTCTTCTGAGCAGGAAGCTGATGAATCTCAAGCTGCTGTGAAGAAAATGTTTGTTGGTGGCCTGAAGGAAGGTACCACTGAAGATGAAATCAAAGAGCGATTTGAAAATTATGGTACAATTGAAAAAATAGAGTTAATTAAAGACAAAGCTACTGGAAAGCAGAGAGGATTTTGTTTTGTCACTTACAATGATCCTGATGCAGTTGATAAATGTGTTTGTAAGTTTTGTTTCTTGGGGTTTCTACATTTATTCCCATTTATTCAATCAAGCAAATTGTTGCACATGTTTATTTTTATGTTGTAACTTATTTTCCAGTGAGAAAACGCATTCAGTTAAATGGAAAAGTGGTTGAAGTGAAAAAAGCTGTATCAAAAACTGAAATAGAGAGAGCTGGTATGTAGATTACAACTTTCTTTTTTCTCTTTCTTTCTGTTGTTTTTTTTTTCTGTCAGTCTCTCCTCCTCTTTCCTCTATTATAACATTATTGCTTTTCTTTTTTTCTACAGGTCGAGGTGGTATGCGTGGAGGTAGGTTCACATTTTCTATTTTTGCAAACTTATACCACACTCTATTGACAAAATTTAACTTCATAACTTTGCTATCAAATTTGGGACAGCTGAAATTTATTCAAACGGAAATCTTTTAACGATAAATGGAAAATCAGTTTTTAAGGAAGCTGCTGTCCTCAAGGATCCACTCTAACACCTCTACTCCACTCTCTTTCCTGGTCACTATCACCTCCTCCTCTTAAATATATTAGCCATGTAGCATCCCAATAGGAGAAAACCTATTCTGGCACCTTCTCTCACATTTTAATCCCTCATTCCATAGAACAAAGCCACCTGCCTCTTTGCAGAATGTTATCAAACCACTGGTTGACATTAGCAAGATCATCTGGCCATCAACATTATGCAGTCCTTGGGTTTGGGTCCTGTCTGGCTGTTTTAGATGGCTTGGTCATGGATGTTAAATGACGGCAATGGCCTTCATTTTAGTGGGTAGTTTCTTAAAGTGGTTGAGAAACTATTTGTTCAGTTGAAGCACAAGTGAGCCACTCAGTGACTTTCTGACACAGCAGAGATTAAATATGAACTATTGGCTTCTCTTTAACCATTTTGGTACTATATTTCTAATCTAAGCACTCACACTGGACTGCTTTCCTAAAACAACTCCAGTATGTGGTGATTTATGGAACACAACAAAAGGTTTTTAACCAAATGTATTGCATAATTTTGTCTCAAAGTGTATCTACTTACCGGTCGGCATAGAAAATGAGTTCCTAGCTAGTATTCAATTTAGTCTACAATAAAATTTTGATATAGAAAAATTGTACAAATTATTGACTGATCAGGTGAATTTAATGCGCATAAGACAGGTACACCATAAAGGTAAAACAGGGAATGAAATATTGAATTTATCTTTGAAGGAAACTAGGAAATGAAACATACCATCAACTAAATGAAATAAACTTACATGCATAGATAAATATAGAGAAACACATACATACACATTAACAAGTCCAATTTCTTCCAAGCATATGGGCAAATTTGAAACTTTTTTCCTCTTTATTCTAGATAATGATTCAGTAATTGCTTCAAAGGAGAAAAAAGTTTAAAAAAACTTAATCTATAGGTTTCATTTTGTTGGAAAAACTAGCTAGGTCTTTTATCTTCCTAAAAATAACTATGCAAAAATTTTCATATTCTTACTACATTCAAGAATTTATTTTCCTCATTTATTGCTATCGGATCTCTTGTCAGAATCATTTGCTTTTTGAAAATAGAAATATCCAATTCATAATTACACACATTTTTATAGTCGATGTATGTTTTGCTAGACTTTTTCATGTCTTTTGAAAATCCTTCAAATTCAAAGTCACAACTTGACAACATAGTGAAACACTTCAGAAACTGAAGTGAACAAAAATGAAAGGACAATCCACAGCACACAGATATCGCATAATGTCAAACAGTATAACTCAATAATTTATGTAGTAGTGAAATGTGTTTTCATAAATGTACTTTGAAATGTGCTCATTTAATTACAAGTAGATCATTTAAGTCAGCAACGGGTGGTTCAATAACTTCAATCAAAATAATTTTGAGGTGTGTATGGGTGTCTATAATAGAAGGGTTTTAATAAACTGTCGTACAGTTAAAAATACAGAAAGCAATGTTGTATAGTGTTTTATTAGGTTTTTCAAGTGGTTCAAATATTAGTATCCTCCCCATCACCATCATTGTCATTGTTTTGTCACTTGTCCATGCTTGCATGGGTCTTTAGACGGAGTTTATTGTGGCAGATGTCATAATGGATGAATGTCCTTCCTGTCATCAACTTTTTTTTTTTTTTTCAAGTAAGGCCAGACATGTCTTCACAAAATATTGGAAATTAATATAATTTCACTAGCAGCAGCCAGTCTGGTACCAGATGCCAGAATGAAAAGGCAGTTGATTCAATATAGGATAGGAATGGCCAAACAGCCAGTGTTGTCACAAATAACTGGCAGGCTACAAATGAATTAGTTATTAACAACAGTAGCAGTGTTTGTAACAAATAATAATTCAGGTGTTCAAGCTAAAGTGGATGTGTTGTTTAGATTGCTTTAACCCTTTCGTTACCAAACCGCCCAAAGCCGCCCGAAAAAAATTTTGGTTCATGTGACCAAACCGCCCGTAATCACCTATTCATATTTAAATGAGAATATCTGAGCAAATCTCGTTAGTACATTCGTGAAAACACGTGATTATTTGTGTAAACAGTTCAGCTATAGTTTTGTACAACAATCGACGTGTTTTTTTAATTTTGTGAATTTTGGGAGATTTTTTTCCAAATTTGTTCCTGTTGTGTTTTCAAAATTTGTAATCCTGACAAAAAAATGGATACGAATTTTATTCTGTCAAGCAGCGAGTCAGAATTCGAAGGATTTTCCGTTGAAGACCTTGATAAATCTAACTCTGTAACCAAAAAAAAAAAAAGCACGTGGTATTTGATAATGAATCTGAGGTTTCATTTTCCGAAAATGAAAGCAGTGAATCCGAGAGCTCCGATGATAGCGATAAAGAGAATGAATTAGTACCTGAATGGAGTGAAAATTTAAAAACTTCTTTCAGTGATTTTTCTGAAGAAACTGGACCAAGTCAGTCTTACCCAGGAGAGTAAAGCTTTAGACTATTTCTTTTTGCTTTTTCCGATGTACCTATTTGAATTGATTACGGCGGAAACAAACCGTTACGCTAAATGTAAACAGCGTAAAAAAGGATAGTTTGAGGTTTCCCATAAACTTGAATGAAATTAAAGCATATTTTGCCATAAATATTATTATGGGCATTAGAAAGTTACCTAGAATAACAAATTACTGGAGTAGTGATGAACCCTTTGGCGACGAATATGTCTCAAGTATAATGACGAGGATACGGTTTTTAAAATTGACTCAATATCTACATGTAAGAGACACGAGCAGTACACCAGTACGTGGAAAACCAGACTTTGATCCCTTATTTAAAATAAGACCCCTCATTGACTGTGTTCAAAGCACATATAAAACAGTTTATAGATAAGGATATGGTGGGCTATAAAGGCCGAGTGCGTTTTCAACAGTATATGCCAGGAAAGCGCACAAAATGGGGGATCAAAGTTTGGAAAAGATTTGTGAATCAAATACTGGGTACTGCTCTGGATTTTAATTTTATACTGGCAAAAGAGACAGTAATAAATCCAGTAATGTGCACAACTCTTCTATAATAATATTTTGTTGTATACCCAATTGAATATTAGCTAATAACCCATTTTCTGTAGCGCTGTTTGAACAAAAATTTTAATAATTTTATATTTTGTTGTATTTACCTGTAATTAAAGTCACTTTGTGACAAAAATTTTGGTATAGAATTGGTTGAGAACCTTTCGTTAATTTATCTTCCAAAAATCACATTAATATGTTGATAAATAAAAGAGTTGTTTAATGAAACCAGCCTAAATTTATGATTATGTTAGAAATTAATTGAAACACATAAGGGGTGTAATTTGGTTAGAAATATGGTAACGAAAGGGTTAAACTATTTACTCCCAGAAATATCGACAATGTGCTAATTCAGCACTGACTATATCAGTTGATGAGGTGATTGCACTGGTGGACAGCGCTCTTGTCTTCTGGTATTTCACCTGCTTCCTCAGATCATCATCAGCAACCAGCCTCACTGAATGACAATGAAAACCAGTCAAACTGATGTAGCAATGGCCAAACAGCCAATGATGTAAATATCCAAATGTAAAAAGTGGGGTGCAATTCATTTCTATATTGAAGTTAAAATACTGATGATCCTTAAATTACATCAGCACACTGCATTTCAATGTGTTGTAATTAGCAGATTAACAAACTAAAAATAAAATATATATCTAACTTAATGCAAAACAAAAACAAAGAATTACCACTGTCTTGAAAGGAACTAAACTAACAGATTGGACATGAAATTGTTTTGTGTTGGTTAGAAAATGTTTGTGCAGGTGAAACTTCACACAGAGGCTATCCTTTATCACTGATAAGCTCTGCTACTTTGTAAAACTGAATAACTAATTACTTATGCCACCATTGCTATTGTGTCTCAATCTGTTGTACGACTACAGGGGCTGCATACATATCTGAATGCTTAACGATGTTACAGTAAATAATGAGAAATACATTGTGTATAGTGGTTGGTGTCAATCTAGGAAGGAATTACTGAAAGATAAGAATTGGTTAAAATTGAAATCTTGACACAGATGATGTTTTAGTTTGGTCTGATACGTTTTATTGTTAATATTTCAGGTTCTGATTATGGTATGCGTGATAATTTTGATGATAACTATGGTGGTGAGTAGATTAAAACAAATAAGCTTTCTTTGTTTCTTGTTTTCAACACTCTCCCTCCTTTGACCAGCATTTTTAAAATCACCTGTACTAAGCAATTAGTTTAATTTGTAAATGTTGTTAGTTGAAGTAAATAAGGTTAATTGATATAGTTCATAAGTACGTACTTAATTTCAGGTGGTGGTAACTGGAACATGGGTGGTGAAAACAACTGGGGTAACTCAGGTAAGCTACGCCAGTGTTTATAATTTTTTTTATTAGACTGTTTTTTTTTGGTTTTTTTTTCTACCAACAAATTGTGTGTTTGTTATGATAGCCGGTCCCAGAGTTTTCTTTTCAATGATAAAAGAATACAGCTTTGCTATAATAACTTTTGAGATATTTGCAATGGAATCCTGTTCAGAAAAGTTAGAAAAATTATTGAGAATCTACTTTATTTAAAACTGAATTAATAAGTTTAAATAAATGGTAAATTAGTTTACAAAACTAATTTACCATTTATTTAAACTTTAGAGAGAAAAGGGGTTTGGCATAAAGCTTAAAATACTGGTCAAAAGTTGGCTTTTGTTGTGATTTCTGCGAATAGTGTAAAGTTATTTTGTAATCTAATGTTGCAGGTGGTTATCCAAACCAAGGTGGTGGCTGGAACCAAGGTGGTCAAGGTGGCTGGAACCAAGGATTTGGTCAAGGCAACAACACTGGGTGTTATGGTGGCAATTTTAATCCTCGAGGCAACTTCAATAATAATTTCAGGAGTGGAGATTATGGTAATGGTATGTTTTTGAGAAGGAAATATTTGTAGGGCTATAAAGAGGGTGGTTAAAGACCTTTACTAGAATTAGTGACACATCTTGTAAGCTTCTTGTTAGTTTATTAACTTGAGATTATTTTCTTAGATTCCCAGCACTGTCTGGCACATAAACGTTTTTTTGTAATAGTAGTATTATTGTTTTTAATAATTCATCTTGAAGTCATTAGACTGACCATGCTGGGGTACTGCCTTGATGAAGTTTTAGTTAATCAAATCAAGCCTAGTATTTATTTCTTCTAAACTTGATACTTATTCTGTTGGTCTCTTTATGAGCCACTAAGTTACATAAACATACCAATGCCAGTGGTCAAGCAGTGACTGAAGACAGGTGCAAACGTCTGTTTTCCATGCTGGCTTGGGTTGGACGGCTAGATAGGAACTAGCAAGGTCAGGGGCCACACCAGCTTCCATTGTCTGTAGATCACACACACGCAACAGTCTTTCAATTTGTGTCCTAAATCCTCTCATGGCTTGGTTGGTCCAAGACTACAGAAGATGCTCACCCAAGGTGCCAGGAAGTGGGACAGAACCCAGAACTATCTGGTTGGGAAGCAAACTTCTTACCACCCAATCACACTATTGTTGGGAGCAAAGTCATAAATTTCAGAGAGGTCACCATTTTGATTAAAAATGTTTTGTTGTCTTGATTAATCAAATGCTATGATTGATGACTGACTTAGTTTTTTTTTTCTTTTAGATGGAAACAATTGGAATAACCCCCCCAATTTTGGAACTGGCTATGGAGGGAGTGGCAATGCTGGCCCAATGCGTGGTGGCAACTACTCTCAGCGATCAAGTGGACCTTATGGAGGTACATGAGATTTTTGTTCACTTTTAAATCATCATCATTTAACGTCTGCTTTCCAAGCTGGCATGGGTTAGACGGTCTGACTGGAACTGGTATGCTGGCTTGGGTTGGACGGCTAGATAGGAACTAGCAAGGTCAGGGGCCACACCAGCTTCCATTGTCTGTAGATCACACACACGCAACAGTCTTTCAATTTGACTTGGAACGGTTTCTATGGCTGGATACCCTTCCTAATGCCAACCACTCCAAGAATGTAGTGGGTGCCTATTACTTGTCACCTGCCACCCAAAACAACCCATTTGTATTTAAATGAGAATTTCACTGCAAAGTTCATTAGTACATTCATTAAAAAATATGTGATTACACTATGCAAAGAATTGTTGTATTGTCAAAGAGGGGAAAAGGATAGTTTGAGGTTTACCCAAACTACTTTAAAGAAGTCCAAGCATTTTTAGAATAACGTGTGTGTATTATACATAAACTTAATTTATATATTTCGTTTTGGGATTTGGTTTGCAAAATTCTTTATGCGAGTTCGTGTTGAAGCATATTCTGTTGTATCTGGGGAGAATCATTTTCTTTTTGTACCTTATAATTTAACACATTCACTGCTAAAATTTCCACTTATTTCTGTTTTTTTTATTTTACTAAATTTTAGGAAAATAATAAGAAATGAGTGGAAGTTTTACCGGTGAGTGTGTTAAATTATAAGGTACAAAAAGAAAATAACTCTCCCCAGACACAACAGATTAATTTATATATATATGCTTTTTCAAGTTTACCTCGTTTTTTATTTACATATAAGATGTGTGAGAAATTTTGGTTAATTTGTATTGTAAATCATTACGGTGATTCTGTAATTTATGTATGCATGTGAATTAATTTCATTTAGTTGATGGTGTGTGTGTGTGTGTTTTATTTTCTAGTTTTCTCCAGAGACATGTTCCAATATTACATTCTGTTTTTTCATTCTCTTTTACCTTTATGGTGCACCTCTCTTATGTGCATTTAAGTTCAACTGATAGAGAAGCCAGTAATTTGTACAAATCCTCTATATTAAAATTTTGTTGTCTACTCAATTGAATATCAGGTAATAACTTGTTTTCTGTGCTGATGTTTAACCCTTTAGCATTTAAACTTGTCATATCTGGCTCAAGTATTCTGTTTTATGTTAAGACTAGCCAAATCTGGTCTTTCACACATACCCGCTGATGTCTTGAATTTACTTCTAATTAGATTTGCTTCGAGACAAAAATTAGGAAGTCCTCATCATTGTGTCCAGCTTTCCATGCTGGCATGGATTGGATGGTTTGACTGAAATTGGTAAGCCAGAGAGCTGCATCAAATTCCAGTCTGATTTGGCATGGTTTCTATGGCTGGATCCCCTTCCTAATGCCAACCACTCCAAGAGTGTAATGGATGCCGGGTATGTGCCACTAGCATGGGTGCTTTTACATGCCAATCACGGGACAACAGCATTGGCCATGACTATGATTTCACTTGGCTCAACAAGTCTTCTCAAGCACAGCATGTCATCAAAGTACTTGATCACCTGCCATTGCCTCTGTGAGGTTCAACACCTGAAGACCATGCTTTACTACCTCGTCCCATGTCTTCCTGGCTCTACCTCTTCCACAGGTTTCCTCCACAGGTTTCCTCCACAGTTAGAGATCCACACTTCTTTACACAGTTGTCCTCGTCCATATGCATCACATGGCCACACCAGTGCAGTCGTCTCTCTTGCACACCACATCTGATGCCTCTTATGCCTAACTTTTCTCTCACGATGCTTACTCTGTTGAACATGCACACTGACATTGCACATCCAGCAAGGCACACTAGCTTCATTTCTTTCAAGTTTCAAATAGATTTGGTTAAGAACCTTTTGTGAACTTGTGTTGCAAAAATCACATTTTATGAAACCATTCATGATTATTTAGGAATTTTATATTTAAGGTATATGTTTCGGTTAGAAATTTAACTGTAAATAGTTTTTATCCATCATCATTATTATTTTATAAAATGGTCCCGTCATGTAAATTCTCAGCTTATGTATAAATTTAAATTATTGACTTGAAGTTTTTTGTAATATTGATTATTTCTTGCAGGTGGCTATGGAGTTGGTGGTGGTGGTGGTGGTATGGGTTATAACAGACGGTAACTTCATTATTTCCTATCATTATAACTTAGGTACGTAAACTTTCGTTATGCAGTCTTCCTTTTTACATAGATTTAAATGTTGATTAAATAGCCAAATTATTATTATTTTCTGTTTTCTATAACAAATATTGATACTGCAGCCTAGCAGAGAAAGTATTAATAACATTCTAGATATCTAATTCTGAATCATTTATGGTTGTAGATCTCTGAAAGTTAGCAAAATTACCTATCCTTTCTTCTTGTTCCCATTGTTTTCTTACCATCCTTAGACAGCATACTTGAGAAAGTATTGACTGGCTGCAACAACCATTTTGGAAGGGTCATTTGTTGTGACCCACTTCTACTTAGAAAACACAGCTAATACCAAAATACAAATTTGCATTGTTTCATAGAAATATAAATTTTATTATACTGTGATGTTTATTATGTAATCTTTTTTAAATATAAATTATTGTAGATTCCTATGTAAAACAGGTTACCTGTTTCGATTTGGAACTGTTTACTTTAACTGACTGTTTTTCTTTTCCTTCTCAGGTATGGTTAAATGTGGAACTGATTCATCAAAGCATCTTCTCTATCAAAATGCTGACCAACTGGAGTACTTACTCTTGACCTGCTGATTTATTTGTTCTTTTTTTTTTTTTTTTTTTTCTACATGATTCAGAGAACCCCCAAGTTACACCAGACAGCTGCAAAATATACCATCCTAATTAAACTAAACCATAAAATTGAAAAAGGGAAAAAAAAAAATATTCATAGACTGTTTCTTTTTATATTGTAAATATCAGTTTCATAAAAAGAAAAATTAGGTTGAAGATTTCAAAAACCTCACATTTTGTACAAGTCTTAAGATTGTGCTTACTCTTATCTTTGCTACATTGTCATGGTTGGTATTCTACTTTTAAGACCAAACTGTTTTTTTTAGATGGTATTGCTAAAGACATTTATTGTATGGGTAACAATAAAAAACAAACAACAAAAGATAAACAACCATCTCATTTCTTACTTCATAAATATCCATACAATTCTTTCAACCACTCCTAATGCTAATTTGTTTCACCTTCTGCACTTACACATTCCTGCCATCCAAATTCAATTAGCCTTGATAAAAATCAAGGCTGTTAATAAAATAATCTTATTTCATGACTTCTCTTCATTTTATGTCAAAAGAAAAGGGGGGAAAAAAAAAAAAAGAAAGAAACCCCAGCTAAATACATATATCTTAAATATAGATTGCTTTAGGAAATTTTTCTCACTGTCCAGCTTCTAGATATAGGAAGTTAATGGCATACAAAATTTGTAAAAAGCTGGATATAAAAAAATTTTAATTTCTACTTTTCTTTTCTGCAAATTATTTAACTATTTCACAGCTATTTTATCACTTTTATATTTGAACTAAAAGTTTTAAATGAAGCTCTTGCAGTGGTATGAGATTTTTCATTTGTCCAAAAAATTTCTAAACACTTGTATGATGAAAGTTGGACTGCAGTTTTTGCGCTGTCCTTTCTTCTTCAGCTTGACATTTCTCTAAGATCCATTTATTCACATCTTGTGCCATAACTTCATCTTAATTTCACATTGGTATAACTTGAAAAATTTTCACCCATTAAATTGTTTAGTGATGAACTGTTCAATTCCATAACTCATTTTGAATTAGTGGATCTTGCCTTGTGAAATTCTGTTCATTAAATAATAGAAATGGTACATTTTGTTTGGACTTGTTTTTCTTAATTTTTTTTTTATTTTAATTTTTTTTAATTTTTATTAATGTTGATTTGCTTGGATATTGGTTTTTCCTTTATAGATTAGATTGAACTGTATAAATTTTAATGTTGAATAAACATGAAATAAAATTTTAGATTTTTTCATTTTTGTTCTGATTTTTCTTTAATATATTTGTATGAATGTTTTTTATTTTGTTCGTCTGTGCCATACGGATCTCACTTTATTTCAAATCAAGAGCTGGTCAACCCGGGAGCTTCGAGTGTTTTCGATTAGGGTGGATTAAATTCCTGTATTTAATAAAACACCAATTGACATTCCCAGATATCCTGCAATTTACCAAGAAATATGATGGCGATTTTCGTTGAAATTTGTTTATTATTAATCAATCTCGTGAAAATGGATTTGAAAAATGTCTGCAGAGGGCGAGGGTAAATAAAGCTAGCAAATGAGGGGTTTGATAAATTATTCTGGAAATTTAAACGCAGATGTTTTATACTGCTGATGAAATGACTTGAATTTCGTTCGAACCAGTTTTTGTATTAAAATTTATTTCATTCGTTGAAAATTGACATTTAAAAATAATTTTCTGTTCGGCATAGGAACTATATTGATGTGGCGTAAGGCAGTGCTTTGGTTATCAATGTGAAGAGGAGGGAGGGGCCGTGATGGAGAAACAGAATGCCATTTTGTAGTCGCCTATTTGGCGTCACTTCTGGTGCTGCCACGTCGCGGTAGAAATACTAACTAGTAAAATATTTCCCTCTCCTCCCCCTATAAATAAAAAATAAAGAAACAGGCATCACCGATAACATTTATTGGTGCAGATACAATTATTGGAAAATAAAAACATTGAAATAAGCTGGGTCTTTTTTAATCTTTCGAGTTTAAAATCTAAAAATTTGCATATTTTGCAAATAATTAGGATTAGTGAAGTAAGCCAGTTGTAATTGACCAATCAGAGCCATCTTCTTTGATTTAAATGCACCAATGAAATGGCTCAATGTGGAGCCTGTATATAATGGCCATTAAAGCGGAAGTCGTCTTTCTTGCTTTATCACAAAGGATCTATCATGCCTGAGGTAAGGTGTTCAAATACATTTTAGGTCTTTGACCAGCCCTTACCTGGCTCATAGTAACATTATTAACTATTAACAATGGCATTAATTGTGTCATTATACGAGGTGTTCAAATTATTTACATTAGCCATTTATTTTTTTTCCTTTCCCCAAAAAACTTCAAGCTAAAAGCAATCTTAGATCACAATTGTTAAAATATTCAAAGATTTAAAAAATATTTTTTGGTAATTTAAATGGAAAACTTGGGTAGTCAGGTTGAAATATTCGAAAATTAGAATATCAAATGAACTACCTTCATAGCGTGACCTTGTTAAGCAATGTCGTCGGATTTTAAACATGTATGCAATTCTTCTCTTGCTTAATTCTATAAAAATCATTGTCGATTTTAAGGTCTTCTACTGGAATATTTTAACGAAATCATTCTATAGTCTGAAAAACGGTTAAATGTTGTTGTGCTATGAAATCTCTAAGTCAGTATTCGTCTCCTAAAATGGAATGGTTGCCGGTTAAAAGAGTGAGGTGTGTGTGTGTGTTGGCGGCATCACACTCTTGACATAGATATTACCGCACATGCCGAATGGAGATTTTCAGCAGCACTTTTTTTTTCCCTTTAACATTAATATCATTTAAAAAACCTCATTTTCTTAGCAGAAACGAATATTTTTATATTTACTTTCACTCTCTTATTTAGTTTTTCAATATTTGAATGATTTCCATGAATATTGATGATAATTTTAGCTTCACAATGAATTTTTTTTTTTAAGCCTTATTAAGATATTCAAGTACACCTACGTTAAATAAATAGAAAAATTTGCTCGGTATCAAATAATTTCGTCATATTTGTCCCTCAGCAAACGGCCCCGTTAACTGCTTGTGTTCTTCTCTAAAATACCCAGAATCTAATATGGCTCTTGGATGGAATCAGACGCCACACATACATACTCTCTCCCTAGCTTACTCTCTTTCACTCATTAACTCTCTCCCTCTATCTCTTTCACTCCCTCACTTTATCTCTCCCTTTCTTTCTCGTGTTCCAATTAACAAAAAAAAAAAAAAAATTATCCTCCATCTTTTTTTATTGTAAGGATATTTATTTGTTGCAGACACCTACAGAAATAGACTATAATAGGACAAACACATAGTTAATTTAATAATTTTAATTGTTCAGTTTAGCTTGAAATTCAATTAATAAGAAGGCTATGGTTAGTGCCAAGTTTCTATTGAAACTTCCGGAAGGTGAAAGAAACAGCCATGTGCTTTCTCCATGGCGGCACATTAATATATTTCTACACTCGGCTTTTTTTTTTTTTTTTTTTGAACATTTATATATAACCATCACTGTCCAGTATATTTAGTCATACATATATATATATATATATATATATATATATATATGTGTGTGTGTGTATATATATATCTTTGTGTTGTATGTAGTCATGGGGTCTTGTGATTAGGGACTTTTTCTCCTGAAAGCTATTCCAATTAATCTCAGTAAAACCTAATCTTTATTACTTTTTTTTTTTCTAATCTCTGATATTGGCCTAATTTTACCACTTTTCCCTCTCTCTTCCATCTAACAATAAAAGGGTAGATTTACAAATCGTAGTTCAATAAAAATTATTTTTTTAAAAGAAAACCTAAAGATTGTTTCTTTAAACATTCTGTTAAAGTGGAAATATTGTCGGATTCCCGGCATATTTTATTTGTAACCATCGTCGGTTAGAAAATATTTTACTCAAAATCAAAAATATTTTTTCAGATTGAATTTATTTTCGGTATTGTGAATTACTTCAATAAAAAAGAGTATGGATGAGTGCGAGCGGGAAATCTAAGTCAATTAGCTTTGAGATTTGAGATTTTATTTGCTGTTTTAGCTATTTTCCACCGGTCTTTTAGCTTATGTTCTAATTATACAGCTGAAATAGCGTTTAATTATTGTGTATTTGAGATTAGGCTTACTTATTTCTAATAGATGAATAAATATGTGTTGAGATTATGAACAGCACCGATATCATTGAGCTTAATTAAGTTGGACATGTAATTATTTTAATTAATGATGATTCTAACAGCGATCGGAGGGTGTAACCTAATTTTTCGTTGACGTGACCTTTTGTTTTGCCATGTTAAAAGTAAAAATCTGGAAGACATCCTGATAAATTTATTATACTCTGCTTTTGGCATCCAGAATAGAGAGGAATGGACTTCTGGATTCTTGATAGATATCTTTTCCGAGATTGTAATCGGTTCTTGTGAGAAACTGTATACATACATTCATTCTTAACGCACGATCTTGCTGCTCCATAAAATTGATATTAAATTTTCATAGTGTTCTAGGTTCCAACAGAATCATAAAGTAGTCAAAGACAGAACCATGCCAAGAAATGTATGTATACTATTTTTATAAAGAAAATATTTCTTATTCGAACTGTTTTAAAGTTAGCATATGATGAAAGACAAGAATAATGAATAGAAACAGGTTTATGACGATACTATATATTATATTCCTTGCAAATATAAGATATTTTATCCAGTTTAAAAACCTCTTTTCGTTATTGACCTGGGATCGGGTGACTTTGTAAGTTACAATTATATATTTAGATTTTCTCTCGTTAAAATCTTTTTATCCCGCGATTTAAATAAGCGATTGCTTTGTTAATTCATAGCTAATAAATTACGTGTCTGTTAACCGTCAGTTTTAAGGAATTAAAAAAATGACTTTGTTCATTAAACCAATTTTATTTAATGTTAGAGAGATCGGCACTCCCCAGACCGAAATTGTCCTGATTGTTCCTATATATTTCTTGCTATTTTTCTTTTACAGTCAAGAGGAAGATATCGAGAGAGCGACAGCGATTCAGAGAAGTTCTGTAAGCTCTTCATCGGAGGACTTAGTTATTCCACAAATGAAGAATCGATGAAAGAATATTTTGAACCATGGGGTGATGTGGTCGATTGTGTAGTGATGCGAGATCCAAACACAAAAAAGTAAGTCGGCTTTACATTTATTGTGTGTGTGTGTGTGCGCGCGTGTGTCTGACTTTTGTCCTTTTGTTAGTGAGTTTTTCCCCACTTGCCCTCATTGTTACAATTACTAAAGGTAAGCTTATTGCTTACAACTATACTATATTTTTGCTTTTAATATAAGTGATTAAAACGTTTTATTTTAGAAATATCAGGTTTAATATATAAATGATGGAAATCACAACGAAAATTATATAATTTGAATTATATGTACGAATTTAGAGGTAAGGGAGAGAGGACGAGTGAATTACCATGATTCCAGTAGGTAGCTGGTATTATACAAAGGTAAGATAAATGGGGTGTAGAGACAATAGAAACGGAGTTCCAATTAATTGGGACTTCTAGTATTACTTCTTCCTCGCCGCCTTTTCTCACTCCCCATCTTGTTGGATGTAGCTGTAAATTTTATTTTTAGAAAGTATACACGTACACTGAATTATTTGGTCTTAATCGATTTAAGCTGGATTATTCAAAATGATAGCTTCATTAAGTCTTCTGAAGCTTAGATTTGAGAGATACTAAGCTGTTTTATTAATATATTTATTGTATTATAGGATTAATGAGAGATTAATGGTGAAGCTCTTCCACCTCTGACATGGTTCCTAAAATTATTTTACTATTTTTTTTTTATTAAAAAAAATCCATTTTGATAATGATGTGTGCTTTTGAGAGGAGTCGGCTGGGAGCAGCTTATTTGTGCCGGTACTTCCCAGATGAGTGCTGACATAGTTAACATAAGGATTGTGGGTTCAATCTTCAGTCTGGTGAAGGCAAAAAAAAAAAGTTTACTCATACCCCACATCCCAGATGAAGAAATAAATTGATAAAAAAAAATGATGCATTCTGATGGCTTGGCTACCATTTCTAATGGAACTTCTTTGACAATCAGTTGTTATATTTTGATATTTCTTCCACAGTATATCTTTTACCAATTCCACAACAACACTTGTATACTTATTTGTTCTGTCAATAATATAAATTTAAGCAAACTGATGTTCATGTTTAAAGTACATTCTTTTTTGTAGGTCTCGAGGATTTGGTTTCATAACTTATAAGACAGAAGAACAAGTTGACAAGGCCCAATGTAATCGGCCCCACAATATAGACAACAAAGAAGTCGAGACAAAGAGAGCTATGCCAAGAAATGTGAGTTCTTCTCATATTTAAGATTTACTTGTAAGAATATAAGAGAGTTATCCTCATAAAATGATTGTTTTATTTGTGTTGTCTTTTTAGGAAACAGATTCTCAAATTACTGTGAAAAAATTATTTGTTGGTGGCATTAAAGAAGACACAACCGAGGAAGATATTCGTGAATTTTTTAGTTCTAAAGGAAAAATCGAGTCGATTGATATGATAACTGATAAGGGCACAGGAAAGAAAAGAGGCTTTTGTTTTATTACATTTGAAGATTATGACACAGTCGACAAATTAGTATGTAAGTATAATCCCTGTCTATGTCTTTGGCATTTAATTGTGAAATATTTAATAAATATTTCTAACTTGAAAGATAGGAAATGAAAAAAAATTTTTTTTTCTAACTACTTCAATTGAACTTTTTATATCTTTTTAGTACGAAAGTACTATGACTTCAAAGGCAAACGGATAGAAGTTAAAAAAGCCTTGTCTCGTGCTGAAATGAATCACAACAAACAGGCGAATATGAACCAAATGAGTGGACCAATGGGGCCTATGGGACCTGGCCCACATATGGGACCGATGGGGCCAATGGGGCCTGGCCCACACATGGGGCCACCAGGACCACATGGTAAGTTACAGCTGCTGCCTTTTTATATATTGGCTTTCATTCACTTCTCTCTTAATTCGTACACATTTTACAATATTGTTGTATATTTTTATGATATTTTTAGGTCGTGGGAATCGAGGTGGTATGGGTGGCGGCCGAGGTGAGTGTTTGTCATTCCTTTCCATTAATGCACATTATTTAGTCATTAACTAAAATAATAATAATAATGATTAATAATTAATAATAAACATTTTAAAACCTGATAGTTTTGGACAAATTTGCACTTCTTTAGTTATTTTTGTAATCTATTCCATCTTTTGCTTCTAGTTTGCATGTGTAAAAATAGTATTTTTGTAACCCTAATCACCTAACTCTGGGCTTTTTAAGCATCTACAAGAATAGAAATTCCATTTTAAATCTTTGTTCAATTTTAGAATTGCTCAATGTTCTCTCCCCTCCCTCCCTCTTTATTTTTGGAACTTATATTTAGTATGCAATATCAAGATTTGGCTTGTGAAGGCATACAATGAATCTTTATTTGATTGGTGTCTATTCTAATTGCCTCATCTCCTGAGTAGACATTGAAATGCTAGAGTTATCTATATATAACAAGAAAACAACTTTTCGAAAATCTGATGTCACATTGGACAGCATTGGGAATTTGCTGTGTATTTATGACTTAATTCTGCAGACCTGCTTTACTTTGTTCCCTTGTCGAGTTATTATTTCTGAGTTATCCATATTGAATAAGGATTTAGAACAACAAGTAGATTATTAAATGAAAATATAATCTAATTGTGTTTGTACAAATTCATAGCAATATAATTGAGAAATTTTTAAAGAAACCTCACTTGCTGCATATAACAGAAAGCAAACTTCAAATGAGAATTGTTAGATGTTTTACATATTTAACTATATTGTCTTATATTGTTGTTTTTATATTAAATTCCCTTCCCGAGCCTGCCCACACTTTTTGCTTAAATTAAGTCTACGAATTAGGTGTAAGTCGTGCTACAATGCTGATTTACATATTTGTTGGTATATGATATCATTATTATTGAGGGAGAGAGGGTTGATGTATAAACAGGATCCTTTACAGTTTATTGACTGCATGTTCCAGATAGAATCTTTTGGCTTTTGACTTATTTCAGTGTTTTGTCTATTTTAGTGAACAATAAAAATTCTAGTTTTCTGTGAGAATTTTGAATATTGACTTATGAATGTAAATTGAGTTGGCATAAATTGTGTGAAGATGTATTTAAGGAAAACATTGTAATTTTTGTATTTAATTTGAATGCTAGAATGTAGTGTGTGAGGTTAAATTTTGGAGACGGTTATTCCAATATATGTGCTCTAGGGTAACAACCACTTGTATAGGTTTGTGCAGGTAACTATTTCTCTGAAACTTACTACTGTTCTGTGCAGGCGGTGGTGACTGGCACAACTCACCTGGTAATTACAGCTACGGTGGTAACTTCAATGGAGGATATCACCAAGGTAAGAAGAAGCTAAACTAAGTAAACTGAACAACTTGTCATTTGGAAACTGATATGTCGTTAACTTTCATTGATTCCCTCTGAAATAGTTCGATGTAGCAGTTTCCTGTGTGATGATAGTTTTCTGACCTGTATATAATATTTTGGTTTAATTTTTTTTAAATTTTGTTTCCCTAATCATAATAATGTTATTAATAAGTATTTATTACTTAATTATAGACACTCATCTATTTTCTGTGTTCTCTTCTAATATTTCATCTTTATTTGTCCCTTTTCCTTGTTTAAGCATTTTTTTTTTAAGTATTTACAACTACTAAATGGCTCCAAACTTTCTCGTTTCTTATTGTGTGCTGCTGCTGTTTTTATTTTGTGTAGAGTTTGCAAATCTTTATTTTTTATGAATTGATTTTTAGATTATTTTGTGCTTCTGAATAGCTTTATGTATTTCCTATTGTATTTCATCAGAGAATGTTGAAAAGATTTTGGTTTTCAATGTCATTGAAATTTTTAGATTAACTACATTTATGAGATCAGTTAAATTGTATTTGTTTTGTTAACGGGTGTGCATCTAGTGAACTAGGAAGTTGAGTTATGTGGTGGAATTGAAACTATTACCAACAGAACAAACTAGCTTTTCTTTTTTTTTTTTTCTTAAGTGCAAGCCTATTGCTTTTTATAGATTATTATAAGGATGATCACACATCATTTTCTTTTTTCACTAACTTGCATGGATGCACAGTCTACTAATTGCACTTTTTTTTTCTTAGTGGAAAAACAATACTTTAGCACATTGAAATATACGAAAATGCATGCTTAACCCTTTGGCATTCAGCCCTTACTCTATCAAATGTAATACTTATTTATTCACATTCTTTTGGATTATCATACATTATCTCACGACTTAAAAATTTTGATGATCTGATTGTATTTTTAGAATTACATTGTTGGGTAGGTGTGAGAGGTCAGATCTGGCTAATTTGAACATAAAATGGATGGAATATTTTGGCTAGATACGGCTGGTTTAAATGCTAAAGGGTTAAAATATAATTTATCGTATTTTTTAAGATTCTATATTTGTAGTGAGCCTAACTTTTAATTAAAGAATACGACTTTTAGGCTGGCTGTAAGCTACAAGTTTTAATTACTATTTTAGTTTAAATAAATTTTTTCGTATAATTTTTGTGCGTTGCTTGCTTTTGAAATTTTGCCTCTTAGTGCTTTTTTTGTGACTCAGTGTAATTGTTTTCCTCCAGTGGAATATTTTTTTAATAAAGACATTTAATTTCTCCAATTTTAGGTCCAGGTAATTGGGGAGGGCGAGGTGGTCACCCTGGTTATGGTGGAGGCTACGGATACCAAGGTATGTAGTAGTATCAGAAATTTAAGGCAAAATTAGATGATTAAAAAAAATGTTTGTTTTGGTTTGTTTCTATCCTAGATTGGATCCTTAAGCAAATCTAGGAATTTATCCCTCTGATGTGAGTTTTAGCTCTTTTCAGCTAGATTATGGGGTACCATATTTAGGGATGCACCCAATGCAATGCTAGTGGGTCGACTGTTCTTAACCACTCAGCAGCTACAGAATTTCTGTCTTTCATGGTTCTTCATATACTTGTTCAGAATGTCACTAATTTGGTCTCCATCTGTCTGCTTAGACAATGGGATGCATCATTACGGCAAAAGCAAGTTCTAGAGACCCTGGGTTGCCCAGACACCAGCATGGTCAACATGATGACTCAAGAACTACACCTGGCAAGTTATATATTACAGTTTGATTTTATTTTTCTTAATTTTTTATATATATAACAACTTTCAACAATTATTCGAATACTCTAAACCTAATATTTAAAGCCTCTTTGTTTCATCATTAGCAGATATTTGGAAAAAATATTGTTTTAGTGAGCATAACATTCTCATGAGAATCCACGTTTACAGACAATATTTAAAGTGCTTCCTTTCTGCTTTTCTAATTCTTCTCTGTTTCTTTAACATATTGTTTTGGTTATGGTTCCCTAAAGTCCACTTGTGAAGCAACACAATTTCTGGAATTATTCTATGGTTCCAATTACAGACATTATGGTCAGTCTTGGTGTTGCAGCTTTTAGCAGTCTTAATAAACATTCCAAAATTCAGTGGCATTTGTGTTGGATTCCAAAAGAGTGCAGTATTAAATGCTGTAGCTAGATTCTACAGCGCTTTGGCTTCAGTATTTCCATATTAATACCTTTGGCTTTGCACATTACTGCTATTTCCTATATGATTAAACATTCTAAATATCTGTAGGGCAATAAATCACCAATTAAAACTTTATGATGAAATTTTTGCACTAATTAGCCTTTCTCCTTCATCTGAGAATCCACCACAACAATTCTATGATTATATCAAATTATTAAAGAACTGGGTTATATCATAATTGATAAACATTTGGTTTGGCATTGAAATGGAGGTTTTTTTTTTTCCTTTCTTTCTTTCTTCCTACTTTGCAATGTAGTGATAATAATGGCGTTGAATTTGTTTGATTAACTGCTATGTTCTTCTTTTACATGGCCCCTTGATTCTTATTGTAAATCTCACAAGGGATCTTTGAAATGGGAACAAATGATTGTAACATGATGCTTGTTCTATTTGTGTTGATAGATGGTGTGTGTAGATATTTCAAATATATATATACACACACAGTGAGATTGTGTGTTACACAAGGTGCATTCCACAAGTCTTGAGGCATTAATTTCAAAGATATAAAAGACTCCTTCAAAGTGGTGTCCAGGATCCTTGTCACAGCCTCTTTCAGCTTAGTGAACAACCAAAAGTCATAAGGAGCAAGGGTCTGGACTGTAAGGGGCAATGGGTGAAGGACAGTTTCGAGGTCCATGTCTGTCAACTTGTTGGTTTCCAGGATGGAATTGGGTTGCTGCAGGTGCTCTGGCCTATTGTGATGAAATCTCCTAAATTCCTTCAATACCTACTTTTGGTTGACCACTTGACCAGAGGAAACCTGGTGGATGTAGATAATGCCCTTGCTGTCAAAAAAGAGGATTATGAGCTTCTTGTGCCAGTTGAAAATAAATGTTTGGCTCATGCAAGTTAATCCATAAGCAATCTGGAGTGTAGCATTTTTGCAGTTTAACACAACTTTATTGCATAGCAAGATTTCATATATCCCAGCTGCATTCTACAACCTAGTCAGCTGTATCAAGCAGTGTTTGAAGTGCTGTTATAGCTGTCTCCTTCAAAATAAAAAAAATGGCAGGTCAGCTTATTAGAAGTAACAATATACTAAATTTACAAGAATCTAAGACAGTTCTAACTGCTTCTCCTAGAAAAGCCTCAACACTTCTGTAATGCCCCTTGTGTGTGTAGATGTTATATTGTCAGAATCGTTTTAGTGTCTGCATATCCCATGCTAACATTTCTGGGTACCAACCCTCATTGTTTTCAATATTGTTTTAACATTGCACACTATGAGAAGACAACACACACACAACCTATTAATGTGATTTCTGCCTGACAATTGGAATCATGAGTCATTGGTTATGACAATGGCAGAAGCAATGAGCTTTGAAGCCAGGTGGCTTTTGAAATGAATATGATGAAGCCACATGCAGCAGCTATCCATGTGTATGCATGAGTTTACACATGCACACACACACACACACACTCTCTCTCTTGTACATGTAAACTTCGTTTGTAGCATGAATCTTTATTATTTTTATTGCCTTTGATTAATTTCTATTTTAATTGATGTTTCTGCTCAGGTAATTATGGTGGTGGTCATGGTGGCTATGGTAACCAACATGGCTATGGAGGCTGTGGTCAAGGTGGTTGGAATCAAGGTGGTGGCTATGAAACCTTTGGAGGTGTGTAGCAAATTATTGACATTTTATTTTAATTACCTTCATTCAATATATTATATAAATTAAAACGCTTGTTGATCATATGCCTGTTTTCATCTTTAGCTTTTCTATAAATTTCAGCTATTATGTAAATTACTAACCAATTATTGTAATTTCTTTTAGGTGGTTATGGTGGTGGTGGTGGTAGCTATGGGGGCGGCTATAGGCGATGAGTCTGAAGTTGGCTTATCTATCAGGTAAATATTCTATTTTATGTTTTTAGAGAAATAAATCTCACATAAATTTATATATTTCAGTTTTCCTCTGATAAAATTCAAGCACATTAATTTTTCTTCTATTGATCAAAAAATTACTGTTTTGAATACAAAAAAAAATCTTTGTGTAAATTGTTTTTCGTTCATTTACATGTAAACCTTTTTGCTTATGTTTTTAAGTATTTAATTAAAATGTGTGTATATATCTATATCATCATTTTCATGATGTAAAGTTGAACATGGGGCAGTCTGATCGTATCGTAGTTGGGAAATTTGGAGAGTGGTTGTATGACTTTTTAAGGGGCAGAAATCAGACGGTCATGGACAACAGTACTCTCTCAAAAGGAAACCTTGAATTTGGACTCTCAGAAGGTCAGTTGCTGGCTCTATTGGACATCATCTCAGTTCTACATATGGTCGCTCGAATGAGCTATGCTAATGATATCAAAGTATCTCGGGTAATATAGAATATTGTTGATGCTGTGAGCCTACGGCAACACTTTCATCCAATTTACGAATACATTGAAGGATACAAGAAATTGAATGCCGAAAAATTCCATGCTCCTCTGTATTATTAGCTCACAGACACTCTCTAAATAGGGTGGAGAGGATGTGGATGTATAACAATTGCAGGGTAACAATAAGCTGGGGATAAATATGAGAAACTATGCATTGTTTCGTGAACAATGATGTACAGGAGACAGTAGGGAACCATGTTGCTTTTGTGGGGTCACTTTGTCTTCAGCTCCCATGACTATTGTTCACAGCTATAATTGCAAAATAGTATTAACCTGTTTCTTACTATATTTATTAACAAACTACAGCTGTTATGTTTCTGTTAGAAAGTTATTGTGAATTTAGACAAGTTTTATAAAAACTTTTATTTAGGAGCATATTAATGCAATTTATCAAAAGGATTGTTTTTTTGTCTCATGAGGCTGATTACAGGTTAATTCATCAGAATATGAAATTATTTAAATTTTGTTTAAGCATCAGCCTAGAAAATGAGTTACTACCTAGCATTCAATTGAGTACACAACAAAATTTTAAAATATAGAATTGTGCAAATTACAGTTTGTCAGTGGAACTTAATACACATAAGACAGGTGTATCATGAGGGTGGAATTTATTTTTAAAGAAAATTAGAGAATAAAATGCACAAAGTGCAATAAATTCATGTGCATACATATAAATAGAAAAACACATAATGATTCACAATACAAATTAATCAAAATTTACCACATCTTACAAGTAAATTTGAAAAAGAATCAGATGTGTGTGTGTGTATCATTCAACTACAGTAGTAGTTGAATAATATTCTTAAGGCTGAAATTTACTCATGCACAACACCATTCAGTTCTTAGCCGAATTGAAAACTTAACATTTTTGAAGAGGACTGGTCCCTTGCTACATTTTGGCATAAAAAAATTGAGATTTGATCCAGTTGAGAAAGGTTTATATGAGAATTTGTTGCACCAACAATCAAGTATATATCTAAATAACTTTTTTATTTTAAAATAAAAGTATAGTTATCTTAGCTTCAATGATAGAAGAAAACATGAAGAATTTCATAGTTTTGTTCCTATCCATCAAAAGTTTGTATCAAAAAAGTTGTGAGGTAAACTATGGAAACAAATATATGGCAAAAAAATTGGATTTAAGTATAATTAACTTTTTTATTTTAAAGACAAACTATATTTTAATTAAACTTAAATGAGAGAGTTCAATTCAAGGAATTTCTTGGTATCAACCTCATGCAAAAAGGTATGAGTGTTTGTTTGGAGGCTGAAAACAGTTCTATAAGGGGACTTTTAATATGTCACCAGCATCATTGGGGTAAGGAAAAAATTATCAACGACACCGCTGACACATTATTGATTAGCATAATAGCATAGACTGGAAAAAACATGGATTACATGGGAAAATACGAGCAAGAGAAGTAATATTCTTAAGATTATAAACCTGGAAAATTACAGGTCAAGTTATTACACTTGGAAAGGTTGAGGACAACTTACTACATCTGGTAAAGTAGAGAGCAAGAAAATTTTTTACTTCAAATATTGCAGCTCAGGATAAAATTGGAATATTAAGAATTATTTGATTTTAATTTACAAAGTAATATTAATTAAAAAAATTTGGCGGGGAAGTGGGGATAGTCGATTACATCGACCCCAGTGCGTAACTCCTACTTACTTCATTGACCCCGAAAAGATGAAAGGCAAAGTCTACGTTGGCGGAATTTGAATTCAGAACGTAGCAACAGCAGAATATTGTTTTTCTTACTTGCATTTTTCCATGTAAGGTATATATATATATATATATATATATATATCATAGCGAAAGCGAAATTGTGATGGCACCTGTGCCCAGCGGACGCCTTTCTAGCACTCGTGCCAGTGCCCCCAGCTCCTGGACTGGCCTTCGTGCCGGTGGCACGTAAAAGCACCCACTACACTCTGAGTGGTTGGAGTTAGGAAGGGCATCCAGCTGTAGAAACTCTGCCAAATTAGATTGGAGCCTGGTGTAGCCATCCGGTTGCACCAGTCCTCAGTCAAATCGTCCAACCCATGCTAGCATGGAAAGCGGATGTTAAACGACGATGATGATAATGATGATCATAGTTTAGTGACTGCCTTCCATGCTGGCAATGGGTTGGACGGTTTGACAGGAGCTGGACAAGTAGTAGACTATCAGACTTCTGTGTCTGTTTTGGCGTGCCAACCACTTTCCGGTGTAGATTGGGTACATTATAAGAGGCACCAGCACTGGCAAAGTCACCAACTATCTTGCAAGACAAAGGACCTTTGAGAGGGGAGGAGGACATTGCAGGAAGTGGTCTTATGTCAAATGGTGGAAGGTTAGAGTTTGACAGGGTGGCAAAAAACAGGTGTCTTGCCGTGGAGGAGGTACAAGAACTTTATATGTATATATATATAATCATCTCATAATGTATAAGTACAAACAAGCGCAATATTCCTAAAGATGCTTGGTTTTCTTCCAAGCATGTGCGGAAATCTCAAACTTTTTTTTAAAAATTTGATTGCTCACAGAACTGTTGTCGGAATCATTTTGCTTTCAAGAATAGAAGTATCTAATTCATAGTCATGAGTGGTTCTTGTGTTCACCTTGTATTTTCTTTCGAAATCCTTCGGATTCAAATTTGCTACATGAAGACATTGAACTGGTATCTAGCTTTTTATCCATAGTGAAACATTTCATTAGTTGAGGTAGAAAAATATCTCCAAAAATTATCAGCACTCAGATATCCTATAAAAGAATGCCAGCCGGCATAACTCAGTTGTTTACATGGTGAGATCACGTTTTCACATCTATTCCAATGAGATAAGTCATTCTGGGCAGGTTAGTTAATTGAGCTAAAATAATTTTCAGGTGTTTTGATGATGAAAGTGTTGCAGAATTGTAGGTCCAGAATCAATCTCATGATGCCTCACATAGAACATCTGAATGCAACTCATTATGAAACTGGGAGAGGTCAAAGACACTAGTCTGTGGGAAGTTATGCAGTGTGTGTGGAAGATAGATCCTTGAAGTGATATACCAATCCCAGATCAGTATTTTAAAGATCTCAATGTCCCACCCTCTACATACTAAATTAGCCTAGGGTTCAAGGGCCCACAAGTTTCCAGTATCTGGCCAGAGAAATAGGATGATTAGAAGTGTATTCAAAAAACACTTGGTTACTTTTGTCTGCACTTCTAGAATCACCACCGTTATATGAAGTAAGCCGAAAGGACAAAGTGGTGACTGCTAATATAGACTGTAGGCTTTGCACTCAGGTGGTCACCCATATCAACCTATGAGATGTGCAGTGTATCTGTAGACAGAATATTCCTGTTAATGCAAATTTTAAGAAGCCAGAAAATGTGGATGGTATTGTCAGTGTTGATTTAAAAGAATTCTTGTCAAGACCTCAGTTGTAATGTATGACAATCTGTGACGGGGAAAAGAAATTTAACCCAGCAAACACCTCTAAACTAAACAAATGTTAGAGTTGAAGCTATGGTTAGTGACTGAGTCACTGCTGTAATAATTAGTTATCTGAGCTGGGTTTTTCAAAACTAGAAGAAACAGCAAATCAGGTTCTCATTAAAGACCTGCTGTAAATATGTAAATCCTTCAGAATTAAGATATTGACATATAATTTCAAACTTCTCCATCCACACATTGCAATATATTTATAAGCTTACAAATTAAACTAAGAAAAGACACCTGTATGTAATGTCTATGTTTGTGTATACGACCACAAAAATGTGGCAAAAGCAGTGCCAAAGTAGGCCCAACTTTCTTCACTAATTTGGTTCCCTTCTCCTCTATACGTTGACTCCATCAGTAAACTCTTGAAAATATTCCAGTAGATACCATTCCCAAAGACTGAATATCAAGGAGAACAATACTTTTGCCTTGCCAATATGGACCACATAACCTTTTGTGCCAATCATTAACTCCAGAATTTGTTTAATGTTGAAGAGATGCAATATGCTGTTCCATTTGATTGGGCCTTCATCTCTGAATCACAAAAACACACTCTTATTTCATTGCCTGTCAATAGATTGCAAACAAGCTTCTCATTGGCTTCCACAATAACAACAAATGAAGAATTGTCGACTGTCAAGATATCCATTTGGCATATACTGCCCATGCTCAAATGCTTGCACTTTCTATAACGCATTGTCACCACAGCCCATGTATGGCAAGTTCAAGGATTATAATTTGCCTGTCCGCATCAATCATTTCATGCCCGTGGTTTCCCACCATAGGGCTTGTCTTCAGTGTTGGTTCCTTTTTTTCTTATTCATCCATCTTTTGTCACCTAGGGATGTCAGGCCACCTGCGCCACTCTTTCATCACCTTGATGGTGGAATATTGCTTCTGCTTAGAACCCATTGTTTGTTTGCAGTTAATGGAAAAGGTCCATTTTTGCATTATGTTCAGTATATGTACACACAGACATGTATCTATAGTTATGGGTGTGCTTAGGAAGTTTGATTCCCAACCATGTAGTTTCAGGTTCAATTCAAATGCGCCTTTTGAGTGGGTACAGCCCAATTACCCATGTGGTCAATCAGCGCTTGGCATAGTTGCCTCATGATTGGTTTATGCAAGAGTGAAGAAGATACTTTAGATGGAATTCCTGAGCCTGGTCATGGAATTATGGCTTGAATGAATAAGTAGGAAATTGGAGGAGATGAGGTACAGTTTTGTGCCAGGGAAAAGTAATGTAGATGCAGTATTCAAGATGAGGCAACTGCAGGAGGAGTATTTAGTCAAAGAAAATCAGTGTATTTAGCATTTGTCAACGCGGAGGAAGTATTCTACAAGGCCTTGCCCTGTGGTCTGGTTGTCACTGGAGAAGTTAGAAATAAATGGCCTGCAAAAACCATACATGCTGTGTGTTGAAGCTTGATTCTCAGACATTTTGGTCTGCCATGTGCTAGTGCTTTCATTATAGTCATAATAGAACTAGATAAAAAAATTCCTAGGCTTCAAGGACAGTCTGGAATCAAACAAGACCTCAATGTTGTCTTAGCAAAGTAAATGTCTGACGATGTTGAAAGTGGCTGCAGATTTGCAGGTTGTGGAAGATTTTACCAAAGACTGATTAAGAAAAAGACAACTGGTCATTTGGTGTGGAGGCAAGAGAATCAATATTTTTGACTGAGCAGTTCTGCTCACTCAGAAGTATGACCAGTATAAATATCTTGAAGAATGTAAAGATGTTGGCTGTGGTGGGTTTCTGGGACGTAGTGTGAGGATTCCTTGTTGCTGGGGCAAACTCATCGTGAAGAATGTCCAAGGCTCTGAATTCTGATTAAAGAGATAGGTGGCTCTAACAGAAGGTTGAACCAAGGCTGGTTGCCAATTGTGCACTGGATGCAATTCGCATAAATAAGACCTTCGTTGTGAGAGCTGGCTTGTACATTAGGTGTTAAGAATGTACGATTAAGATGAAGGGATAGGAACAGATATGTTGCTGTAGAAGAGATAATATCGAACATTGAAGTTGTCCCCTGCAACCACCCATCTTAACACATATTACTCTTCTAAGCTTACAGCTCTACCCTCAACTGCTGTAATTATACTTGAGGACAGAGATGCACATATTTATTCCCTACACCTTTTGATCTCCCCTGACCAGTTCTCAACTATCCTGTTCATCTCTTCTCACATATCCACCCTCTTGTACTTTGAGAGTATGTTTTAATGCCTACTTTTCTCTCCACCATCTTGTTTCTTTTTCTAGCTGGGGTGTGTGTATAATGTGGGACCGCTCCCTCAGAGTGAAAAGCAGATTGTGTGATGCCTGAGCACGAACATCTGTGCTGCATGGCAGTGAGACCTGGACTGACTATTGGGGATGTGCAGACGTTTAAAAGAACTGAAGCCAGTATGGATGGGTAATGTCAGTGTTTTGAGAGAAAAACTGGGGCATCAGATATCGTTTGCAAGGGAGAAAACTGCTGGTATGGTGATGGATGAGGACAGATGACAAGGGACTGAGACTTGTGGCAGTTTGCTGTGTTTGAGGACACATCAGGTGGAATATTCATTGTCCTTGCCAGCCTGGAAAAATTGGTGTTGAACAATGACAATTGATATATCTATATATGGGGTGTGTTTATTGCAAAGTTGCTGCTGTCAAAAGTAGAACAAATTTTCAAAGGTTATTCATGGCTTTATCACCATTTTCCACCTTTGTCCTCTCCTTCAAGCCTGTAAAATTTCTTTGTAGTTTACAATATTTTTCTTACTTGGCTATCATTATTTATATCTTGTTAAGTTTTACCAGAATTACTACCAAATATATCTACCTGTATGTGAACAATCTTGCTGAATTATTGGCAAATGAATTTTCTATTTCAGTCATTCTTCCAGCAACCCACTTGCTCCCTGCTTTTTCTTTCATTGTTATCCAACTCCCTGCCCTGCCTTCATATTTCCTTGCATTTACTGTCTTTTTATCACAATTCAGGCTCGTGTCTTTCATGATTTTCCATCTCTGCCTTTATAGGTATTTATTAATAAAAGCCCTAAACAGACAAATGGCGTACATAGCTAAGATGAGGCTGTATATAAAAGTGGGGTTATTGTATTTAGAAAAAAAAACTTCCGTATATGTTCCTCATTTACTGGAAAATCCTGTTTTCCCTCTTGGTTTAAAATTGCTTTCTTTTTCCTCGCCAATCCCATCATTAAAATTATCCTAATTTCTAGTTGACTGCCTGACTGATGTAGATTTTGATGAAAACTTTTTAAAATTCATTGCTCTAATTTATTTCCATGCTTTCTGTTCAACCCTAGGCAGGCTTATTGTATGCAGGGATGAATGACAGTTTTGCTGGCTGGAACCTGGCAGCTAGCATTATTCTTAGTTTCGCACATATTGGAGTCTGACATAATGGTACCAGTGCCATTTAGTAAAAAAAACACTTGTGGAAGCTCAAGTCAGAACTGAACTAGTCTCCATACATTCACTAGAATCTTCTCACTCAAGAACTTTTATCTGCTTTATTATCATTTTCCTTCTTCCCAGCTAATTGTAAATTGCTGATCTTTCTTCCTTCCATTTTATACTTTGCTTATTCTCTTATTCAATATTTCATAAGTTATCGATTTATCTTCTAAACTTTCTAGCTGCTTTGTTAAGTCCCATGTAATATTGTTTGATAAAAAGTAAAGATATACTAAATGTATAATCTGCCTCACAGATAAGCCTAATCTTTTTTTTTTTCTGTACAATGTAGTTTTTCCCATAAAAAATAAAAAAGTAAGGAACTCCAATCATGTTTGTTACTTTATTATTTCTATCTTAGTTTCTCATGGCTGAAGAGTTCATAGGCTGTTTAAGATACTCTTATGGAACATGACCAATTGAGGTTTATCTTTCAACCCGTTCTGGTCCACTTCTTTCATCAGTGTTGCAGTGCTTGGACCCTGCTGATGAAGAAGCTTGGTCAAAAAAGTCATCAAAAGCAGACGTGACAACATCATCACTTTGATATTGGTTCCCAGCCAAGTGTTTTTCATGTTAGGGAACAGATGATAGTCAAATGAGGCCAAATCGGCAGAATGGGAGGCTGATCAACCGGTTCAAAGCCACAGTTGTGCACAGCAGCCATCAAAATCAAGAACTTGTGTGCTGGAGCATTGTCCTGATGTAACGAGAGGCCTTTCCTCAGTTTTCCTGGGTGATTGGTCTTGATAGCTTTTCATAACTGCCTCGGCAAGTTGGCAGAGCACTCTTTGTTGATGGTGTGGCCCTTTTGAAGATAGTCAATAAACACAATGCCTTTTGCACCCCAAAACCCTGAAGCCATCACCTTCCTTGCAGATGAAATGTCATAGGCTCTCTTTGGAGCAGGTGAGGAGGAGTGTTTCCCCTGCATGGATTGTCTCTGACTCAAAGTGATAAACCCAACACTCATCCTGGGTTAGGAAATGTTCAAGGAAACCAGATGGATCTGCCTCAGACAATGTCGGATTTCTCCTGTGATGTGATCAGTCTGGTGCACTTTTGATCAGGTGTCAGAAGATGTGGCACCCACCAAGCAGAAACCTTTGTCATGCAAAGTTCATTGTGCAGAATATTCTCAACTCTGTCAAGGGATATGCTAATAGCATTGGCTATTTGGTTTCTAGTCAATCACCTGTCATCCATCACCATGTGATGAACACGATCAAGGTTTTCCTCATCAGTTATAACATGTTGGGTTGTCTTCAAGACTTCTGAATTCGTTGCCCATTTTGCACTGGTGATGAAGCTGACCATCATCCCATAACATAGCAGCCGTGTCTGCATAAATGTCCTGCATTTCTGCATGTTGTTAATAAGAAGAGTTGCAATTAATGCATGCAAGGTGTCACACCTCCCAGCATCACTCCTTCATAGTCGGCCAATGAACTTTTCAGCCTCCACCCTTTTTTTTTGTTTTATTTCTTGCAATTTTTTCTAAAATACTGGAGAAATAAATTCCATAAGATTTTGTTTGATGAATTATAGAAATAATTCCATTTTCTATATTTCTCATTATTTCACTGAAAGTTTGCCAGGAATATTTGTAGAACACCATTTTTTCAGGTTTTGCTGAAGTGGTTTGACAGTTGTGTGTTGATTTATTGGGTTGTACATTTCATGTATTAAAATAGTGGAGAATTTAGGAATCTGTTATTACCATACTTCTGTTGAAGTGAAGCCTCTTTCTTTTGATAAATTACAAAATTTTGAAGAGGAAAGTCAAAAGAAAATACACTGTTTCCTTCTCTGGACAAGTGATATTGTGAATAACATTTCATGGCTAAAGCAAAGCTGGAGTTTTAAGGAATGTATTAAATGACTTAACTGCCGTTGTCTTCTGATTGTAACACATTTCCTGTACAATGTCTGTGTGGACACATTCGAAATTTCTGTGCTAATTCCTGGATAATCCCGGTCTTAAAATTTGGTAATTGATCTTTTAGGATTAAAGCATGGGTTTGATAACCTGCATTAAAATTGATTCAAATAAAGAGGAATACAAAGGCATAAGTAATTTAAAATGATTTCCTTCTTGTTTTAGGTAATGTGAAAGTGAACAGCTTGCATTTCTTCTTCATTCTTTCGGGCATGTTCTCATCAATTGCACCACGTTTGTTTTGTTTCAACTTTGATGTATTCCAAATGAATGTGGTCAGTTGTAAATAGGATCCCCATTGATGATGTTTCCTCTCTTTCAGACCTGGTTCTCAATGATCTACCTCTGTTTTGTGTATTACATTGTAGCTGGATACGTGGTCAGTTCCAAACAAGAAGAAGGCCTCCTGAAACGGTGTATGTCTATGGTAGTTGGCAATGCCAGGCATGTGTGTCTGTCGTCCTGCTGTTCCAACAACCCTGCAGTGGAACAACAGTCCCCCCCGCACTAGAGCCAAACTGTCAACTTACCATCAACATGTGGTTCATAGGAATACATGCAGGGGATCCATTTAATACTGCTTAATGTCATCAAAAAGCAGATAATCAGTTTGATATTGGTGAACTATTAACATTTGTCTCGCAAGCAATTGCAGCTTGCAAAGCAAATGAAATTGAAGGGAAAAACTGTCAATTGAAAACTGATGTTTTATGAACCAGCTGGGGAAAAGAATTAAAACTACTGGCAATTGTTTCTTGGTCAGTCCAACCAACCGATGGAAGCAACATATTCCTCACCTAATGATGGGATTTTTGTCTCCTTGACAAATTGTTTGGTCCTGTACATAAGAGTGCAATTGTGCACTAAAAGGCAAACCAGTTCCTCAAAAGACAACTGTAAAACTCTCTCATGATGACTGGAGGATTTGTCCACCCTATGTCACTTCGTTCACTCATTCATTTTATTTTATTTTTATTGATTCTGTAACCAACATTAGTTTCAAATGCTTTCTCTTTAACAATTTAAATCTTTATATCTGTCTATCTACATCTTTTATATTCACACTCACACATTGTGTGTGTGTGTGAGCATGTATGTGTGTTGTGTATATATATGATATATATATGTGCATATACACACATACATTGTTACCTGTGTGTCTGATATATTGAAGAGTTCTTCTGTTGAATCTTCAATATTGAAAAGAGGTTATTCAAGTCGATGCTGCGTTATTTGGCTTAAAGTAATCCAGCTTTACATAGAACGCCGGAAGTCCGGTTGGTTCTATTGCTTGACCTACGCTATTCTTATCTTCAGTTCTATACGTCTTCAGGCATAAGTTAAATAAGTTTCCAAAGAAAATTCTTTTCCTCTAACTAAACTAATATTTAGACTAATAATATTACAGTTTCACTCTAAATTATTAACTCTACCTACTGAAAATATCAGTGTGTCTTTAGGTGGGAAGGATTTTGCGTTGAAACATGACATATCTGTTCTGTATGACATGAGCACGTGATATTTATGGCCACCTTAGGAGAATTTTAATAGGTGTTTAGTGGTAGGGAGCTAACTATCTGCTTCGGTATGTGCTGTATATATATTTTTTATATATACATGCATACATATACACAAACATCATTAGAAATGAAAAAAAAAACTAATTGTTGGTTCCAAGCCAGCTAATCCCATGCTGGTTCTAATAAAAAAAAAATCGCTTTTTTTTTTTTTTCTTTTTTCATTTTTTTTTTCCCCCACAGTTTGAATACTTTTAACAAGAATTCACCTTAAATGATCGCTATTTTCCCCCATGAAAGGTAATGATTGTCAAGTAGTAGGTCTAATTAAGGGTACCTACTTAAGAGTTCTAGAAAAATATTATCAACTTATTAAAAAAATGAAAGAAAAAAACGCCACAATGTATTTTTAGACTTTAACTTGTCGGTATTCCAAACCATAGACAGTGGATTCATTCCACCTACTGTATTATTAAAGTACAACCGTTTCAAAGCCCTTAAGAGTAGAGGATAAAAGGACTATTAAGTGTCAAATATGTAACTGGGCTGATGGAAAACAAGCTAGCAAGTGAAGGATACCAGGAAATTATATTTAGATCTTTCACAAAGTTTTTAAATTACCCTTTAAAAAAAAAAAACCATTTGAAAAATAATTGCTGTATCGTTATTTCTTATTTTTAAATAAGTTTCGTTTGAAAAAAAAAAACTCAAATAACTGCACTAACAGACAGTGTATAGCGATATGTGTAGCCATGTTTTATCTGGGGCATAGTACTACGAGTGGTCAACTATAAACTTACAGTTAAGGCCGTCCCTTAAGGTCTAGTGGCACGAACGGCATCATGTTAATTGTAGTTGTACAAAGCCGATCTGAACGCTGCTTTCCATGACATGTTAACACGTCTTTCTTGATTAACGGATGACATAACTGGGAGAGGAGGGGTTTTTTGGTTTTTTAGTCTTGGGTTTTCTTTCATGTAGGTTTAGTTGTAACACTTCAGTTTTTCTGAAATTCAACATTTATTTAAACACTTATGGCAGTTGATTCTTCCATATGTCTACGAATTACTTCTATTTATTTTTGTTCTTTTCATGAAACATTTCTCACTCGTGTTTTGGTAAATAATCAGTTATTCTTAGGATTAAACTCGGCTCTCAGTTAAGAAAGTAATCTAATCTTTGCCAACATCAGATGCGCACCAGTGCCATGGTGACTATTGATTGACTTGCTTGGTTGGCAACGTATTAAGAATGAAACATGTCATAAAAAGAAAGCTAATTTAGGACATCATCTTTCAGATCCAATTTACTCTATTTAACATTGGTAGGCCAACATATCAAAGACATTGTCTTTTTTCCTTTTTTCAATTTTAGTTTAGCTATACTGTTGCATGACTTCTACTGACATTAGGAAAAATGTAGGCTAAAATAAGGATGTATTGTTATACTTTAGCTGTACATCAAGGTCATACCCACCCTTTTAACCCATCAGTTTGTCTTTGTGAAACATGTAAGTGAAAAAGAAAGTCAATAAACCATAACATGTGTGTAGCAATCTTCTGAGTTTTTCTTCTTGGATGTTCTTTGCTTCTCATTTTTTCAACTCCATTTTAATACATACCAAGCACCGGTTCACAGTCACACTTAAATGGAAGGCAAAAGACATCTCAGTTGGTCCCTGGTATCCCAATATGAAAATTTCCCTCACCAGGGGGTAGGGGAATTACTGTTGGTGGATTCCTTAACATATTTCTAAGTCTGAATGGGTTAAAACAAGAACATATTGCCAGACTGACTCCTGTGCTGGTGGCACGTAAAAAGGCACCCACTACACTCTCGGAGTGGTTGACATTAGGAAGGGCATCCAGCTGTAAAAGCATTGCCAGATCAGATTGGAACTGGGTGCAGCCTCCTGGCTTGCCAGAACCCAGTCAAACCGTCCAACCCATGCCAGCATGGAAAGCAGACGTTAAATGATATTGTGTCAGCTTTCTATAGACAGGTGCTCTCCTTACCACTCCAAAAACAGCAGCTTTCACAGATGATTACAAATTCTCCTTGCTTTGAAGGGAGTAACTTTCTTCCAACAACCAACTCTACAAGTGACTCTATACACACACTGAGGGATATATGCTAGAGAGAAAAATGTTGGCGTATTTTGATTTGGCCAGCTACAAACTATAAACGAATGCCTTGGATGATCATTGTTATATCGTTTAAAGTCTTGTTTTCCTTGTTGGCATGGGTTGAGCAGTTTGACAAGATCTTGAGAGCTACACTAGGTTCCAGTTTCCACTAGATGCTTTTTATGTGGCAGCACCATAGGTTATGGTATTATTGATTGAAGTATATTGAGTACGCTGAAGAAAAATGGGAAGACTTCTGGTTTTTTTACTGATTATTTTGGAGATTTCTTCATGACTAACCCTTGATTTTGCCATCTGCCAAGCAAATTAATAGAAATCTATTCAACAGGGTTAATAAATTTACAGACTCCTCCAAATCAAAACTAAAAAAAAATTATCTTCAAAAATATGTTTTACAGAAGGGCATCTTGCTATGTAGATGCATTAAAGTTTACACTGCTTAAGCATGACCTTAGCTTATATAAGAGAATTTACCCGTGGGATCACATTTAATACTTATCCCTATTAATTTTGAAACATTAAGCTCATTTTGATCACTTTTACTGCTTAGCATTTAAGCTGGCCATATCCAAGTGAAATATTCTGACCTTCACACCCACCCTATAATGTCATTTGAAAAGCCATCACAGCAAAATCTCAAAGCCGAGGTTGATTCAATACAATGTGGATAAATAAGCATTACATTTGACGGAGTAATTTGAATGCTAAAAGAGTGAAACAGGAAGTAAAGATTATGATAGAAACCCCAACAGTCATACTCGACACATCTGACATAAGGAGGCAGCTTTTGCTTAAACATCAGTCATTAATCAAATGTCAGCATGAAAAATACAAGCAGGATCAGAAAAGACAAATTACAGAAGCATTTGTAGAAAAATAGATTTATTTAGTTAAAAAGGTTTTTATGTACATTCATTCATGCTTCCAGGATGAATAGAAGCCTCCACTTCCACAAGTAATCT
Organism: Octopus bimaculoides; assembly: GCF_046866305.1. Classification (NCBI taxonomy): domain Eukaryota; kingdom Metazoa; phylum Mollusca; class Cephalopoda; order Octopoda; family Octopodidae; genus Octopus; species Octopus bimaculoides. Next base: position 111,218,414 of record NC_142933.1, on the reverse strand, counting down.
GGAGTAAAGAGAAAGAAAACATTAAGCATAACATGTCAAAACAGTACACGAAAAGATAGCAGTAATTAAAACAGGGACTGAGACAACAATAGTTAAGGATGGTCATTATTAATTTAGCACAAATAAAATTATTTCTATTTCACTCAATCAAAAGGTGGCAAATTGGAAGCAAAGACTCTGACAGGAGCAGAATTAACAGCCTGATTGCGAAGTAGCTGTGATTACAAGTTTATCAACCAGGATAAAGAATTATTTGTAGCATTAAAATGGAGGCAGGAACAATGTCCAATGACAGATAAGCTGAGGGATACCAAAATGTGCCTTTAGCCGCAATAAATCAATAGAAGCTATTTTGTCATGACAACATCATCATCATCGTTTAACGTCCGCCTTCCATGCTAGCATGGGTTGGACGATTTGACTGAGGACTGGTGAAAACCCGATGGCTACACCAGGCTCCAATCTGATTTGGCAGAGTTTCTACAGCTGGATGCCTTTCCTAACGCCAACGACTCAGAGAGTGTAGTGGGTGCTTTTACGTGCCACCGGCACAAAGGCCAATTGGGGGGTACTGGCAACAGCTACGCTCGAAATGGTGTCTTTTACCTTTTTTTTTTACTAAATACACACACGATCCATACAACTGAGATACATCATTAAAGTATAAATACCCACTTAAAACTAATCAATTTAAAATCATTAACTGTCACACTAACATCTTGTACTAAAGACTTACAGACAAGAAGTTTTCAATGAACCTACCTTGTTTCCTGCTCAAAAGTTCCAAATTGAAGTCAGTCAGAACTGATCGATTTGCAGAAGGTTTTCCTCTTCGATATCACAGCTAGGATTATAATTTTAAAAAAAGTCCTGAAGAAAAATTGAATAAAAAGGATTCACATTACCAAAAATAATCATTGTTTCTTACTATAAGCACAAGGCCAGAAAATTTGGGAGAGGAGTTGATTACTTGGTTCTTATTGAAATTGACCATGAAAGGATGAGAAGTGGAGTCTCAACCGAGGCAGAATTTGAAAATAATACATAACTCAGTGGTTAACAGACCAGATATACCTAAAGACATATAAAGACAGTGATGGGTGGAAGATATCATTTAGTTAAGTTTCATCATAAACTTATTGAAAGATGTAGCAAAGATTGTTTGCCAACATAACATGGCAGCCCTGGTTTAGGACGAATGTTGCTGTAATTTAGCCCCAGGAGACATTGTCTCCAGTTGGCTATGCAACACGATCTGTGTATTACGATTTCCGGGTTACTTCCCTTCATCAGCACAATAATTGTTCGGACAGATAGAGGTAGCGCTGCCAAATTCCCACTCGAAATATATAGTTTTCAAAGTGACAACTAGTCACTGATCTATAAATTAGGAAATTACTATTTTTAATTCTCACAACGAGAGAAATTCGGCAACAGTACTTTGGAGTAAAGATTGTTTGCCAACATAACATGGCAGTCCTGGCTTACAACGAATGTTGCTGTAATTTAGCCACAGGAAAGATATTCTAAAACAGCTTTGTTACAGAAAAGGTATGATTCTGTGCATGGTAATACAATGTGGCAGTCTCCTGGAATAAAGTAGGAATCTATAAATATACAACATTATGGGGAGGGAGGAGGAAGAGTACCTTATTTCTATTTTATCTTCTTTCAGAGCTACCATTAACTTGCTTATAATTTGGCCAAGATAATTATAATACAGAATGCAGAACTTGTATTTTGGGCTTTGATGTTTTATTTCACTGCAAATCAGTCACTATAGGATGGTGCATCATCACTATTATTCTATTGTCATCCAATCATCATAACAGAGAAAGATGAAAGTTTAGCACTCCTTTCATCTTACTAAAAAAAAAAAGTTTCATAAACGGGAAGAGAAGCATTAAAATTCTGATGTGGAACATTTACACTGGAGAAGGAAGCAGAATGAGATGTGACCTCTCCACATAACAACCAACAAATCAGAAGCAGTTTTTCATAAGCTCAGAGTTTGTTCTTCAATATTTTAATACCAACAATTATTGTCTAGCAGATTCATGCTTATCCAACTCCTTGCCCTACGACACCCAATCTCTTATACACAAGTTACATTAAATACATGTGTAGTATGCGTGACTTTCCATTATAGATCGAAGTAGTCTCCCCTGCCGTACTATTATAAATTAGTCTTGCTCTGAGGCCAATTTCTGGTTTGTAGCAAACTCAAATGCTGAATACAACCCAAGTCTGCAGGCTTTATATGTCAAACCAAACATTGAAGCGTATGTTTGGGCTATCCACAGACAAGCGTTTAATTATTCAGGAGACAACCTCTTAGCAAAGGAGTGAATACTTTAAAGCCATAACACTGCTGAGCAATACACAGATGACTAATAAAGGAAGCCTTAATGGCTTTTATTCCTCACAGATAAAACAAAGTTTAATTGACATTAAAAACAAAAAAAAATGCTAGATCTGCAAATCTATGAACAAACATTTGAAACGTCAGCATCTTTCACACGGCCTGTCTCAGTTTAATGAAACTATGGTTGATCTTTCAACAGTGGCAGCATGTAGTTCTGCTGCAGATTAAATGCCCCACAAAGAAGCAAGAAGAGACCTTATGCTATGTTCTGCTCATCTCCATCTTCAGTGGCAACCAAAATAAGCTGCGTTTTCTGCTGGTTCACCTCCCTGTTTCTCATGGGTTGTTAATAATTATTAGAATAAATGGAAGAATTAGTGGCACAAGCAGAAGGAGGCAGCTACCTCCATTACGTTGAAGGTTAATGGAGTGTCAAGCCAGTATTGAATTTTCAAATGATTATTATGAGTGAATCATTCTCCATTATCTATAATCTTTGTTCTGTCATTCCCAAGACAAAACTTCCTTAGGCACCACTCGGACAGTGGAACCGTCTGAGATCTCAACTCATAGCTGAAAGATCTAAACAACATTCTCTGTATGACCAGAAATTTATAAATTCTAAGACAAGATATTTGCTAAAAGAGGGTTTAGGTGTTGGTTACACCTGCTGATAACCATTAGAAACATATGGTTGCGGATTATTCATAGACAATAAACCACTGTGTTGTTAGATGTCTTCTCTCCATCACATATTGAGATGATGGAGAAAGAAACAAGGGTACATTGAATCCACAAAGTAGAGATAAGAGAAAGCTTATGCTGCATTCGATACTCGTCACTACTTCTACTATTTTAGATTCCTTTTGGAAATCACTAATGAGGTCATTAGCTTTCAATATATAATTAGTATTTGAAAAAAGGACTGAATGCCACCATTGCATATACATGGTCTGATCAATAAGTATCCAGACTGTTGCCATAGTAACGAAACTAAAGCACGCAGAGTGAAGCCGCTTGGCACAGATTAACCTTGAACTCTGCTGTGCACGGAAGATGTGTAGTGTATGTTTGTCACATTAACTATAATAGAGAAAGTGGAGCAGAGAATCTGCATTAAACTTTGCCAAAAACTTGACGATATCTACTCAGAGTTTTTATCATACTTCACACAATCTAGGAGATGTTGTACAACTGAAACCTGAATGTCTTTTTGGTCAGCTGAAAGCAGTTTTGGTACAAAGCTGGCAGACGTGCATCTCATACCCAAATCTTCACTGATAACGGACTGAAATGCAATTAATCTGCACATCCTCCGATAAGGCACAGATGGTGATTCGATGATCTCCCATCACAGCTGCATGCACATCTGTAATGTTTTTCTCAATTCTGCTGGTTGCAGGTTTCCCAGAACATTCATCAATGACATCTTGGCCATTTTGGAAACGTCTGAACCACTCGTACACTTTCTGCAACTTGGCATAGGCTTCTGAACAGGTATCGCCATGAGAACTTTGTCATGGTCAATGTGACAATCACACGCTACACACTTTCCTTCCAAGCACTGCTGTAGACAGCAGCAGTGAGCTAGAATGTTAAAACTTAGTCGTTTGCACAGCAGAGTTTAAGGTCAATCTTTGCCAAGCAGCATCACTGCATGCTTTAGCTTTGTTACTATGGCAACAGTCCAGATACTAAATAATCAGACCTCATATTAACATAAATTTGTGGATATAACCAGAACGCCGATGATCACAACCTCAAGATTCTAAAATAAAATAACCTTGATTTAAACAAAGAAAAAGTGGGCATTCTTTTACCTACAAGACCAACAATACATTTATTAGATCAGATCCAAAACATATTTGACTGTTCCTTCGTCTTCCTCACACCAAAGAGATGACAACTCTGAAGTATGCAATTGAATACTGACATTTCCTTAGAAATTCTGTCCTTTAGTCCCCTTTCTGTCTTCAGCCCTGAAAGCTTTTGAGAATCTAAAGCAGGATATTGCCAACTTTGCTATGAAAGCTATTGATCCTGCTGAGACCAAAGCTTTGGATTATGTCATTGCTGCTATCCTATGTCAGTCAGGATACCCAATGACTTCCTGTTCAACAACACTCAACTGAGCAGAAACCTTTTATAGAAAGGGAAATCTACATTATTGTCGAGACTCTTCACCTACCAATTCTAGTTGCTAACAGATAAGGAATCGGTTGCCATCATGTTTGATAGTAAACGGAATGGGAAAATTGTTGGCATTTAAAACTCTCAAGTTTTTAATAAGTCACTTTCTAATGCCAGGGAAGGACAATGCTGCTGGTGGTGGTGGTGGTGGCATTCAGTTATGGAATATTGTTGAAAAGTCACACAATAAATACTTTGTTGTATGTGTGAGCAAACAATTTTCCATATTTATCCTTTAACATGTTTTCTATGCTGGCATGGGTTGGACAGTTTGGGAGGAGCTCATAAGGTTTGTGCAGCTAGATGCTGACCCTGATGCCAAAGAGGAAATCTGGGGAGAAGCAAAAGCATGATCTCTACATGCTCCACATCTCAGACAGCCAAGATTTTAGAATTCAATATCCATTTTTGTGATAAAAGCTCCTCAGTCCTTGAGTAGCTTTTACCTAAAACAAGAGATTTGCTGACCATTGTGGAGGAATTCTCAAATTTCACTTTTGCTTTCCCATAACCAAAATTCTTCTCAATTTTTGCAAAGACACCATATATTCACTCTGATCATGTCAAAGGATCATAAAAAAATTCCTCCCTCAGCAAAGCAAAGATATTGGCAGAAAACACTCCTTACAATTCAGAAGGAAATCGGCAAACAGAACAATACACTGGAATAATTTGAAGACCAATATCACTGCCCCTGAAATTGCCAACACTTGAAACCAGCAGAATGGAGACTACTACTTCTTGATGTATTCCACATGATGATCTTTTCCCACAATCAATGGAAATCTTCAAATGGTTAGTCTATCTGTCTTTGGTCCTCTTCTTTAGCTACCAAGATATCAATGAAATAAATACAACCTTTTAGTAAAGGAACTCAATGTGAATTCTTACTTCACAGACGTCAAGGTCTCACCCTGTTCCTCCTTCAGTTCAATCTGGTCCCTAAACCTGCTTCCCAAACAAACTAACCCTCAGAACACACCTTCCCCTCCTCTACTCGGTATTGCTACAACCAGGAAGACTTTGGTTGGTTCTTCTGAATCAAAGACAAGTAAAAACAATGACCCTTTCTTCACACTAAACCCAATCCTATGGGTTACGTCCTACCGTATAAGTGTAGGAGTATATATCTTGAAATGTTTAATTTAGCTGGCTACAATGACTGGCAATGTAATACCAAGTAATTCAAAAAGTGAGAATTGAATTAGGACTTGCCATCATAGAAGTAGTCTCCCCTGTTTGTTGCGCTCTTTATAAATCAGTCGGACTTTGTGGCTTATCTTCCAGCTTGTAACAAAAACAATGAACTGTAATAAACACTGGCTTCTTAGATAAATTCATTTCTTTCCAATATTGTTTCAATCAGCAAGAAAAGTGCTTTATGGGGTCTTTTATAGCTCAATTCTCTACATTTCTGACATTTGAATAAATTTTATCCCTTTTCAAATGTAAGACAATGGAGAAGGAAGAGACAGCCCTTTTGACACCAGTCTGTCTTTGCTTTCAATCAAACTGCCAAAGCTGTACAGAACATTTGTCCTGTGTATGGAGAAAGTGTTCTAATTGAGAGACTTTGTTTTCATGCTTCGGGGAAGGGAAATTCTTCCTCACAAACTCTCCATGTTCCAACCAATCTGTTCAATTCAATGACTAGTGATTAGACCAAACAAGCTCATCCATGAGGACCCATACCAATTCCCCACTAAGGACATGGCTCAGCAGATGGAATGCTCTCATGAAACTGCTGTTACCTTCACTTGAAAGGTAAGACCCAAAAATAATGCATAGGTGACATGTTCTCAACAAGAGACAAACCCCCAGCACACCTCTATTGCTGCCAGTTTGCTAACGTGAGATGCTGCATCTATGCAACCCAATGATCTGCATCTGGTAGGATTAGGAAGGGCTAATCCACTACGAAATAAAAAGAACCAATGCATTGGCTTAATGATGTAATCCAGCTGAAACCACCAGACTGGCAACATGGTGTGCTTCTTCAACACAAAAATGCCCCGCCTCACCCACGATTGCTAATCTGACCAAGAAACTATAAATGCTATTCAAGAGCTCAGTTGAGAAATTCTACTTCACCTACACTATTCCCTAAATATAGCGCCTAGAGACTATCTCCATTTTCAGTCACTCTGAGCGGTATTTATTTCAATAATGTGAGGCTGAAAAAAGTGGCTTGATGAATTCTTCCAGTCAAGACAAACCATTGACAAAGAAGTCAAACAACAAAGGAGAATATATCATTGACTGATTTATTTAACTTGATGGAAACTGATTAAAATAATGAGAAAAAAAAAAGAAACAAGAACAACGTTATTCTAAAATACCAAGGATAATATAAAGACATGGCTCTCTGGACCCTAACAAAGGAATATAAAACCAGATGCTCTTGGGAAATACATGCAACATCGTTGTCATCACAGAATCTAGAATTGAAGAACTTGGCAAGCACCAAAGTTCTAGTAAACAGGAAAACAGACAGACAGATGCCTCCTCTCAGGTATGTAACTCAGCTCCATATGTAGGGCAGGAATTCTGTAGGGTGTACCCCATGCAAAGCATAGACACACAAGAAAGTGGAATCACTTGACGGTTAATGAAGAAAGTATAATTGACAAAAGTTGAAAGAGCTAATGCCTCTATTGGTTACAAAATGTCTCTCCCTCAGAATGAAAGGCAGACAGTACAATGCTGGTGTACAAACAAGGTGATACAGTAGTGAGGGACAGGCCTAAATGGAGAGGTCAAGCAAAGGGTAGATGAAGAATGAAGCTAGTATGCTGCTTTGAATGTACAGTAACAGTATTAAAATGTACTGAGAGAAAAATTTGGCAAAAGAGGCCTGGTTCGGCCATGTGAAGAAAATGGACAACTATACAAGGGCCAGTTGCTTAAAGCAGATGGAACTTGTGAAAGAGGGAGACCTAGGAGGATGAGGGATGAAACAGTGAAGGCTGATGCTGAGCCTGATGGAGAAGATGACAAAGGACTGAGATGATTGGCAATTTGTTTTGCTTGAGAATAGCAAAAACAATGTCCTCCTAAAAGCACTGTTTAGGGCTTGTAACAAATTCTGCCCCATCAAACATTCCCCTCACATCCAATCCCTACTTGAAAGCAGAACTGACAGCAGGCATTCTTCCTCCTTGCTTCCATTCCTTTGAAAACATCCACTCGTCCCTCCCTCTGCCATACTTCATCAGTACACCTCTCATATCTGCCATCATTCCCTACACCCCAACATCTTTACTCAGTGTAACCACAGCCACCCCTATGTACCTCTACATCTCCCTCTCATCCTCACTCCACCTTGCACACCCTCCTTCCCTCTCTCACCTCCACCCTTGCTCATTACATTCACCTCTACCTGCATCTCTAACCATGTTACTTCCTCCTCACACCTCTGGCACCCCAACATTACCAGATTTCCCTTCCCAGTTACTACTTCTCACCCATATAATGTTGGGTAGCCATGGATTTTCTTTAAAACAACACACCAGAGGTGTTCCAAACATGGACAGATACAAGGCGTGTTCAATAAACATTTCTCCTAACCCACTTCCCAAGAACTGGCATAATTCTTAGTCCTTCTCTACATAGCCAGCACCAATGGTAACACACTTCTCCCATCACATTATGCAGCTGTGAAGACCTTGTCCGTAGAAGTCGGTAGAGTGTGTCCTAACTCAGATGGTGCAAGATCAGGAGAGTAAGCAGGAGGAGAAAGGCTCTCATAAATACAGGAGGGTGTAACATGCACATTGTGAATTGGAGCACTGATTTGGAGAAGGCAGACTCTTTTAGTCAGCATGCCAGGCCTCTCTGCTTTGATAACATCTTGCAATTTTTGCAGTGGAGAAGCATAATATGCCGTATCAATTGTGGTGCCCTTTGCCAGAAAATCCATCATCACTACACCACGCTGTCCCCAAACGACTGTGAGCATCACTTTGTCTGCTGAGGGTCGGACATGAGACTTCTTTGGAGGTGGTGAGTTATGCTTCCATTGCTTTGACTGGACTTCACAGACTCAAGATTATAGTGATTGACCTACGTTTCATCTTGTGTGATAAGCTTGCCACCAAAATTATTTTCTTGGGTACATTGCCAAAATAGCCTGGGAGCAACTGACCTATTCCTGCTTCTAAAAAGGTGGGAGCATTTGGGGAATCCATTGTGCAGACAGCTTACACATGTGCAAATGGTCGCGAATGATTTTTTCCAGACCCAACACTTACCTTCACTTCTTGGGCTGGTTGCCAAATAGTTATGCAGTGATCCTCCAAAATGGTGTCATCATCATTGGCAGAATGTGGCTGTCCAGGAATAGGATCAGTTTCCACCGATGTCCAACCACATTTGATCTGGTGGTGCTGATGCTTGACTACGTCCTACGATGGTACATTGTCACCAGAAACTTTCATTTCATCGAAAAGTCTCTTTTGGTGTACGACCTTTCAAGTATAAGAACCAGATCACTGATCTACATTCAACTGCCTCCATTATAACACCTTAGTCCACTTCATCGGCCGTAAAAGACAAACGAATACTAGAGGAAAGCTGCAATTTACAAAGTGACATGCAGAAACATGTATGGTTATACCTGTACAATTTCCGTCTGCTGCAATAACTGGAAGTGGGTCAGAAGGAAATTTTAATGATCACCCCTCGTATTTAAAGACGGTGGTATATAAAGGCATGGCTGTGTAACAACCAGTGGGAGAGAGAGAGACATAGGTTTCATAATCCTCATCAATTGTACATTTTCTATGCTGGCATGGGATGGTTTGACAGAACCCAACGTGCCACAGGGTGGCCCCAAGTTCAACCATCAGCTTCAACATGGTTGCCCTTTTCTTGCCATTGTGGCACCAGAGAGGTTGCTGAGACAGAAAAAAGAAAAAAAAATAGTAAGCGGGGTGGGGGTGGGGAAGCACCTGCTTTTGAGTGGAGTATTTAAATAATGGGAGGTGGCTTTATGCCAGATTTTGAAGGGCTAAAGCAATGATAAGGGGACAAGTACAAGTGTCTTGCTATGGAAAGAGGGGATGGGGGAAGAAGGTAACTGGTACAGCAAAGAAAGGGAGGAACAGTAATCTGTAATATTACCCTTAAGTGATGGAGGGCTGAGTGTTAGGAGGATGTGGGGGAAAGCATGGCAGGGAAGAAACAGAATGGTGTGTTTGCTGTAAGGTCCTTCACTTCAGTATTACAAAGCTTGAAATATAATTTAGCAGAAAGGCTCGGTTGTTTCCCTTGAAGTTTGGGGAGAACTAGTATAACTAAAATTTATGAGAAAATAAGATAGTCAGTGGAAAAAAAAAAAAAAAAAAAAAAAAAAAAGAAATATTTAAATAGGGGACTTGATGCATATTAAAATTGCCATTTAAGGCAAAATCTCTGAATAAATAAGTATTTGCATACTGTCACATCCAATCTATATTCGAAATAATTAAATCGACTTGCTGCTATAAATAGCAGAGAATGAATTCTATAGAATGGGATCATTGAGATTTGAAAGATGTCCCTTATAATTTGCATAAAGCAGGGAGGGAGAAAAGAGCTTGCAATTTCAACAATGTCCCTCATAATTTGTAGTTCCTATCCTAGCTTCAAAAACAGGCATTGTTTAATTTATTATTACTACTGAGACGAAAAATACAAGCAGTAAACCAAAGACATTATGTGGGAGAGGAAGACAAGGCAGGGAGTGTCAACTAGTCTGACGTGGGCTGAGAGGGCTCTGCCATAGGTCGAGTATTGGTGGTTTGCTTGGACTGAAGAAGAGGAGTAAGCTCTGGACTCATGCATTTGGAGGGTTTTTTTCTGCCCCTCCTACAATCCTGTTTATAGGTGACACCTTTGTTGGTGCAGCTTTGCCAAGCAGGGCAGTCTTATGCTTGCATTTCCCAGGTGTCAGGGTTGCTCTCAAACATCTTTGGTGAAGGGTCTGAGTGTATTCTTCAATGACTTTTTTGTCCACCCTGCTGCATGCACTTGCTTTCCACCAATTCACTGTAAAACAGTCTCATGCCAGGCATTCAAACAAAGTGGCCTGCCCACTTGAGTTGCACTCTCCTCAATAGTGTGAAAATGCTTGACAGATCAGCTTGAAAGAGAACCCATGTCTGGGACCTTGTCTTGATGAGTGATTTTCAAATACTTTCTCAGGCAGTTCATCTGGAAGTAGCTTAGCTTTTTTGACATAGTGTTTGTAAACCACCCAAGTCTTACAGGCATACAGTAAGTGTAGGCAGTACAATGACTTGGGTACACCTTCAACATGGTGACCAGCCTAATGCCCCTCTCCCACACTGATTCCATTGAATCAGTGAGTTCTGGATACAAAGAGAAGCAGCAGCAGCAGATCTGAGAGTAAGAACCTGGAGCTTTACAGTAACAAACAGCTAAAACAAGTTAGCTGCACAAAACAACTTTAGGAAAAGTGTAAAAGGCCAATAACAATATCTAGTAGACTTAATGTAAATTCCTTTTTTAACTAGTGACTTGTAATTTCTTCAGTTACCAATTGTAAAAGACTGATCCTTTCACTAACTTATTTCTCTTGAAATTTGCTGTTTCAACTGATTTTTAAAAATAAAGAATTTAGTAAATAGCTTTGTCATTATTAAGCTGGGGTTTGAAATATAAATTAACATGGAATTATCATCATTTCAGGTCTATTTTCCATGCTAGCATGGGTTGGACGGTTTGACTGAAACAGGCAAGCCAGGGAGCTGCACCAGGTCCCAGTCTGATTTTGGCTTGGATGCTCTTTCCAGTGCCAGCCACTCATAGTGGGCGCTTTTTTGTATGTCACTGGCACCAACCACAACTACAATGCTACCTAGCCTGATCAATCTGCTCGAGTACAGCAAATTACTGAAGGTCACAATCACCTGCCATTGCATTCTTGAGACACAACAAAGATCATGCCTTGCTACCTCGTCCCATATCTTCCTGAGTCTACCTCTTCCACAGGTTCCCTCCAGAAACCAGCACTTCTTTACACAGCTGTCCTCATCCATACACATCACATGACCATACCAATGCAGTATTCACCTGTCTTGCACACCACATTGCCTCATGTGCAATTTTTCGCAACACAGTTTTACATGAACATCCAATGAAACATTCTAGATTCATTTCTTTCAAGCCTTCACAACCCACAATCTGCCTTTCACTGAGAGAGGCCTTTGTTGCCAACAAAAGTAGCTCTCTGAACTTTGCTCAGCTTATTCTAGCAGCTAAACTCTCAGAGAATCCACCTTCACTGCTGACTTGGTCACCTAGATTACAAAAGCTATCAACTACTTCTAGGTATTCTCCCTAGAGTCTATTTTCTGAATTATTTCTAGTGTTTGTTGCACCTGCACATCTGCCAGACTTCTAATATTGCTGCATCTCCTGTGTCCATAGCTTGCACCAGGTACATCTAGAATTTCTACCTACACCTTTTCTACATGTGAAGCAGGACCATCTATCTGAAAGGATTTGTGATTTGTCTGCTTTCCTACTAAGACTACTTACAATGGAAGATTGTAATTTATATCAGTTGAGTTGGTGTGAAAAGGGTTCTAAATGGTATCAATGGTGACCCACCAAATCATAGCTTGACTTCCTAAACACAAAAACAGGACTGATTTCTCCAACTTAAATTTAGCAGTTTGACTGGCTTTAAATTTTATAATGACACAGGGAAATGAATAATAATCAGGTAAATGATAATTAAATGTTACTCACCATAGATGCAGCACAAATTTATTTTCAACACTTCTGCAAGCCTGATGGACCAAACTAAAAAAAAATTAAAAATACACTTTTTAAACACTTTGCTATAAAAATGTGAAAAGCATTCATAAAAATCAGGGTTTTCTCACAATCTTTAATGTTCTATTTCTCTACACTAACAATATTCCAAACAGAATTAAAATTTACTGATCTTGTTAAAAAATTCGGTTTATTACCAAACTGCTCTTCTTATCAGCCACTGAACTTCTCTGCTGCTAACAATTTTCAATTCTAAAAATTAGCTACATTTTGCGGGGTCAAAGCACGAAAGATTTACATTAAAATTGCCCCACAGAGAATCATCCATATCACTTGAAGAAAAAAAAAAAAGTCTACGTCTTGACTGTTTAGTGAGATTTTCTTTTCATAGAATTTTTACCAGGTAAACATAAAAGTTCATAGCTATTATATAAAGTATTATAAAATACATTACTTCAGTGCCTCTACAGAAATTGTCATTAAGCCGAAAGTGCATGTAGTAGATTTTTGACCAATCAACTATCAACAGCTGAATAAAGGAACCTCATGGAAAAGTTTACCTGACAAGACATTTTCTTAGCAGACTCTATAGAAAATTCCATTTTCTCTTTTTAAACTATTAAACGAATACAAACAACCAATAATTAGGAAACAATTAACAGTCTAATCTAAAAGTTGGAATTTACTAAAATCCTATCTTACCTGCACTTAAAGGTGTCTTTTTCCTTGGCTGCGACTTGACACTTTAAGCTATCTTGTGAGTTGAAGGGTTAGACATGGCAAAATCCTGTTCAAGCAAAAACTAACTAGACTGGCGTCATTGGGGATGATCATTTCAGAGTTTTTTGGGGTCCATGATCATCAATCAACCATTTTATTTTTTCTGACTGTGAAAAAGCAACTAGCTATGCCACCAATCATATTTGTTTTTATCTAATAAAACTGCTGTAGAAAACCAATTCTTTCTAATTCCCACCACCACAACAGATAAATCTATATTGCAGAGGTTTCATACTCTAATCTGGAGTGATGACACTCAAACATGAAAAATAATAATTTTGCATCAATCATATTAATCTAAAAAAGGCAGTGCTTAATACATAAGAACCAGGAAACATTTTCAGTTGAAAAATTTCAATACTCTGCAAAGAAATATTTAAAGAATCTCATGACAGCAGCATCATGTATCATGCCAAAACATTAACTGTTGATGGGAATAAGCCATTTCTTGGAAATATTCCGATGAACAGTTTTGTTTTTGTTTTTTTTTTTACAACAGAGCAATGCACAACTGAATTTGATAATTTTAAAAAATATTTTGCAAATCAAAGCATTGCTGTCCATGATGGAAGTCTTTGTATGATTAAAAATTAACCGTTATTTGATGCAACAAACAATAATGAAGAAAAAGCTAGGCATCACTGAACAAATGAAACATATAACAACATTTTAGAGTCCATGTAACTCTCATCTTAGTAATGGTAACATTAAGTCAAATTGATCTATCGGTAGAGAAGAATTAAGTTTTAATAACTTCAGAAATTGCTACGATGTAATCTCAAGTTATACATTTTTCAATGTTCAAACACATTTTTTAAATTCTTTTTTTCTTTTCTTTTCAAATTTGATATTAAAAGTAATTTCTCTACTAACTTAAAATTGGTCCCAGGTTTGCATTAAAAGAGCATTTTATGAAGAAACTTGTGATATTTAATAATTTTATACAAATAAGGTTTACAAAAAGATAACCCAAACTGGATGCATTCCAACATACTTCATGTAGCCAACTTATTTTTCCTTTTGTTTTTGGTTTATTTTTAACATTGTTACAAGTATTTTTTAATGAAAATCCATTCTAAATACTAAATTTTGAGTAACTTCAAAATACTTGGAAATCTTATAATAATTCATGTCACTATGTAACAACAGAGCATTATAAAATTTTATAGATTTCAAGTCATTCATTATGAGCTAAATCTAACAAAAAACCAAACTAATGCTTAACACTTTAATCTAGAATAGAGTGAATTAGTGTTTAATGCAACAAAATTTATGTTGGAATATATCTCAGTGCTGTTACATATGGAAGTCAAATTGATTCGTTCAGAAAAATTACTCCATTTAAAACAATACTAGATATAAGCCACAAAAGAAAGCAGAATGGAAGTTCATGTAGAAAATCTGCAGCGGTGAAAGAATTCCTCTCAAAATTGTAGCTTACTCCAAAGTCATGCACACAAGCAAATACATTGGCAGTTTTATGAAAGCTTGCAACTGCAATAAGCTACAATTTCAGGAGACTTGTGTCAAGTAAATCAATGCCTGGAATAAAGACTAATTTTTCATCCAAATACAATTATTAAATATGCTGTACTTAACATTTACACGTTTCTATATTTCCATCTACAGCATTAATAATAGCTAATGTCTCAAACACAAACTTTTGCTAAATAAAGGAGTATTTTTATTAAAATGTGCAGCAAATGTTCAAGAATTAAGTCCAATTCCTAAATTATGTATTTCTGATGATTTGGAACTTCCTTTAAGGAGTAGAAAAATTTTTTTTTAAAAACCCAAACATCAAAATAAAAGAATTTGAAATACAAAGTCTTATGTATCCGTGAACGATGACAACAGCTGCTGCTACTAAAATATTATTAAACAAATTAGACTTCCACAATGAGCAGATGTTTTCTTAATGTATACCCAATAGAAACAGAAATAACACACATTCTCAACGACTAATTTTCAATATTTTATTTTTTAGGGAGAAAAAATTTAAAAAAAAAAGTTTTAAAAAAATGGGTACATGCAAATTTTACTGCAGTTCGATGAAAATGACAGTTGTTTGATAACTGACTAGAAAAAATCAGCTATGACATAATGGTTTGTATCAAAAACATTTACAAACTATGGAAGTGTCTGTAAGACAATGTTCAAATACTCTGTATGGTCACAGAAGATCACTAACACTGTCCATTTATGAGCTGTAGAAATAATAAGTAGTGAAAGACCAGAATCTAAAGAATCACAAACATGTTTTTCACAAATAACATGTGACTTATTACACTATGGAAAGAAGAACACAACAAATATATTGGAAAAAAATCTGGAAAGTCCATTGTTGTTTTTATAACCACCAAAGCTGAACTCAACATTCAAGGAAAGCAATAACAGTTCATAGAGAAACTAGTTTCACACTACTAGGCTCTAGCACCTTTTTATATCTTGCAGTTTCTAGTGTGGAGTACTAACAGTCAGCAAAGTGTTGTCACAAAATACCATCACAGTTGACAGTATTACATGAAAAGAATATTAAACCTGACCAATACTTTGCCTTCATACATTTTCTTAATATAATTAACATTTACGTATTATGCCAAGCAGTGGGCAATGTCAAAGCTTAATTAGACCTAACACAACAACTTTATTATTGTCTGTTTATATTGAAAATTTCAAATCTAGCTTACACATCCCACTTCTAAACTACAAGCCAAATGATTAATATAGAAAATGTCCCAAAATGTGTCAAAGTCTCATACATCTACGGCCAAATATGACCCTTACGCTACGACTGTCACTTGAAAATGTCTTAAAATTGTAAAATGATGATCAAAGCCTGCTACCAAGTCATTTTTTTTTCTCTGTTGTTTCTTCTTTTTATTGGATCTTTTTAATATTTTTTTTTTTTAATTTAGAGTGGTGTTCTTTGAGAGCCACCAATCTGCTTCTGCCCATTTCCTTGGTTACACTAAGTACAATCCTGCCTCTCTTGTGTCTCCTCAGTACTACTACAATTGCCTCTTGCCTGTCTCCACGGTTACACTAAGTACAATTCAAGCTAGCTGCCTCCGTTTCTGCACTGTAAAGCCTGCCTAAACATATCAAATAAAACAGATTAATATTTAAATGCATTTAAAAAATATCATCGCTAGAAAACTCTACACTAACAAGATACAAATATTGTTTTTATCAAGTTATCATATAGGCTAATCATTTTGTCACTTCATTTAGCCTGCAATGAAAATTCCTAAGCTACCACCTAACTAGACTGCAATCTATTTTAACATACTATTATTTTAGAAATTAAAATTAAATATTTTTAGGCAATACTGGTTTGTAAAAGCCTTTCCAGTAACATCCTTATATTAAGAAATCTTCTCCTCAAAGAAGTGAAAAGAAATAAAGTAATCAACATTGCTTTTTATATATAATATATACCCTATTACTCTAATACATACTAAACTGGCTAAAATATCAATTTGAAACAGACCCTCAATCACACAAAACAATCGAAAACTCAAAATACCTGAATGTTAAGTTGCTGCCGGGTTATTTTTTTTTTAGCGTCTGTAGCTACTGCTGCCGCCGCCACTGCCGCTGCCGCCACCCCCACTGCCTCCGCCGCCTCCTCCAAAATTACCACCGCCGTAGCCACCTAAAACATTTCAACAAAACATTTTAGTAAATTTGGCACACAATTCAAAAGTTACATGCAACAAGTCTCAGAGTTTAATCCCAACAAATGACAGAATCCACATCTTTTACCTCCATAAGGACCAGATCCTCTCTGAGAGTAGGTGCCACCTGAACCACTTCCTTTGATTGGGCCACCACCACCGCCACCATAGCTGTTGCCATAGTTGCTGCTACCGCCACCGCCGCCACCTCGCCAATTATTGCTGTTTCCTGCCAAGCAATCAAAATTTGACACTTTCAAAACAGGTTCAAGAAATCGACATAAAAATAATACTTTGAAGTTATATCTGTACAGGATGTTGCTGGATTATAATCCAGCAGATGGAGATTATAACATCAAAATGGAAAATCGAATAAATTAGAGGGAAAAAAAAAGAAAAAAAAAACAAACTTCAAATATATCCTCACCTCCGCTAAAACTGTCATTGAAATCATTGCCTCCTTGCGATCCACCATAGCTGCCGCCACCCCCGCCGCCGCCACTTCCACCCCCACCTCCCATACCATAACCACCGCTTCCTCCACCACTACTTCCTCCATAATTGCCACCCCCACCCCCATAGTTGCCACTACCACCTCCACTGCCGTAATTACCGCCACCTCCTCCCCCACCTCTACCACTACTTCCCCCATAGTTACCACCTTCACCACCGTAGTTACCCCCACCACCACCGCTACCATATCCACCACCACTGCCACCGTAGTTGCCTCCGCCACCTCCATATCCACCACTTCCACCGCTACCATATCCACCCCCTCCATAACCACCACTGCCACCTCCTCCGTAGCCGCCACTACCTCCACCCCCATATCCGCCGCCACCTCCGCCTCCATAGCCGCTGCCACCACCACCATATCCACCGGGTCCTCCACCACCTCCACCTCCATAGCCACCGCCACCACCATATCCACCAGGCCCTCCGCCACCTCCACCAGGTCCATAGTTCCCACTGGGTCCTCCACCTCCACCATATCCACCCCCTCCATAACCGCCGCCACCACCAGGTCCTCCACCCCCTCCATAACCACCCCCACCAGGTCCTCCTCCACCACCACCACCATAACCGCTACCTCCGAAATTTCCTGTGGAAACAAAGTAAAAATCATAGCTTCAACGACATGTAACATACAAAACATCCTAAGAAATTTGTCAAACGGAACTAAGTCAAAATTTAAGGACGATAAAGCTTGAAAACCATTTTAAAGCAGAGGATTTAAAATAATGAGCAATTATTCCATGTCTAACAAAACAGTTTTACAAATCAAAAACAAAACAAAATCCACAATTGTCAATGATTTAGCAAATGCTTTTGTATTATGAGGGATAAAAAATATGAAAGGGTAGTTTTTAACGTACCATAACCACCTCCAGCACCAAAGTTGTCTCTTCCAAAGCCTCTACCAAATCCAGGAGACCACTCACCATCAGAGCCACCTAGAATGAGAACACCAAAATCCCTCGCTCAACACTGAATCGCATACAATAATGTTCAGATATAAAACATGCATCAAAATAACTCATTATTACAGCTACCCCTAAATTATAAAATTACTGAAGCATACATCACTAGTTCTCATTGGACATTATTTCCTAACTTAGAAAAAAAAAGTATTTGAAATAAAACGAATAAATAATTGGGCAGTAAAAGAGTCAACAACAGACTTTCAAGAATGGTTAAGTGCAATCACAAACCTACCTCTTCCACCCATACCACCTCTCATGGGGCCAGGACCGTCATTGCCACCTCGTCCACCTCGAGGACCTGCACAATAGAATTTACAATTTGAGGTACACAATTTAGCTCCCTCACTAAAACCATCTCCCCCATCCATAATCAATTTACAGAAATTCAAATTCATGCAAATAAGGACATCATTATGTATTTGGACAATACAGTCGTCGGAATATCCAGTCTACTAATATACTAACAAAACCCTATTGTTGTTGTTGTTGTTGCTACTATTTCATTGCATTTCAGCAACTCTATCGAACATTCATTGCATTTCACACTAACTCTACCAAACGGGAAGTAATGACTACCAAACTAAATATCAAACTAAAACCAGTTTTTTCAGAAAAGAAAGGGTCAGACTTACCTCCACTGCCGCCGCCGCCACCACCACCATAGCCAGGTCCACCACCCATTCTGCTATTGTTTATTTCAGAGCGAGACAGAGCCTTCTTCACTTCAATTTGCTTTCCATTTAAAGTCAAGTACTTTTTCACTGAAAATATATTACATACATACACACATAAGACATTAAATAGTGATGGCACACACAAATAGGAGGAGAGTGTTTAATCAGAGAACCTTTTCCCAATTTCCATCTTATTGCCAAACCCTACAATTACCAGAGTCATACAAAAGTCAGAGGTAGACAAGTCACAATACTTTTGTGATTCTCATATTTTGGCTTCAGCCTCCAAGCCTGTTGCAAAGTCATGTTGCTTTTTAAGTCTAAGTTTGCTTGCAGCTGCTTTTTAAATATATTTCAAATAAATCCTATCATTGATAATACAGTCTAACCATAGACATCACAGCAATATGTTGAAACACACATAAACATAACCAGATGCTCACATAAAGAGGGAAATCTAAAAACCTCTGATGCCCAATGTTGAACTCAGTGACATCAAAGTGTCTCGTTCCCATTTATATTTGATCACGGTCACAAAATGTCATCATCAAACTTATTGTCATCTGCTTCTGTAATCAGATTTTAACCATATGTCTCCATGGTACTATATCTAAGGCCAAGTTTTGCTTATATAATAGTAGCCAATTTCTACTCAATCTACCTTGCAATATTAAGGATTTCCCATTCATATCCATGTAAGTGACCAACAAAACCATTTGTATGCAATTACAGAAATTTTTCATTTCTCATATACACAAATGTCTGTCTTGCTTTTTAAAGATTGTTTCTCTTCACATCAGACCCTCAATTTTTCTGACTCAAAACTTCTTCCTCGCCGTGTAACACCCAACTTAAAACTGTCTTTCACTTTTCTGTCACCCTCTGGCATTGGTAATAGAATTGTTTCCAAACACTTTTGCTAACAAATCCGTGCCTTACACAGGCAAAAGAGATTTAGATGCATCAGCAAAATACATAGGTGCAGGTGTAGCCATGTGGTAAGAAGCTTGCCTCCCAACCACATGGTTCCAGGTTCAGTTCCACTGTGTGGCACCTTGGGCAAGTGTCTTCTACTATAGCCTCAGCCAACCAAAGCTTTGTGAGTGGATTTGGTAGATGGAAACTGAAAGAAGCCCATCGAATATGTGTTTGTCTCCCGACCATCGCTTGACAACAAATGCTGGTGTGTTTATGTCCCCATAACTTAGCGGTTTGGCGAAATAAGCTGACAGAATAAGTATTCAGCATACAAAGAATAAGTCCTTGGGGGTCGATTTCTTTGACTAAAGGCAGTGCTCCAGTCAACTGACTGAAACAAGTAAAAGAATAAAAGAAAAAAAAATACAGACATATCAGACACATTTCATAGCACAAATGAGTTGTGTAATTGGTTACATTTGTGTGTGATGTCATACATTGATATTTATCCACATTATATCACGACCCGACTCATAGCAACAAAACAAGCTTCCATAGACCAGGGACATGCAGTTTTCTTTCTGAAGACTGCAACTTATCTTTCAGGTAAATACAATAGACTCTAGAAAATTTATAAATAGACTGCTGCTTCTATTTGAAGGGAAATACAAAGGGGCTGTCGGGATTTGCACACAGCCGAATGGCTAAGAAGCTTGTTTTGCGATCACATGGTTTCAGGTTCAGTCCCAATGCACAGCACCTTTGGAGAGAGACTCCTATTATAGCCCCAGGTCAACCAATGCCTTGTTAGTGAATATAGAAAATGCCAGTCGTATATGTGACAACTGGTATTGGGTTTCTTGACATACCCAAACAAAAGAGACCAATTGAACAAGTCCTGGAGTTGGTTTGTCTGACTAAACCCATCAAGGCAGTGTCCCAACAGGGTCTACATTTATTTGTCCATACAAGTACATGTAAAACTTGTTTCACACCTAACTAGATGAGATTTTGTCTGTTAATCATGATACAATCAAGTTAGGATGAATACTCACAGACAAGTTTGTCCACAGTATCATAATCTTCAAAGGAAATGAAACCAAATCCTCTCTTCTTGCCAGTGGTTTTATCGGTAATCAAGTCAATGTTTGCTATTTTGCCATGGGGTTCAAAAAACTCCCGTAACTGATCATCTGTGATGTCTTCTTTAAGACCACCAACAAACATTTTCTTGACAGTAGCTTGAGATTCAGCATCCTGTAGGAGTAAAAATAAGAAAAAAATTCTTTTTATGAAAATGTCCTCAAAAGAAGGCACATCAGAACTATCTTAATTGTTTGCATAATGGATCATTATCAAATATTTTTATAATTTACTTAAATGACTTTGAAAACTGGACATGCCAACAATATACGTAAGTTCTAAATCGATAAAACACATTTCAATTCCATATTTGAACTTCACAAACTTACATCTCTCGGCATAGCACGCTTGGTCTCAACTTCACGGTTGTCCAAAGAATGTGGTCTATTCTTCTGAGCTTCATCAACTTCACTCACATTTTTGTAAGTAATGAAGCCAAACCCTCTAGACCTTAATTATAAAAAAATTAGAAAGAGTAAACAAATTGTAGATAGAAAAGTGAATTTTAAAAATAAGCAAAAATCTTCACATTTTAAAACTCAAATGAAAAATACAAACCATTTAGTATTGGGGTCTCTCATCACTACACAGTCAACAATATCACCCCATTTTGAGAAGTATTTCTTCAAACTTTCTTCATTGGTATCATAACTTAGACCGCCAATGAAAAGTTTCCTGAATTTCTCGGAATCAGGTCCATCATCGAAGTGTTTTCGTCCACGTCTGGGAAACTAAAAACAAAAATACCTCTTTAGTATATTGTAGAACTTAATCCAAAATTTATGTAAACATTTCAAATTTACACTGGAGACGTTTTTCTCTTCCCATTCCCCCCATACGCGCATGGTGCAGTTTTGTTCAACAATAGCTTTTCATGAAGTAGCAGTTGCCACACCTAGACTACTTAAGACCCTGAAGAAAAATTACTATATCTCTCCTATATTTAATTACTTGGGAGGGTGGGGGTCGGGATTTTTTCCGGTCAATCATCATTTAAAGTCCGTTTTCAAATCGAAATTAAATTTTAGTTAATCATTTATACCGAATAATTTAAATGTCAAACATTATTTTACACTGAAAAATAATCTTTAGTTTTAAGAATAATTTTGAAATTAGCGAGGTATGCAGAATTGAATATTCCCGTATACCTTTACTTTCGCAATTTTGCCATCTTTTAACTTCTACAAATAATTACAAATTACTGGTATTTCTTTCAAAAATTCATTTGAAAAATCTTTCCCTTTCAAATCATTTAAAAAGTGAATAAAATTTATCACAAACATTTTTATATTTAACATTCAAAATAGAATTGATGAGATAAAAATAATCTTACAAGTAAAATAAAAGCAGCAGTTACGGTTTGAGTGTGAATTACGTTGTTTAAAAGGAAACGTGCGCCAACCAACACTGACCCACTATCATTACTATTACTACTATTATTACCATTAACATTATATTATTAATATAGAAACGGCTTTAGCTCCTGCTATTTACTTATATAGATATTTTATTTTTATTTTCCGGCGATGATTTTTCTTAAATCACAAAAATAGAGACATATTTAACAATTATAGACTTTCAAAATCAAGGAAAGTGAATATTCCATTATCTAAGCCGGCCAAATCTTATGAATTAATGGCAAGTCTAGTTGCCGACAAACTCTCATTGTGTCCATGACAATTCAAATACAAATAAATAAAAAAAATTGGAAAAAAACTTTCATTTTCCTTCGCGAAGAAATAATTGAAATATTTAAGAAGAAATACTAACTTCCCGGTTACGCCATCAGACAACATGGCGAACATTGATGATTTAATAATGTCTCGTTTAAAAAATATAGATATATCAGTAGGCAACAATAATTTAGGTAATTTCTAATTAAAATAAATAACGAAATTTGATAGAATTAATAACGTCATTTTTTTTTGTCTAAATTAAAAGCACCTGAGTTGCCGGCTTATTGAAGATTATAGATTTTTTTCATACAAAGACGTTATAATTTTACTTATAATTTTGTGAAACAAATATACCTATACTTAATTTTTGTTTTAAATCTCATTTAAAAAATATAAATAAAAATTTTTATAGTTTTCGACTGATTTTTATTCTCCCTCGCACTGAGCGAGAGAAAGATAAAGGGATTCTGAGTAAAAAAAAAAAAAAAAAAAAAAACTATCGAAGGGAACAGAAAAATTATTTTGCTCTCATATCTCAATATATACATATATTACCAAATAAGTTTCCAACATTAATTAATTAAGAACTATTATTTTTTTTGTTTCATTCCGTCTTTTTTTTGAAGATGTTTGATTTAATTCGATTCAATTTCCTTAAATTTACCGGAGGGGGGGAGAAGAAAAACCGTTGAAGAACATATAGAGCTAAATTTAATAGAGGGACCCGAGAATATTTATTAGATATGTTACAGCAAAACAGTTTTGTACGAAATATATCAGAAAAACAATTAAATTCATAAAAGAGTTAAAATATAATTAGAAAAATGTCTCACCTTCCTTTGAGAAGGAGGCGAATAATCTCCTTCCATTGTAACAACTGGGAAGACAGGGTTTGAAGTTGACCAATCAGAGAACTGATAGAACACCCTCTACTGGCAAACTAGAAATATATAGACCTAACTAAGGGGAATAACTCAGTAAATGTAACCGTTTTAGCTTTGTGTCAAAGACGGAAAATTTCAAATATATAAAAATTATGTCGATGTAGTTTTATAATAATGTGTTAAATTCTATTATGTTTTATTGTAAATAATTAAATAGGGTTGAAAAGCAATGCCGTTGATGGATAGTGAAAGTGTAAAATAAAAGTTTATATATCCTTTCCGGTTTATTTATCCTAATTAAAAGCCACGCGGTAACTGAAAGATGATTCTACGTCGTAGTTATTAGTCCCCTCATCACAAATTAATCAAACGTTTCTGAAATGATTTTCGAAATCAATCTCTCATAACTGATTGAATTATGTAAAAACTAATATATTAGTCGCCTACTAATACAACATATTTCTATTTAATGGCTAAAATGAAAGTCAATCCGCAATGTATCAACCTAATAACCGCAATAAATATTTTATAATGTGACAAAGTGGATATTTGTATCCCTCAGATAATACGTCGTAATATCAATTCTATTATGAAGGGTGGCTAGGATAACAAGGGAAATAAAGTGAAAGTAGATCTATGACATCAATTATTCAAACAATGTTGAAAAAGTGTCATGTTTCGAATGGAAACCATATTTTTGTTATTCTAATTTTTATTTACGCATACTGTCAAGATTATAATACAATCTAATATTTTATTTATTTATTTTGTATTGAAATCTATATTCAAAATCGTATTTTTTTATCCTTAAATGTACCTACATCCTGAAACATATTTAAGCGGTTAAAAATTTGTGTGTATGAAAGCGAATGAGGTTTGAAATACAATTTAAAACTCGTAATGTTTAAAATTATTTTAATACGCTATTTATTGGAGTGTCTTGTTAAGTAATTCTATCATTTATCTTTACCTCAAAAACAAATATTTTTATTAGGTTAAAACGATAAATAATACAACCTATCCTTTAATTCAATTTATTAATATGTTTATATAGGATGAGTTATATATAATTCATTTAATTTCATGCGGAAAAGTTCCTTAGAATAATTAAGCCAAAAATTAATTATGATTAATTTTGAAATTAATTATTCCGATATTACGAATTTAATTATCATTCAATCCCCACGTGTTGAATTAAAGTTTAAAAATACAGAAAACCATGTCAATTAAACTAGCATTCGATTTCCAGTTTTGTCCTTTTTTCAATTCACTTGCGTTAGTTAACACCTGGGGTCATTCAGATCGATAATAAATTAATGACTGTTGAGGTTATGAAGCGGTATCATAGAGAACATTACTAACTGGAATTATTGGTAATGGTCGTTTGCACTGCAACTGAATCCAGATTTGAAAAGGCCAATTACCACAGCCCAGGCTATAATGTATGTGGCAGTTGACGAAGCAAGGGTACGAGTTAATACAGTGCAGTGTTAGAGAAATACCTGGTCAAGAGTAAACCACTATTTCTGACATTCATTGACTCAGAGAAAGCATCTAATACTCTGTAATTTGGAGCTCACTCAAGAAACTAGCTGTTGATGAATGTCTTGTGAGGGCTGTACAAACTATATATGCTGTAAAGTGAGAGTCAACAGCAACTTCAGGGATGAACATAGAAGCTCATCAAAGTTCCTCAATTCTCTCCTATTTAGCATAGTCCTGTAGACCATCACAAAGGAGTTTAAGACTGGCTGTCCATGAAAACATCTATATACTGATGGTGTAGTTCTCAGAGTTGAATTGATAGGGAATAAGAGAAGAAATTCCAGTCATGGAAGCTAAATCTAGAATCAAGAGATCTAAAAGTAAACTTAAAAAAGACTAAGGTTTTAGTAAGCAAAATAGAAGACAAAATTCTGGCATCTACAGGGAAAATAGCTTTGCTTCATGTAGAGAAAAGAGGTAGATATAAACATCTTATGTTGTACTCAATATAAGCTAGAGACATAAATGATGTAGGGGAATCACAGGCAGACAAACAGGAAAGGTAAGCTTCTTATGTGACAAATGTACTGAAGCAGTTTATACTATGAGTGCACTGAATATAAATTCTCAAAGATACCTGAACGGCTCACTAGAAGAGGTCAGTAGCTTTTATTACATATGAGATGTAATTATCCGAGGATGTTATTGCTCTGAAAGTATAATAACCAGGGTAAGAACAGGTTGAAAAGGTTCAGGTAGCTGTTGCTAATGCTAGTAACAAAGGTCTTGGCCTATAAAGTAAAGGGCAGACTATATATTTGTGTTAGACCTACAATGCTGTACGATAGTAAGACATGGGCCTTGAATGTAAAGGACTTGAGAGGATTGAAAAGAAATGAAGAAAGCATGCTCCAATAGATGTGCAATGTATAGTGTGTATGAAAAACATAGTACAAATGTGCTGAGAGAAAAACTTGACATAAGAGAAATCAGATGTAGTGTTCAAGAAAGAGGACAGTGCTGAATGAATGAATATGTGATGCATATGGATGAAAATAGTTGTATGGGGAAGTGCTGATAACTTAATGAGGATGGAACTTGTAGAAAAGGAAGATATGGGACAAAGTAATGAAGGCTGATATCAGGTGAATCTTATGGAAGAGATGACAAATAACTGGGGTTACAGGTAATATGCAGGTCTTAAGCAGACCCACTCACCTCAATGAAATTTAGATTTTGGAAGCACAATATATATATATATATATATATATATATATATATATATATATATATATATACATATATATATATATATATATATATATATATATATATATATATATATATATATATATATATATATATATATATATATATATACATATATATATATATATGTTGTGCTTTCGTTTTCTCTTCCCAGATTTGTGAGGGAGCTAAATTTAATACATGAGCACAAGGAATGAAGATCACACATTTTCAGGCATGGTGGTGTGGAGAAAAAGCTTACGTCTTAACCATGTGGTTTCAAGTTCAGTTCCACTATGTGGCACCTAGGGTAAATGTCTTCAGCTAGAGCCCTTATCTGACTAAAGCCTTGTGAGTGAATGTGGTGGACAGAAATTGAAAGAAGCCCACTGTATATATATATATATATATATATATATATATATATAATAACAATAATCCATGATGGATGGATTGCTCAAAGAAATGAATGCATGAATATGATTCACTCGATACTCATGGATACGATGGACTGTAGTGTAAACATCTTAGGAATATGGATTATGATCACAAGAAATATGTAATTTGTGGAAACATGCATAGCAATGCACAAGAATATTTATAAATTCTATTGATGGATGATTATTATTATTATTATTATTATTATTATTATTACTATAGTTATCCTACATTATATCAGCACGGCTCAGTACAACCCCAAAAAACTGAATTGTTATTGCTTGTTGGTATCATTAGGGCTGTAGCTAGCATAATAAAATAGAAGCTTTTACATGCATATTCAAAATGTTTCTCGTAAATGAACTGAATGGATATACATGCACACACACACACACACACACACACACACACAAACATATCTATATATATTTATAAAAATGAGAATGTTTGTCTGTGTGTCTGTCTGTTTGTGTGTGTGTGTGTGTGTCTGTTTGATTCCCTAAAACTCGAGAACTACACAACTAATTTCATTCAAATTTTACACATGCCTTACTTAGGGTCCCGGTTGTGTTTCAGTCAAAAAAAAGTTTTAACTTCTTGCATAGTTCAAGCCCACAGCAACATCATATCTCCTCCACTATTTAAGTATTACATGTCAAAAGTGAAACAAAAACACTCATGTCAAAAACTTTCACTTTAAAAATGAAACTATTCCACTAACTGAAACAATCACATTTCGATACTGTAGTGACAGATACTTTCACTTTATTGGTTTCATTTTCATACTGAATCTACTACAGTGAAACTATACTCTCACATATATACAGGCATGCATACATATATATACATACATGCATATATATATATATCTGCACGAATGTATCCATATACATGTATATATATATATATATATATATATATATATAGAGAGAGAGAGAGAGAGAGAGAGATGTATATGTATACATGTATACATATAGATGTATATGTACATGTATCGTTTAACGTCCGCTTTCCATGCTAGCATGGGTTATATATATATATATATATATATACACACATCTATATGCATACATGTATATGTATACATATGTGTAGATGTATATATATAGATGTACATGTAATATGTACACATATAGAAGCATCAGTTGTGGTGTGCAAGAGAGACGATTGCGCTGGTATGGACATGTGGTGAGAATGGATGAGGATAGCTGCGTGAAAAAGTGCCATACCCTAACAGTTGAGGGAACCCGTGGAAGAGGTAGGCCCAGGAAGACCTGGGCTGAGGTGGTGAGGCAAGACCTTCATACATTGGGCCTCACCGAGGCGATGACTACTGACCGAGACCTTTGGAAATGTGCTGTGCGTGAGAAGACCCGGCAAGCCAAGTAAGATCGTTGCCAGTGCCCCTGGACTGGTTCTTGTGCGGGTGGCACATAAGATGCACCATTTTGAGCGTGGCCGTTGCCAGTACCGCCTGACTGGCTCCCGTAGGATTTTCGAGCGAGATCGTTGCCAGTGCCCCTGAACTGGCTTGTGCGGGTGGCACATAAAAGACACCATTTCGAGCGTGGCCGTTTTTGTGCGGGTGACACGTAAAAGCACCCACTACACTCTCTGAGTGGTTGGCGTTAGGAAGGGCATCCAGCTGTAGAAACTCTGCCAAATTAGATTGGAGCCTGGTGTTGCCATCCGGTTTCACCAGTCCTCAGTCAAATCGTCCAACCCATGCTAGCATGGAAAGCGGACGTTAAACGATGATGATGATATACACATATACATGCATACAGATATCTATACATATATACACCCCCCCACACACACATACACATGCACACAAACACACACATTAGTCATTTGTTTTTTTATCCAAAACTACATCAAAAGTACTGAATGGATCTTTATGAAATTTGAAAATTATATTCTATGTATAACGGCCATAACTCCCATGAAAATTCATATATTTTTGATGTTGATGAAATTTTAACCATACATATTACACACAAGTAATATTTCTAAAATTTCTTTTTCTTAGAAATTACAAAGACCCCTTCATGGCGACTTCACACCCACAATTTAGTCATTTTTCCTAAGCAAAGACGAATAGAGTTGTACCATTGGAAGCTATAGGGTCACCCGAACATAACAGATGAGCATTATTTGTAATTCAACGGTACAACAGTGTAAGACTATCCTTTCAGATATACTTACACTGTGATTTCTGCAATGTGGTACATAAATTGTCAAGTAAATGAGATGCATCTTTGCCTCCACTGATTCACTTGCAAAGTGTTGAGTAAAATTATTTTGTTGCAGACCTCCTTTGAGTCTTTTTATTATCACTGTGACACATATAGTCCCCAGTTGGTAACATTGATTTCAAGCCCTTCCCAGATGAGTGACTGGTGGTTCTAAGACATTTATTGATTGTAAATTTTTTCTACACAGTTACCTATCGGTATAGTGGTCATTTTCAAACTCCAGAAGCGACACTTTCATTTCCCTTTACTCCAAACATCACACATTGTTATTTTAATTGGGTCATGCCCTTCCAGTTGCTATAGATCCGTAATGCATCTTACAGCTGTGCCTGTCACCTGTATGGTGAGGAATCCTACATGCAAAATATTTCCTGGGTAAAGAATTTGCAACTCAGCATAAGCTAGTGGTTAGTGACTTTAGGCCTAGGGCCTGAACGATGCAGAGATGCTAGCCAATATAGAAAAGGAGGCTGTGGAAATTCAAGGATCCTTGAAACAGGCAGAGATTTAAAGGTGTTCTTAATGAGGCCTTTGATGAGGAGCGAGAGATAGAGACATATGACATAGAGGACAACTGGAAGTTCCTAAGGGACAATCTACTAAGGGCGACAGACCAAATTTGTGGTTGGAGTAAAGCCCCTACCAGACCAAGAGTGATGTAGTGGTAGAACAATAACATTGACAGGGCCATAAAAGAGAAGAAACAGGTCTGGAAAGAGTGGGTAGCAAAGAATCATATCAGAAGACTAAAAGGGAGGCTAGATATCAGGTTTATCTAGCTAGGGTAGTAGCAGGAAAAAAGAGGTTTGCCAAAGTCTTACAGTGTGAAGTTCAGAGACTTGAAGTGTTCTGATTGCTAGACAGTGTGTCAGTGAGAATTGAGTTATTGTAGATGAGAACTGTGTGTGGATGGATAATGGTACGCTTGCACTTAGTGATGTGGAGAAAGAAGAGGCATGGAAAAGTTACTATGTGAGACTGCTAAATGTAGAGAATGAATGGGACAAAGAAAGTTTTCCTCGTGTGAACCTAACAGAAGGACCAGCTATCCAATGGACAGCAGTATAGTAGATAAGGCAATTAAAAACATGATAACTAGGAAAGTCCCTGGTCCATACAGAACCATGGTTAAGATGCTCAAAATATCCGCTAAGGTAAGATATAACCTAGTCACCCACATAGTTAATCAGGTCATTCAGGAAGGTGTATTACCCAAGGAATGGTGTAGCAGCATTATTGTTAGCTGCTACAAGGATAAGAGTGATGTTTTAGATAGAAGCAATTACAGAGGCATCAAACTCCTGGACCAGGTTATGAAAATAATGGAGAGAGAGTTGTAGTTCAATTAATTAAGAGCAGAATTAGGTCAAACAATTAATTAGGAGCAGAATTAAGTTAAACAAAATGCTTCATTCAGGGGAGAAGCACTACCGATGCTATTTTCATAGTCAGGCAACTGCAAGGAAACCATTATATTTGGTATTTGCTAATCTAGAGAAAGCCTTCAATAGAGTTCCCTGCTGTGTGATATGGTGAGCTCTGAGGAGGTTAGGGATAAAAGAGTGGCTTGTGAAAACTGTACAGGCCATGTACAAAGATGTGGTCAGTAAGGTGAGATTTAGCCATGAGTACAGTGAAGATTTAGTGTACAGGTAGGGGTTCATCAAGGCTCAGTCCTTAGTCTCCTCCTTTTCATCATTATCCTTCAGGCCATAACAGAGGAATTCAAGACCGGCAGCCCCTGGGAACTACAGTATGCTGATGATCTTGCCCTCATAGCAGATTCCATATCAGAGCTAGAAGAGAAATTTCAGGTGTGGAAGCAAAATCTGGAATCTAAGGGCCTTAAGGTTAACTTAGCAAAGACTAAGGTCTTAGTAAGGAAAGTGACAGGACCCCCCCCCCTTACCTGCTTCAGGTAGGTGACCCTGCTCGATTTGTAGAAAAGGTGTAGGTAGGAACTCCATATGGTGTACCCAGTGTAAGCTATGGACACACAAGAGGTGCAGGGGGTTAATAGGAAGATTATCAAAAAAGGTGGTGATCATATGTGGAAGATGCACAGGATCCATAAAAACTTGGGAAATTGATTCTCTCAAATGCTCTGGTGGCTCATTAGGGGTAACAGATAATTTCTGCTACTTAGGGGACCAAATTTGTAGTGGGAGAGGATGCATGGAGATTGTGATAGCTAAAATAAGAATAGGATGGAGGAAATTCAGAGACCTGTTCCCTGTTTTGGTTATGAAAGAGTTTCTCTTTCTGAGTGATGCATGTATAGGGACAGCAATTCTACATAACAGTGAGATGTGGGCCCTGAATGCAGAGGACATGCGAAGGTTAGAGAGGAATGAGGCTAGTATGTTCTGCTGGCTGTGTAATGTAAGTGTACATGTTCAACAAAGTGCCGGTCTTCTGAGAGAGAAGTTAGGTCTAAGAGGAGTCAGTCGCTTTGTGCAAGAGAGAAGACCACACTGGTTTGGTCGTGTGATGCAGATGGATGCTGACAGCTCCATAAAGAAGTGCCAATCTCTCAAAGTAGATGGAACATGTGGAAGTGGGAGACCCAAGAAGACATGGGTGAAGTACTGAAGAATGACCGCAGGACATTGAACCTTTCAGACAAGATGACAAAGGACCAAAATGCCTGGTGCCTTGCTCTACTCAAGATGACCTGCACTCCACATCAGAAGTGTTAAGACTGGACCCCCTGGGGGTGAGGATTGGCCTGCAAGAGTTCTGTGCTGGTGCCATATAAAAAGCACTCATGCCAGTGCCACATAAAAGCACTCAGCACATTCTGTAAAGTGGTGGGCCCTAGGAAGGCCATACAGCCACAGAAACTATGCCAAATCAGACTGGAGTCTGGTACAGTTCCCCAGCTTGCAGCTCCTGGTCAAACTATCTGACCCACACCAGCATGGACAATAGATGTTGAATGATGATGCTGATACACACACACACATTCAGAGACACATACACACATTCATACTAACGCACAAACATTCTTAATCCACCACACTGCCCATTCTTAATCTTTGTTCTATCTGCCAAAAAACTAAGAAATTCTTCCTTCTTTATTTACTTTACTCACTCATTTCTCTCTCTTTCTTTCTCTGCTACTGCTGTCTTAATATAATATTCTCCCTTTTCCCTAGTCTCCCTCTCCCACCTTCTCTCTCTGTCCCCCTCTCTCTGTGTTTCTTTGCACTTTTCAACCTTGTCCTCTGTACAAAGCCATGCCTGTTAGACTACCGGTGATGCACTTACTCCCACCATTCCTCCTACCACCAAATCCAGAAATCTATCCTAATTCCCTCCCCTGCTAAGCAACATGTCTTCAGCCTCTCTCTGAAACTGCTATTTTCCTCCCCTTTACTGCACAACCTCAATCTATCTCTGCGACTGCTATGGCTTATCCTGTAGAACATACATCCCTTGTACTTACTACCATTACCCTTCTTCTTCAAACAACAGTTAATTGAGGCTACACACCCAACAACAACAGCAACAGCAATAATAATTCTTTCTAAATCTTTGCACAAAGCCAGTAATTTTGATGGGACAGGTTTCGTTGATCATATTGACCCCAATGCTCAGCTGGTACTTATCAACCCTGAATGGATGACAGGCAAAGGTGACTTCACAACTATAATAATAATTGTTTTTACTATAGACCCAAGGCCTGAAATCTTAAAGGAGACAACTGGTTGAGTACATCGACCCCACTGCTCAACTGGGGCATATTTTATTGACTCCCACCAAAAATGAAAGGCAAAACTCATACTTCAGTGAAATATGAACTAATAATAATAACAATAATGATAATAATAATAATCCTTTCTTTTATAGGCACAAGGCCTGAAATTTTTGGTGGAGGGGCCAGTCAATTAGGTTGACTCCAGTACGCAACTGACACTTAAGTTATCAACTCCGAAAGGATGAAAGACAAAGTCGACTTTGGTGGAATTTGAACTCAGAACGTAGTGGCAGATGAAATACTGCTAAGCGTTTCACCTGGCATGCTAACGATTCTGGCAGCTTGCCACCTTAATAATAATGGTAATAATAATAATAATAATAATAACAATCCTTTCTACTAATGATAGTAGTAGTAGTAGTAGTAGTAATAATAATAATAATAATAATGATAATAATAATAATAATAATAATAATAATAATAATAATGATAATAATAACAATCCTTTCTACTAATGATAGTAGTAGTAGTAGTAGTAGTAATAATAATAATAATAATAATGATAATAATAATAATAATAATAATAATAATAATAATAATAATAATGATAATAATAACAATCCTTTCTACTAATGATAGTAGTAGTAGTAGTAGTAGTAATAATAATAATAATAATAATGATAATAATAATAATAATAATAATAATAATAATAATAATGATAATAATAATAATAATAATGGAACAAATAGGGGCTGCAATAAGGATGGAGCACTTGCAGAAAACAGCACTACTTAGAACCGCTTGAATACTCCGGGTGGTGCTCGAAAAATAAGGGGTGTTACCTTAGTTCACTGGTAGTTAACAGATGGCACTGTAGTACATCTCCAGCGTTAGAAGCTGTGCAAAGGCAATAATAATAATAATAATAATAAGAAGAAGAAGAAGAAGAAAAATAAGAATAATATTCAAGGATTGATGTTACTCCTCCCTAAGGTAAAGGAACAATAAGAACTAGATTGAGATGATTATTTTGAACTTGGGGAAGATACACAAAGTGTCGAAATATTGTTTGTTCGATAACAGTTGCACTCTTCTTATTGTTAATAATGATGATGATGATGATGATGATGATGATGATGATGATGACGATGGTGGTGATGATGATGATGATGATGATGATGATGACGATGGTGGTGATGATGATGATGATGATGATGATGATGACGATGGTGGTGATGATGATGATGATGATGATGATGATGATGATAATGCTTTCTACTATAACAATGGTTCCCAACCTTTGGTCCATGGATCCCTGGAGGTCCGCAAAGATAGTACTGGTGGGGGTCCATGAACTAAATTCAAAATTTCATATATATATATATACATAAGGATAAGCATATTTAAAAGGAGTCTGTGAGAAAACTCATTTAAATAAAAGGGGTCCTTGATAGTGAAATGGTTGGGAACCACTGTACTATAGGCACAAGGCCTGAAATTCCAGGGAGGGGACTAGTTGATTCCATCAACCCCAGTGTTTCACTGGTGCTTAATTTATCAACCCTGAAAGGATGAAAGGCAAAGTCGACCTTGGAGAAATTTGAACTCAGAACATAACAATTTGGTGAAATACGATTAAGCATTTTGTCCAGCATGTTAATGATTCTGTCAGCTTGCCAACTTTTTTAATGACATTAATAATATTGAGATTGGTTTAACTTTGAGAGTTGCATTAATTCAGAAATCTGCTCTAATGGGGAAAAGGCAAGGATTGTAAGAAAGGTCCTCCGTATCTTAGAAAATTGGTTGTGACTCGGTATTTCAGACATTGATTCTGAATGTAAAACATTTGTGCATACCATGAATAATAATGATGATGATGATGATGATGATGATTTCTTTTATTAGCTGCAGAGACATAGATGAAGAGGATATCACAAGGGCAGACAACAATTTCTGTGGGGATTTGCATAAAGTTTGAGGAGAAAGAAATAGAAAAAGACATTGAAATGCGATTGAAGTATACAAAGTGTGTGATAACATGATTGATGTAGTCCTTCTGATACAAAAGAAACTCCAACTTAGGCCAGTCAAGGAACAACACAGATCCAAGATTACCCTGACCACCAAAGGTACAAGCCCTCTCTCCTGATCTCCAATCTACAGGCCATTCACTCTAGACCATTTTTGCCACAGTCATCCATCTTTTCACAAATTCACTGAGAGGTACCACTTGCCTCTCCATCCTTAATTTCCATTCCAATTGGAACTTAAAAAAGTTGATGAGAGCTTGACTGAAGAGGAAAGTGTTTTTCCTCAATCCTTTCAGCCTCTTTTGCCATAGCTACTGGACATTGGAACACTGTTTGTCCTGCCTTCTTAAAGAAGGGTGGTGGAACAATACTCAGCATGGGTTTGGCCAATAGATGAATTCATCCCACACATGATAACAGCTGTTTGACACAACTTCACAAGCCAACAATACTTAGGCATTGCATCAGTGTATGCAGAATGGTTTCATCACTCTGCGAGCCTCTTGGACAGTCCCACCTGACAGCACATCCGTACCTGTAGAGTTTATCTCCTCAGTAGCACTAACAAGCCAGGGATTTCTGGAATTTATCCATAATAGCACTGGACCCGAAAGTCCTCCAAAATAGATCAGCTAATTCATCCTCGTTGATGCTAAGAATTTTCCTGAGAACGTCATCTCTTTTATCCACCATTAGATTTCTATACATTACTTCCGCTGTAGAATTTCCACTGATCATATTGCCTAATTGGTAGAGAATGGTGAGTGCCTGATAACATTCCAGAAGTCAGGTGCCTAATCTTGGTGTTTTCTTGACCCAGAATTACAGCTTCATCAAAGAGATGAGCAGCAGAAAAGCATTTGTTAGAAATGGAGACTACACTGGCTCACCATCCAGGAAAATCTAACGATGATCATAAAAATTGTTTCTAATTTTGGTATAAAGCCAGCATATTTGATGGGGGAGGGAAGTCAATTACATTAACTCCAGTATTTGACTGGTACTTTGTTTAATCAACCTGAAAAAGATAAAAAAGCAAAGTCAACCAGGGTGGTATTTGAACTCAGAACATGCACTAATGATTCTGCCGGCTTGCTGTCTTAGAATATTAATAATAATAATAATAATAATAATAATAATAATGATGATGATGATGATGGTGATGATGATGATGATGATGATGATGATGATGATGATGATGATGATGATGATGATAATAATAATAATAATAATAATAATAATAGCCCACAGTAGTTGGAGCAAAGATAGCATCTCTAGATGGTTACAATACCAGTGATTGTAGGAGTACTTGAAATGATCAAAAACGGAACTGAAAATTATCTAAGAATGATCCCTAGCTTACTTTCCATGCATGAAGTACAAAAGATTGTCTTAATTGGTAACTGGTCACATGTACTGAGAAGAGCATTGTTGCTGTGAATTTTTTCCTTTTTTTGCCCTTTATTTTCTTTGTTTACTTTTATATTTTATATTTTTTCCTTTTTCTCTCTGTCTTTCTTCCCCTTTTTTCTATCACATGACTTTGTAAACTAACAAGCTGGTGTGATTATTTTAATGGCCTACTAATGTATACAGTGCGTGCCTCTGCCCTAGGTGTCAGGAAGGCACTCGGCAAGAAAGGAAACAGTTGAAAGAAGATGATAATGAAAGTGATAATAATAATAATAATAATAATAATAATAATAATTAACGGAACCCATAACAAAACCAACCAAAAGAGAAAGAACGGTGAACGGCTAATCATAGATACTATAAAATAGTTCATTTATGAGTTACACACACACACACACACACTACTATGCAATACCCCTCCAAAAACATACAAGAATAAATTCATACTGTAAGTACCCAACAAAATGAACAAAACCCACAACATGTGCCATAGAAGGCCGATATGAAGACAGAAGAACACAACCTGTGCTACACAAACAACACACAAGATAAAAGCTAATACAACCTAAGACTCAAACAAAATCATATAAGAAAACATACTGATACAATACAATATCTCTCCCCCACAAAAAATGTAGCACACACCACCCCACCAGCACAGAGGTGCAACAAATGATGAAATAGAAAATTTCTTGAGACTTTCAGATGCTGAGAAATAATAGTGGTGATGATGATGGTGCTGAACGTTACCTTACCTCAATTTATGAGACATAGGAGTTTCTAAAAAACTCTGGCTGTAACAGTGAAAATGAAGCCGGATCTTTTTAGGAAAGGCCTCTTGCTTGGCAGTGGATCAGTAAAGATGTAGACTGACCACAGCTGTCATCCTAATGCAGCATCAGCAGATAATAGAACAAAGAGGGGGAAGCAGACCAGCAAAGAAAACAGGATAGTGATTCAGTGCTACTTAGAAAGTGAACCTAAAAGAAGAGGCTATAGGAAACGAATGCTAACACATTGTGTAGGGAAGGATATGTTTAAAGTAACTGAACAGAGATTAGTAGATCATGCTATTAGGAGAAGAAAGTAGATGACAGAATTGGAGGTGGAAGAGATCACAAGAGAATTGGAAAAGGCAGTGGAAAGACAGACAACAACATAATACATCTCAAACCAAAGAACCTAATAGGAAAAAATAATAATAGCATTACCAATAAGGAAGGTACAACTGGCATTAATTGAGGAAGATCAGAAGATTTTAGATGAGTTGCAGGAAGTAATGAGTAAGGAAGTAAGAAAAAGATTGCCAGCATTAAAAGACATCAACAGAAGGAAGCTAAAAGAAATGACTAGGAAAGTAGACCGTTATCAGGAGGATAGATACTAAAAATATAGAAGACACTAACTTATTGATCTATGCAGGAAGGGTAGTAGTCTCCAGATTAGATATTTCACAAGGAAAGATAAATGAGAGCAAATGTGGAAAAGAGACTACAAAATAAAATGAAGACTTCAAGACAAGATCTGAGTAGAAAAAAAGCCTGGAAAGCAAACAAGTTAGGAAACACAAGATTCAAGTCTTGCATCAAGGAAAGATATTTAGTCAAAGAGAAATGATTTGGGACAGCACTAGAAAGAAGAGTTGAACCAGCGAATCATAGCAGTATCAGGCAAGCTCTCCAGATATAAGAAAAGAATAGATCAATATCTAACGAATAGATTATTTCAGATAGACACAAGGAGATTTTATAACCAAACAGATAGTGGAAAACGAAGTACTGAAGATGAGAAACCTAATACAGAAGAAGCTAGAACGTTTGGGAGTAATATTTGGGATAAACTAGTCAATCATAATGGAGATGCAGTATGGTTAAAGAAAGTGAGGGAAGAAGTTGTCAGTAAGAAGCAGCCAGATCTAAGATTAACTAATGTATTAATGAGTAAAGTATTAGGAAAAATGCCAAATTAGAAGGGCCCAGGACAAGCTTTAGTTCAAGGGTACTGGCTAAAGAAATTCAGTAGTTTACATGGGAGACTGAGGAAACAACTTCAGGATTGTCTTAATGGAGGAATAACACCAGTTCGGATGACTAGAAGGAAAACAATACTCCTTATGATGGATAAGAGCAAGGCTAATATAGCTAGCAACTACAGACCAATCACTTGCTTACCATTAGTATGGAAGCTGTTAACAGGAATGCTTTCAGAAAGTGTTTACAAGTAACTCGACAACCAGAATTCACTGCCAGAAGAACAGAAAGGTTGCAGGAAAAAGGCTAGAGGAATGCATGATCTATTATATATAGACAAAGCAGTTTTAAACAAAGTAAAAGCTAGAAAGAAAGATCTAACAATAGCATGGATAGATTATAGGAAATCTTATGACATGATCCCACACTCATAGATAAGTGAATGTTTGATTATATTCAATATAGCAGACAACATAAGAGAACTAATTAGCTTTAACATGAAGAAATGGAAAGTAGATCTATACTCAGGTGACACACTTTTAGGGAATATTAGTATCAAAAGAGGAATTTTCCAGGAGGACTCGTTGTCTCCTTTAATATTTGTTCTATGATTGATTTCCCTCAGTTTAATATTAAGAAAGGCAAAGGCTGAGTATCAGGTCAGAAATAGTAAGGGAAAAATTAACCATTTGCTCTATGTGGTTGATGTGAAGCTTTTTAGTAAGAACGAAAAAGAGATAGATTCCTTAATACAGGCTGTGAGACTCTTCAGCAAAGATACAGGTATGGAATTTGGCATAGATAAGTGTGTAATATTAGTCATGAGAAGGGGACAGGTAGTCAACAGTGAAGGCATCCAATTACCAAATGGACAGAATTATAAGTATCTAGGATTATAAGAAGAGTACTAACTACAAGAATGAAAACGAAAATTGAGAAGGAGTACATCAGAAGGGTGAAGAAGCTAATGAAGTAAAAGCTAAATGGTTCGAATCTTGTGAAGACCAAAAATACTTGGTCAGTATCATTACTTAGATACTCTGCAGCTTTTGTAGATTGGAGCAAAACTGAATTAGCAAAGCTAGACAGAGGGACGAGGAAGGAATTCAATATGAATGGAGGACTCCACTCAAGGGCAGGAGTAGCAAGATTATACTTGCCTAGAAAGGAAGATGGAAAAGCGTTAATATCAGTGGAAGACT
This sequence comes from Octopus bimaculoides, assembly GCF_046866305.1. Taxonomy (NCBI): domain Eukaryota; kingdom Metazoa; phylum Mollusca; class Cephalopoda; order Octopoda; family Octopodidae; genus Octopus; species Octopus bimaculoides. The sequence goes on along the minus strand of NC_142933.1, from coordinate 111,179,090 downwards.
GCGTAGAATTAATTAGAATAGATAGAGGCTCCTATGTTGGTAATAGTGAAGAAAGTTTTAAAAAAGCTGCTAGAGACACAGAAAGACATAGGAAAACCAAAACACAAAACGAAGTTAAAAACCCAGAAAAAAGAACAGAAATTATCTGACTGGCAGGAGAAGGTGTTGCATGGTAAATTCCCAAAGATAGTTTCATCAAATAGTAGTAGTGAGACATGGTTATGACTGCAGAAGGGAAAGCTGAAGAGGGAGACAGAAAGTTTGTTAGTAGTTGCACAAGATCAAGCATTAAGGACTAATTGGATAAAAACAAAAATAGACTAAAACCAAGTAGATTCCCATTGTAGATTATGCAAATCAAAAGTGGAAAGCGTTAATCATATAGTTAGTGAATGTAGCATGCTGGCACAGAAAGAATACAAGAAATGACATGACAGTCTATGGAGAGCAGTCCACTGGGAGCTATGTAGAAAGTTAGGATTTGAACACAATGATATTACAAGAAAGTCAGAAATACAAGATGTTGTGGGACTTAACATTCAGATTGACAGAGTTTAGTGTCCAATGAAAGAAAAGTATGCATAAGTGGGCTGGTTACATCCCTGCTATAGGTCACGGGTTATAGTCTCACTTGGCTTGCCAGGTCTTCTCACGCACTGCATATTTCCAAAGGTCTTGGTCACTAGTCATTGCCTTGGTGAGGTATAATGTTCATTTTGATGTATGATACATGTTCCTGTGTTGGTAATTATACCTGTCCTAAACAAAATGGCATTACTTTTTGACTCACCCTTGTAGGATAACATATAACAATTGTTATATTTATGTTCTTTTAAATCAATGTAGCTATGACAACTAAAGCCAACCATTCTAAATAGTACAAAGGATATGAGTCTTCAGTTTTGAAATCAAAAAGATATCTTTCAGGAAAAAAAAAAAAAGAATGTTATAAATAGAGCCAAACAATAATCCTTTCTATTATAGGTACAAGGTCTGAAACTTTGGAGGAAGGGCTTGCGAATTACATTGACCGCAGTGCTTAACTGATACTTAATTTTTTGACCCCAAAAGGGATAAAAGACAAAGTCGGCCTTGGTGTCACTTGAACTCAGAATGTAGATTTGGAAGAAATGTCACAAAGCATTTTGCCTGGCATGCTAACAATTCTACCAGCTCACTGCCTTAATAATAATAATAATAATAATAATAATAATAATAATAATAACAATAATAATAATGATAAATTAATTCTTTTATTAGCCACAAGGGCTCAAATACAATAACATTAAATGACATAGAATTATTACCTTTCTAAATCTCTCAGAGAGATTTATACAGTAGCAGCACGATAAAGTGATGGTATGTTGCCTACTTAATGTGGCAGTCCCATGAAAGGGAAGAATGCTACTGCCATTTAGCCCTCAGAAACATCGTTTCCAGTTGGTCATGACACATTTTCTTTCCTTCTGTGTGCTTATCTCCCCTTTGAAAACATAAGGACAGAGAAAATGAGTCATGGCCAACTGGAAAAGGTGTTTCCTAGGGCTAAATAGCAGTAGCATTCTTCCCTTTCATGGGACTGCCACATGAAGTTGGCAACATGCCATTAAATGACATGACACAGACATAAAAGACAACACAAAACAAGACGAAGGGTTTTACAGCGGGTAAACAAAATATAACAATGAAAAATTAAACTAATTAAAACTCCCAATAGGGGAGGCGCTTTAAGGTCCTTGTGGAAAAACCCACAAAAGCCATGGGTACCTGATCAACTGGGCAAGAGCCCTTCTTTTATTTCTCACAGGCGTATGCTCAGAATTGGTCCTTTCACACTGGCCATTCTTCCAACATTCACCCACCTTTCAACAAACTTGCTACAAGGCAACACTTCCCTCTTCACCCTCAACTTCCTTTTCTAGTAAAACTTGAAAAAGTTGATGAGGCCAAAAAGGAAAGTGTCTGTCTTTAGCCCTTTCAAACGAGTCCACCATACTACCTCTTTTGCTACAAATAAAAATTACCTGCCCTTCTTGGCCTAAAGAGGGTGGCGGGGCAATCTTCACAATGGATTCTTTTATTGGCCACGAGGACTCAAGACATGGAGGACAATATCAAAGGATGAGTTACAACACAGAAAAAAAAAAAAAGTACAAAAATCATATGGGGTTAATATCAATCAAGAGGAGATACTACCACATTAAAGGATATAACAGAGAATATGTAATAGAAAGTAGAGAAATAAATAGAATCTCCAAACAGCGGGGCAGTCCACTTAGGGTAATCTGGGGTAAACCCCACACAAAAATCCCAGATTACTCTACCATCTCCAAGGCATGGGAAAGTGCCCTCTTCCATTTTCTTTCCTCCTGCTTAGAAAAGCATATTCAAAGTAGATCCATTCAGTCTCACCACTGTTGACCACCTTTTGATAAACACACTGGAGGGCAGTACATCCTTCTCTACCCTCACCTTCTTCTTCAAATGATAGGGCATCCAGCCACAGAAACCATGTCCAAGCAGACGATGATGTAGTACAGGGCAGTGGCTCTCATGGCTTCTGATTTTAAATGATTGGAAGTGTTATCATGTACATTATTTTGTCTTGCTATAAAAGATGGGAGACAGCAAATATTCTGCTTAATACCACAGATTTGCTTGTCAGTTGTTTTACCTTAACCAGTTGAGCATGTCCCTTAATGGCTGACAATATGTGCATCTCTAATCACCAGCAGAAGGAGTTGGGGAGCATCAGGAATTCTTTGGGGTTTGAATAATTCCATATGGAAACATGGGTGTTTTGTTCATCATCCTTAACCCTTTGTAACCCAGCGAGGTCTCTTGGGACCCCAGCAAATTAAAAAAGTTATGCAACTTTTACATTTTGTATTTAAATAATTTTATATCTCTATTATTGTCAAATAGTTTATGTATGCCCATACAAATTTTGAGTTAAAAATTTCCAGTCAAATGGATGTTATAGCACAAAATATGGTCATTAGGGTCCAACTGGACCCCCATTGGCCTTCTGTGAAATTATTTTTTTTTTTCAGATATTCTGATGAACTTTAAATCAATGTTCTTCTTCGTATTTGTTCTGGTATGAATCGATGTATTTTCATTTCTTTTGTTTTATTTTATATTTAGTGCTATACGTATCTGATCATTCATAAAACTATAAAAACAGTTTATTTATTTCAATAAAGGTTTTTTTTTCAGTCAATAAATGATATTTTAATTCCCTTCCATTAAACGCTAATAATTTATAGACAGTGTGGAAATGTGCAAAAATAAAAGGGGGTCTCTTGGGACCCCAATAGCCTTTTGTGTAATTCCAACCCCATCGGTCCACGAAAGGTTAAAAAATCCTCATTCAGGGACCTATTGAGCAGGATGGGCTACTCAACCAGAAGAAAATTCTAACTGGACCCCACCTGCAAGGTCATGCACTGTTTATCTTGATATGAGACAACTATGTCAAGCATATATGGCTGTGATGCATGCACCTGGTGTAACCTTATCAGCTAGGTAGTCTTGATGGCTATATTGGGCTTCGTATATTTGTACCCATGTCACTTTGATGGCATGAACTGCTTTCTCACTCAATAATAATAATAATGATAATAGTTTCAAATTCTGGCACAAGGGGAAGGAGGTGGTCAGTTACATAGACACCAGTGACCTGCTGGTACTTAATTTATTAGCACCAAAAGGGATGAAAGGTAAAGTCAACTTTGATGGAATTTGAATTCAGAGGACGAAACAGCAGTAAGCATTTTGACCATGTGTTAAGGATTCTGTCGGAACTAATCAACACCCACTCAAAATTGCTTTTATGACTTAACCAAGGGGAAGAAGAGGGGGAGTCAGAGGAAGGACAAAGAGAGAGAGAGAGAGAGAGAGAGTGTGAGGTGGAGGTAGTTTTAAGGGGAGGATAGTGAGAGAAGCAAAAGTTGATCAACAGACAAGCAGTGGTAGAGGGATGGTAATGATATAAGACATAGTCGGTGGGGTGGTTGTGGTGTGAAAGAATAAGTAGCTGTTTACACAGACACTCCTCTTGTCCTTGACACACACACGTTATCTTCAACATCTCTCTTACACATACAAACACAGGCTTGGTTATCTGACAATCACCTGATGATTAGACCAATTTTTGATGCATGTAAGCATGCAAAAGAGCTCTAAACGATGATGATGATGATGGTATTCTCATTCACTTTTCTGTCCCTGTATGGAACAGAGGAAGTTTGTTGAGGGACACTCTTTTTTTTATGGTTGGATGATCTTGTTGCCAACCCTCACCAGTTATCAAGCAAGGAAATCTTTTTCCTTGGTCCTTTCAACAGAAACAGCAGAACTACTGGACATGTTTTACATGGAAAATTGTGAACAGGAGTGGTTGTGTGGTAAGAAGTTTTCTTCCCACCCAGTGTTCAATCCTACTGTGTGGTACCTTGAACAAGTGTCTTCTACTATAGCCTTGGGACAACCAAAACCTTGTGAATGAATTTGGTAGATGGAAACTGAAAGAAGCCCGTCGTACATATCCAAGTGTGTGTCTTTGTGTTTGTCCCTCACTTGACAACTGGTGTTTGTTTATTTATGTCCCCATAATTTAGCAGTTCAGCAAAAGGGACTAAGAGAATAAGTACCAGACTTGAAAAGTACTGGGGTCAATTCAGTTGACTAAAAGTTCTTCAAGGCGGTGCCCCAGCATGGTCGCAATCTAATGACTGAAACAAATAAAAACATAGGAGTGGCTACCGACCACATGGTTCCAGGTTCAGTCCTACTGCGTGGTACCTTGGGCAAATGTCTTCTACTATAACCTTGGGCCGACCAAAACCTTGAGTGGATTTGGTAGATGGAAACTGAAAGAAGCCTGTCGTATATATATATGTGTATGTTTGTATGTGTGTGTGTATACGTTTGTCTGTCTGTCCCCCCAACATCGCTTGATAACCGATACTGGTGTGTTTATGGCCCTGTAACTTAGCAGTTCGGCAAAAGAAACTGACAGGAAGATTAGGCTTACACAGGATAAGTCCTGGGGTTGATTTGCTCGACTAAAGGTGGTGCTCCAGCATGGTCACAGTCAAATGACTGAAACAAGTAAAAGAATAAGTGTCTTTGTCATCCCCCACCCCACATGACAGCAGTGTTGGTTTATTCACATTCCCATAATTTAGCAATTCAGCAAGAGAGATTAATAGAATAAGCACCAGGCTTAAAGAAAAAGTGCTGGGGTTAATTTGTTGAAGTAAAACCTTTCACGATCGTACATTGTTGACAATTAATGCACGTCAAGAAGACACAGAAATACACATACATACATACAAGAATGCATGCATATATACACATGCGTATGTGATGGCTAGTGGAGGCGCAATGGCCCAGTAGTTAGGGCAGCGGACTCGCGGTTTCGATTCCCAGACCGGGAGGCATTGTGAGTGTTTATTGAGCGAAAACACCTAAAGCTCCACGAGGCTCCGGCAAGGGATGGTGGAGAACCCTGCTGTACTCTTCCACCACAATTTTCTCTCACTCTTACTTCCTGTTTCTGTTGTGCCTGTAATTCAAAGGGTCAGCCTTGTCACACTGTGTCACGCTGAATATACCCGAGAACTACATTAAGGGTACACGTGTCTGTGGAGTGCTCAGCCACTTGCACGTTAATTTCATGAGCAGGCTGTTCCGTTGATCGGATCAACTGGAACCCTCGATGTCGTAAGTGACGGAGTGTCAACACAAATGTGATGGCTGCAACTTAACTTTTGATTGTTCTCTTAAATACGAACAACATGGATGGAGCTTTTCAGTCCTGCTAGCTTCTTAACTTTTTCTCACAGATGTGACAACAATGGGTGTCGCTTGTTGTAGCTGTTACAATCCTGTATCAGTGAACCTTCACCTAATAATTCAGTCTGCCTCCTGATACACATTCTTTTCCATACACCCTGCAAGTAGATATGCTGTATAATCTTTTCTACTCTAAGCACAAGGCCTGAAATTTTGGGGGAGGGGGGGCAGTCGATTAGATCGACCCTAGTATGCAACTGGTATTTAATTTATAGATATGCTGTATAATGCATAGTTAACATCATCCCTGTGTGTGTGTAGCTCTTCTGGTGATTTCTAAGCTTTGCCTTACTTAGTCAGACACACTCACCCTCATTGCATTTTGAATTGGGCAACATACTCGTTACCCCACCTTACAAACATCTCTTTTGGGCTGTTCATGTATACATATAAGATGCAGGCATGGGTCGGATGGTATGACCGGGCTGGCACACTGCACCAGACTCGTCTGATTTGGCATGGTTTTCTACAGCTGGATGCCCTTCCTAATGCCAACCACTCCAAGGGTGCAATGGGTGCTTTTACGTGCCACCAGCATGGGTGCCATTTGCATGACACCAGTATCTGCCATGTGATTGATACACATTTATATAAAACATAGGATACCTGAAACATGTTTAATTATGATAACTAGTTATGTAAAAGCCTTAGCTGTGGAGATTACAGATGATGTGAAAACATGTTTGTTCTTTTAATGGAAAATAGGGAATTTTACAGAAATGTTTTGGGATAATTGTCCCTCTTCAAGAGATGTACCACTGTTCTTTGGCCACAAAGGGAACTATGAATCTAAATTGCTATATATAGCTGTAGATGTGAAGATGTAACATTAACAGTCATTGTGATATGCATATTATACATTAACCCTTTTGATACCAACCCGCCTGAAATTGCCCCTGTAGTACAAATATCTTGTTTTCAAAAGTTCCAAATTAAAATTTTCCTTCAAACCTTAGTCACAATTTATGTTCCTAACATTAGCTTAATTATAACTAAGTTATTTTACTAAATTCTTTGTTATATTTTAAATTAATTGAAAGAAACAGTTTGGTAACAAAACGGTTAATCAGCCATGTGGTGATTAGCTAACATCTTACTTCCAAATTGGTTTGCTAATTAGTTATCTCTTCCCATGTCCTCTGTTGCTATGAACTAGCCCGTTTATTATGCCCTGCAACCAAACCCACCTCCAAAATACTGCTCTAAACATTTTATGATGATGATGATGATGTTCCTTCTCAAATTAATTCCTAGCTAATCTATACTCTCCTGTTTCTCCTATTAATCCTCAAATGTTCACAATGAACACCATCTCATTAATCTGGGAAGATCTGCAGACATCAGGGATTTGCAAGCTTCTCTCTCTGGCTGTTGATAAAAGCAAGACATGGCACAAAACACTGAGTCAATGTTGCTAGAAAATAAAACATACGTTTGGTGGTTTACTCATCATAAATCAGATTCGAGATGAAAACATGAGATTCACACCATGATGTGCTCATCATCCTAATGGTCTTTTATTATTTGACTGCTTTCAATCACTGAAATATGGCCATGACAGGAGTATTGTTGTCAAGGGCTTTTAGTCAATCACTTCAATCCAAGGATTCATTTGCTTTTGGTTTCCTGAAAGGTTTATTGTTCATGACAACAGAACACCATACCAACACACACACACACACACATATATATATATATAAAAAAACAAATAGTAAATGAGTATATGCATATATACGTACATACCGACATCCACCTATATGTATAGGTGCATATCTGGGTACAGGACATTGCAAACATAACATAGACGAGAAAACACACAAGCCACATAGAGAACATTCTTCTTCATCAGCTACCCCCGTTTTAACACCGGCGTTTCGAAGAGCTGGGCATATATATATATACACACACACACACACTGGCTCATGCAGTTTCATTTTTAAGACATCATTGATCAGCCCATGGCTAGAACAGAAGATACTTGTCAAGGAGCTGTGTAACAGAATTGAACCTCGAACTCTGTGGTTGCTAGCGAACTTCTTAACCACCTCACAGCCATATTTATTTCTTTGTCACAGGGGGCTAAACAAGGACAGACAAAGGGATTAAGTCGATTACATCGACCCCAGTGCGTAACTGGTACTTATTTAATCGACCCTGAAAGGATGAAAGGCAAAGTCGACCTTGGTGGAATTTGAACTCGGAATATAACGGCAGACGAAATACTGCTAAGCATTTCACTCGGCGTGCTAACGATTCTGCCAGCTCACAACCATATTGTTGCACCCATTTCTTTTGTTTCCTATTTCCTGTGATTTGCATCTAAATCGAGAAAGAGTGTATTAGTCCAAGTGAAAAATGATTAAATTGCAGCCACATTTATATCAATATTCGGAAAAGTAGAGTTAAAGGGGCAAATGTTGATAAGTAGACAGATACATAGCATGTATGCATCTACTTGAACCTTCAGTCAACTTTATAGTCAGTCGTGATAGAATGTAAAATAATTTTTCTATGAATTAATTTTATTTTTTGAGACAGAGGAAGCAATATTTTGCGCACGAATAATAACAGTATTATTCAACATTGCACCAGTTAATTAAACATCAACGTAAACAGAGAGTTTATGTTAGAATTAAGTTTACGAAATGTTATTGCGTTTACAAGCACCACAGAATTCGGTAAGAGAAAGTGTTGTAGGCAGGACCGTCTTGACAGCGTAGATAGATCAGAATTAGGCCCCTGGACAAACTGCTGTGTCCACGACTTTAGATGAGCTGGCTGTAAGCACACTGGAAGAGTCAAAGAGACACTGGAAAAAGTAATAACACAGTACCTGGTTGTAATGGTGCCTTTAAAACTTGGTCTCACAGTAGAACTGTTTTACATGCAAATGATTTAACAGTGATTGCCAAGAAGCGAGCACCAGGCGTCTAAGACTGACAATAATCGATATACTGTAACAAATCATATAACTACGTGGCCAATGAGTGTAACAGGAAGATGATAAAGTTTTCCTGGAAAGTGAAATCTTTTAAGAAACTAGTAAATTCGGTTCTGTAATCAGCATGAGCACAAGGAATACAGTGCTAATGTAGATTCGCACCTCACTTTTTCTGAAAAAGTTTACATGTCGGAGATTACAAATATGCAAAAAAAAAAAAAAAAAAAAAAAATCAAGATTTTACATTCCCCTCAACCTACCCCCCCCCCACGCGTCCAATGTATTGTTATTTATCAAAGTGTGGAAATTTCATTAAAGCAGGGTAGTATGTAGCGTGGGAAAATACGAGGATTTTAACAATACAGAAACAAATTTCCACAGTCTAGCCCAATGAACATAGAAAGTGTACTTTACATACCTGCTTTAATAAAAATTTCCACACTTCAATATAGAATACATTTAAAAATGGTGGAGGAGGGGGTTTAAAATTTTGAAAAGTCTTTTCTGAAAAATGCAAGGTGAGGTGCGAATCTGCATTAGTCCCAGGAATAAGATTGCAGCGTCGTATTTTGCAAGGTAGAGTCTCACGCATTTATAGGCAAAACATACATTGGGGGGAAAAACTGCACGTGAAAATAGTGCCCGAGTTTAATGAACAATAAAACTGCGTTAGGAAATACAACAGGAACACAATGAGGTGTTCACGTGACTTCTTTGTTTACATAGCAACGTGATAAGACATCTTGGTACGCATGAAGAATTTCGTGGCCCTCAATTATGTAATCGTACACATACAAAATATCGAGAATAGACGCGGAGAAAAATGCAATGTGATCATAGTTAGCAATGAATAATCTTAAACCGTACCTCATAATTCTAAAAACAACTAAATCATGATCTAGAATAAGTGTCGAGTTTATATGTATATTTTTTATTTCTACTGCAATGGATATAAAAAGTTCTGCAAGTTTCATCTTCGGTTCCAGAGGCAATAGAATACCATTATCGCTACAGAAAAGGAAAACAGACACGCAACTGCCCTTCTTCCGACAGAACGTATCTCCGTGTGAATTCCTTTGCTACAATTTCCAAAGATGCCTAAATAAAACGTCAGTGTACATTTTCATTGTATTTTTTTTTTACCATTATCCAGTCTTATATTCTTGTGTTTATTAGGTATTTCATCAATACAACTGAAAATTCCAGATTATCTAAAAGTTAAAACGTCATAAAGTAAATCAAAACAACGACACTGAATAAAAATTGATTATTATTATTCATATTTTCAGAAATACAACCAGATACCAATTTAAAGCATTTACCTTTTTTTTTAACATTAGAAACAAATGGTATATTAATCGAGTAAATATGCTCCATTATAGTCAAAGCCACACAAGATTAGATTCAGTTTCAAAATAAGAGCGATGTCTAACAAGAGAGATTTCGAAATTAACCGGTCCGGCTGAAAATGTGGCAATAATTGCAGAGGTGAAATGTGAGTGCGCATGTGCTACTGTTTAAGTAGCGAGCACTGACTATATAAGGAAGCCTGTACATGAAATAACCATAGTATTGGTATTGACTATCTAATTCGAAATAAAATGTTTAATTGATATATTAATTATCATATTTCTCGGATTAATCATCCTGTTTCTTACATCTATTTTGAATTGATAACGATCAATGTAAATTTTTCGGGATTCCAATGTTTTAAAGTGTATAATATTATACTTCGAGGCACTCGTAAAAATAACTAATAACAGGTATATTTTGTGAACCGTAAGCTTTTGTTACTTACTTGGTTAATGGCGCCCAGGTGTGGCTGACGCGTATTTTAGATCCCACCCATAACAAGGAACTTAATTGTACCAAGTGATACTCTTAACCGTTTCCAGTTTGAAATTGTGAAAAACTCTGGTCAAATGTAAGTTATATTCACTTCATTAATCATTGCTATCTATTCAGCGCATGTTTGGTGTCTTCTCTCCTATTATAACATCCTAATTCGCACTTCTTCCTTGGGCCTCAATAATTTACCTTATCACTCAAAAAATTAATTTTCTGACGCAATATATCCTATATTAGTTGATTTTCATTTATTGTTCATGTTTGTTATAGTTGTTACAGTTTGGTATTCATAAACGGTAGCGGCAATACTCCGTAATTAATAATTATAAATACTCGCTAAAAGTAATGATTGAATTTTTTTTAAAATTTTCATTTTTAGCATTTCAAATTCTTTGACGGTCGATATTGGATCTTTTTATTACTTGACAGAACTTATTAACCACTAACAAGCGATAATTCCTGTTATTAGCTCTAAAACATGTTCGGTTGCGACTAAGAAGCCGACAACCACTTGCCTCGCTGTTAATTCAAGATGCCTTCGACTCCTTTTTTCTTACATTAAAAACATCGGCAAGAAAGAACCCCAGAAGTTTCCCGTCTTTTCAACAATTACTTTTTGATATTATCATTAAATCCTATCTTTGATGACTTCGGTAACCGAATGATGTTTTAGTAGAAATGTTAAGTGCATGTTGGTTTTGAAAACATTGCCATAGCAGGAAATAGCGGAATATTTGAAGAACACGGCTCACCTGATGGAACTAAATTGGATCCAGTGTCTGAGTTGAATCTAAAAGATTCATATTTAATGTCTTAATCTCTATAGATCTGTAAAATCAATAGAAATTATATGACGTTTATTGTAAAATTATGTGAAATCTTAATTAGGCCTGTATATCTCTCACAGTTTTGAAAGTTCTTTTATTTTTAATTAATTTTTTCAAAGAGTAAAACCAAATTATGGACTTTTATTTATCACCACTTTTGTTTATTAAACCAGAATTTATAAAATTTATTGTAAACATTAATTATACAAATTATAATTCTTTACTGTTTTTACAGAACGTTAAATTCATTTACTTAATCAGGAATTATATCTAAAATTGTTTTCCTTGCCATATTTAAAATTAAAACTAGATTAGGGACCAGAAAACCTTGATAAAGGGTTACTGATTCGTGGATAATATTTGGAGGGCTTCGTATTCTGCTTTAGGAAACAAACAATAGAAAATAGTTATTGATCGTTAGTGTGACAGATGAATATATTTTGTAATTGTACCAAGTACATGACTTACGATATATCATTAACAATCACTTCTGCTCGTTTGACCGGATCATGAGGTTCTTTATTGTTTGGTTAAAGTTGGCGGTTGACTTACCTCCTTTCTCTGGCTAGAATTATCAGATATATCAAAAAACAAACAGTAATTCGTAAATTTCTCCTAATAACGATTTCAGCAACAAACCTTTTATAAAAAAGATTCTTTTTTTCTTTTTGTTGTTGTTGCTGTTAATTAATTGTCCAATTTCATTTAGATTCATTCCAGTTTAGAAACGAACACTTTGATTTCTGTTTTGTTACCTAGCAACTATATCCACATGTTTATTGATTTCTTCACCTTAGAATTATAAGCGAAAACTGATATATTTGATTAACTAGTTTCAGGTTTGCCTTTCAACGCACAGACTACAAATAAGCTTATACTGATGACGACAATTAATGATTGTACAAATTTTATATTTTCCTATTAATTGAAAAGTAAGAGATTTGGAATCTAAAGCACTATTTAAAAATGATTTTTAATTTGTGATTCTAAATATTCCAATCGCCAGTAACATCGAGTCAACGATGGAAACTCCGCATCTTGCTAGAAATAACAGCCAATTCACACTGCCATATTAAAAGGAAAAAAAAAATAGGACACATCGGTTAAGGTAGTGTATGTCTGAAAGTAAAACTGGATGGTCATGTCTGGAACTTCCATAGCCATTTATTTATTTGATTAGGGCTGACTAAGGGGCTAAATAATTACTAACAAGATGAACAATTTGGTTTTAAGAAAAAACAGCCCCCCCCAATTTATTATTTAAAATGTCATATGTATATGTGTACAATGTAAGACAAATTTCGTATGACTAAGGCACACTGTGTGTGTGTTTGTACGATGACGGCGAGCAAACCGAAACTTCGAAGTCACTGACAACCTTTTCCTTGTACTATATATTGAGTAATCCATCAGTTTAATGTGCCCCATATATATATATATATATATATATATATATATATATATATATATATAATTATTATCATTATTATATTATTTATATTATATATATATATTTGTGTGTGTGTGTATCCCACTGAAACTTCCTGTCATCATCTCTCTCTCTCTCTCTCACACACACACACATTCACTCTTTCTTTCGCACACGCATATTCGCGTGCGCACACACGTCTCTTTCTTAGACTGTTCCAGATACCAGCTGTGCTGAAGGAAACTCCCCCTCCCTCCCCTCATCTTTACGCCTTCACCAATCTTGATTGCACTGTAAAGTTCAGGACTTGAAATGTTTGGAGGTCAGCTGGTTTTGGGGAGGAAGGAAAAAAGAAACAAGAAACAAACCTAAAGGAGGGAGGGGGAAGATATTGGCAGCAGTCACTTCTTGTAGGCCAGGAGTGGAAGTAGTAACAATGTTTTCATTGAGGCTGTTGGCTACTTTCACTTATATTTTTAGAGATGGATTTTTGTTGTCAAGACATTGGTTGTGTGTTTGAACTGAAAGAACTTATTGTGTTCTTTGTGTGGTGATAACCCACAGGAAAGATGAAATAATTCCTGTGGTGCCGATTTAAAACAATCGGTTTTAAATAAAATTTTAAAAAAGAAAGTGTTGACCTCATTTAAACAAACCTAAGATCAAAAACTTTCAAGCTATGGATGTCTTTTTTTTTTTTTTTATTCTCAGAAATAGTGTACCAAAGGCGAAATTTTTTCCCACAAGTATTCTGGACCCCAGTAATGAGCTCAATTGCATACAGCCAATCAGAGCTCACCTTGACCTTGTTGTTAAGTTAGCAAACACACTCTACCAAGTAAACTCAAAACGAAGAACGGTGTTGTAAGTCGACCGATCGCCAAGTTATGCCTGATTTTAGATGGAAACAAGTAATTAGATAGATTTGCATCTATACCTATTATCGGTATAGATAATAGGTAAAGATGTGGATGGGAAAAATGTGGGTAGAGGGTGATGTGCCAGCAACCCTCTCCTCTTATTGTTTTACTAAGTAAACAACAACACAAATAATTACGCAGAGACAGCCATGGTTGAAACAAGAACAAGAACAACAAGCATTATTAAAAGAGAAAAGAAGCATGGTCATTCCTTGTCCAAGTGACCTTATCTTATCGCCCATCACTTGTTATGTGCTCATCAATTAGTTTGATAGTTGAGCTCTGGTTGGCTGTATGCAAATGAGTTCATAACTGGGGTCTGGAACTCATGTAGGAAAAATAATTTTGCGTACCGAAGGCTACATTCAGTGTGTTCATTTTTCAGATAGGAAAGTGTGCTTTGAGGGATTGTTAGCTGTTATTTCTAGAAGGTCCTCTTCATTGGTCTAACAAAACCGTAAGTTGATGGATATGGTGAGTTATTCTAATTAAATGGTGGAATTTGTTAAATCATTTGTGAACTGATACCCTTTCATATCGACCATCCCAGCCCACTCACTATAGTCACCCTTCTGAACCTCAACATCTCCCTTTCCACTGCTCCTCCATCTTGCACAGCACCTCCCTACTTTCCCTTCACTCCATATTATTTCTCATCACTTCCACCTTTGTTCATCGTTTGTTACATTCATCTCTACCCCCCCTCTCCAAACAGCTGTCACCCGGACCCACTGTCCACCCCCTCTCTTTTGCTTATGTTCTTATACCATGAGAGTTTACCCAGTTCTCCATCTCTATCATCTCCTTATACTTTAGCTTCTCAACATAAAGCCACCTCCCTCCTCTCAAACCCCCCCCCCGTTCCTGTTCTTTTTCTGTGTTGCATGTTACATGGTCACCTCACTAGTGCCAGTGCCCTGTAAAAAGTAACTGAGTACATTCTGTAAAGTTGTTGGTATTAGGAAAGGCATCTAGTTGTAGAAACCATGTTGAAGCTGACATTGAGAATCAGTATAGCTCTGCAACCCATTGGATCCTGTCAAACTATCCAATCCATGCCAGTATGGAAAACAGATGGTAAATGATGATTATGTCAAGAAATCAAAAATAGCCTTTAGAATTGAAATTAGATATATGAAGTGCTAAATATTTTATACAAAATTAAAATTAATGGTTTTTTTTTTTTAATGTTTATGTATTAACCATTGAAGTGGAGGAGCAATGGCCCAGTGGTTAGGGCAGCGGACTCGCAGTCATAGGATCGCAGTTTCAATTCCCAGACCAGGCGTTGTGAGTGTTTATTGAGCGAAAACACTTAAAGCTCCACGAGGCTCCGGCAGGGGATGGTGGCGAATCCTGCTGTACTCTTCCACCACAACTTTCTCTCACTCTTACTTCCTGTTTCTGTTGTGCCTGTAATTCAAAGGGTCAGCCTTGTCACACTGAATATCCCCGAGAACTACGTTAAGGGTACACGTGCCTGTGGAGTGCTCAGCCACTTGCACGTTAATTTCATGAGCAGGCTGTTCCGTTGATCGGATCAACTGGAACCCTCGACGTCGTAAGCGACGGAGTGCCAGTTCATTAACCATTGAAACTGGTTTAATGTGTTCTACTGGTGCTACATAAAAAGCAGCCAGTCCACCCTCTGTAAAGTGGTTGGCACTGGGAAAGACATCCAACCACAGAAACCATGCCAAAACAGACAATTGGGACCTAGTGTAGCTCTCCAGCCTTGCCACCCCCTGTCAAACTGTCCAATTCATGCCAGCATGGAAAATAGATGTTAAGTGATGGTGCTATTCAGTAATTCATTGTTGATTTACTTTTAACTGACCTGTTTCTAATTTCACCCCGCCCACCACATTATTATAGACCATCTTGAATAATTTTCTTTCACAGGCATAGTTATGTCAGTGATCTAAAATTAGTTGTTTCGAAACACTGTAAGCATACTTTTCGTTTCCTTACTTGCTTCTAGTCAGTGCTTATCAGAGAGCTAATTTTTCTTTGGCTTTTTATTATTATTATTATTATTATTATTATATGCCTCGTCAAAATCAGATACTCTCTTGCTGAGATGGAAAATCTATTCAAGAAAAAATAAGTGGAGTTTGGCTAGTTTTATCAATTTCTGTTTGTATTTAGCTCTGTAAAGTTGATTTAACATTGTGTGCAGTTGAACGGCCTAGAAAAACGGTCTGTTTCATATAAATTCTCTCTCTTTTTTTTTTTTTTTTTGTTTATTTGAGCTAATTATGATCATGGCTCTTATTCTAACAACAATAATATATAATTGAGCTAGCTAATTAGTATTTATGCTGTTGATTAGGTATAATTTAATGGGTTGATAATTTATTTCATTAATCATTTTGTCATTTATGCTGGTGGAAGTGAGTTAGTGTAGGCGACACAAGTGATGGGTGAAATATGTAAGGGAGAGGCCTTTATCTGAAAATTAAAACAAATAGTTCACCAATACATATAGTATGTGACTAAAATACTATGGAGTGTTTGTGTGTGTGTGTGAGTACATGTGTCATTAGAAGCACCAGTTCATCAGATATGTCTTGTTTTGCATCCAATTGACCTGGCACCAGTGGCTTTCTGGTTGCTATCAACTGTTACTGAAACTTAACTTCGACACTGTTTTCTTTTATCTTTCATTTGTTTCAGTCATTAGACTGTGGCCATGCTGCAGCACTGCTTTGAATAAATGACCTCGGTACATATTCTTATTCAGTCAGATACTTATTTGATCAGTCTCTTTTGCTGAATTGCTAAGTTATGGGGGCGCATGGCTCAGTGGTTAGAGTGTCGAGCTTACGATCGTGAGGTTGTGAGTTCGAATCCAGGACCGGGCTGCGTGTTGTGTTCTTGAGCAAGACACTTTATTTCACGTGTCTCCAGTTTACTCAGCTGTTGCGATGTCACAGGTGCCAAGTTGTATCGGCCCCTTTACTTTTCCTTTGGATAACATCGGTGGCGTGGAGAGGGGAGGCTGGTATGCATGGGCTACTACTGGTCTTCCATAAGCAATCTTACCCGGACTTGTGCCTGGGAGGGTAACTTTCTAGGTGCAATCCCATGGTCAGTCATGACTGAAGGGGGTCTCAGTGGGGGTGCAAATAAACCAACACCAGTTGTCAAGTGATGGGGAAACAAAGACACATACGTGTGTGTGTGTGTGTGTGTGTGTGTGTTATCATTTAACATCCATTTTCCAAGCTGGCATTGGATGGCTGGTTTGACAGAAGCTGGTGAACCCAGAGAAAATGCCCCCACTGTCTGCTTTGGCATGTTTTCTATGGTTGGATGCCCTTTGCAATGCCAACTGCTTTATAGTGTGTGTGTATAAATGATGATCTATATGTATGTATGTATGTGTGTGTTTGTCTGTATAAATGATGATCTATGTGGATGTATATGAGAGGCTTCCTTATAGTTTCTTAATCCATTGGTCAGTCTAGGGCTTGAGTGCCCAAGGCACTGTGCTGTAGGACTGAACTCCAAACCAAATAACTGTGAAATTCCAGTCATGAAAAAATTACTTTGAAGTAAGAGAGACTAATTTCAGTGGACCTAAGAGGACATTTTGTAGTTGATGGTGACCAATGTTATTGGGAAGGAGAGAAAGAAAGAAAGAAACTAATGATGATTAATGAAGCTTATGAGTAATTGCTCGTACTGAATACTAGAAAATGAAGTATCTATGAGTGGATCGGAAATAAGTAATTCAACTCCTCCTCTGTGTAATTAATGAAATCTAAAACCTATTATCAAAACCCCAACTGCAGCAGAGAAGCGACATAAAGGCTTGTTCTGTTCATCATTATAAAAAAGATTCTACTTATTTCATCATGTATTTCATTTTGCTTTCATTCACTTCATTTTAGTTCTTTCTATTACAATCATCAATTGTTCACATTGGCCTGTCTTAATATTTACATCTTGAAGTATGTTTATAAATTCATTTTTCTTTTCCAATCCATTGTTCTTCTGGAAATTAATCTCTCTCTCTCTAGAAAAAAAAAAAATTGTGTTCTTTTGTTCAGAATATTTGGAATTTAAGGGCTGGAAGATTTTTTGGGGGTGGGGGTGGGGAGAGGGGGGGTCTGGGGTTATACCATCAAAACTTGACTATAAAAAAAGGTTAGATATCACAAGAATATAGTTGTCTACCAATCTATGGAAGTTGCTTCAAAATAGTTTTTATATTTTCTCTCTCAGTGTGTATGTGAATAGGCCATAGGGAATTTTGATATGTGTGTGTGTGTGTGTGTATATATATATATATATATATATATATATATATATATAACTATGAAATGCACTGTTAAAATGCCAAGTATAAAGAGGGAAAGACATTCTGTACAAACACAGAGAAGAACTGCAGAATCACACTTTGCCATTTTTGTTGATTTTCTTGGTTTTTCATTCATGTTCTGCTAGCAGACATAGAATATAAATTTCCGCAGCTGCATATTGTTGAAGTAATTGCTGCATATCTTTCCTACATTTTACTACTGAAATACAGTATAGGATTGAAATGTGTTATTAGGCAGAGCTTAGATAATAGCTGTAGGAGAAAGGTTCAGATCTTATGTGCTTGGTAGATCAGCTTTGCATCATAAAAAAAACAAAACAAAAAGAAAAAAACCCACTGAGATTGTGAAATAGTTATTTATGTCATAAAACCTAGAGAAGTGTAATGAATCTATCAGCTATTTTGGGTCTCTTTCAGAATCAGGAGTTCATAGAAGCAGCTAAGTTATGATTCCTACATCAGGTTTACATATCAGTTTGGGTAGGAATTTTAAAATTAATATATTTACTTATTGTTAGAATAGTTATTATTCCAAAAAGGTGCTGCATGTTTTTGTGATCATATTTCCAATAATAGATTACCTTTGTCATCAATTTAATATTTAGAGTAAGGAAAACTTTAGACTTGTTTGGCAATTTTATAGTTATTGGTACAGGCGTGGCTGTGTAGTTAAAAAGCTTGTCTTGGGTTCAGTCCCACTGAGTGGCACCTTTGGCAAAAGCCTTCTACAGCCTTGGATTGATAAGGGCCTTGTAAGTGGATTTGGTACTTAATGTATGTATGTGTGTGTGTTTGTTGGTGTGTGGCCTTGCCTTGACATAATGCGGTGATTATAAATGAGCATAATCATCATACAAGTGATGTAATTTGCTTCCAGTCTTCCATGGAGAAATTATTGAATTGGTTGGAAACTGGTAAGGGTTGGCAACAGGAAGAGCATTCGGCTGTAGAAAATCTGCCTCAATAAACTCAATGTGACCCATGGAAAAATGGATGTTGAAACAGTGATGACTGTATGTTGTACTAGTGTTCAGATTTCATCTTAATTAGAGACAGATATTTGCCATAATGGCTCATTGCTTAGGCAGTTTGAGCATGACTCTTAAATGCTAGTGTTGTGGGTTGAGTCTCATTATTGCCATTGAAAAAAATCATCCTTTCAGGCTGGATTGATCTGCATGCAGGCATGGCTGTGCAGTTAAGAAGCTTGTATTGCAACCACACAGTTTGGAGATCAATCCTATTATGCAATACTTTTGGCAGGTGTATTCTTCTATAGTTCCAGGATGACCAATACCTCACAGAGTGAATTTAATTCATGGATATTGTATGGAAGCCCATTATGTGTGTGTGTGTGTGGTGTTTGTCCCCCTGCTCCACTTGACAACTGATGTTGGTTTGTTGACATCCCTATCACTTAGCAATTCAGCAAGCAATTCTGACCTTGAGAAAAACAAGAACTGGTGTCAATTTGTTTGAACTAAACCCATCAAGACGGTGCCCCAACATGGTTGCAGTCTAGTGACTGAAGCGAGTAAAAGATAGAGGATAGGCTAGTCCAGAGCCGCTGGCTGAAATACTTAACCCTTTCATTACCAACCCAGCCGAAACCGGTTCTGGCTCTGAGTACAAATGTTTTTGTTTTCATAGGTTTTGAATTAAAATCTTCCGCCAAACCTTAAGTCACAATTTATGTTCCTAACACTAGCTGAATGATAACCAAGTTATTGTACTAAATTCTTTGTTATATTTAAAATGAATTAAAAGAAACACAGAGCATCTCAACAGAAATATGGTGACAAAAGGGTTAAAATATATAATAGAGAAACAATTCTTAACCCTTTTGATACCAACCCAGCTGAAACTGGCTCTGGCTCTGAGTACAAATGTCTTGTTTTCATAAGTTTTGAATTAAAATCTTCCACCAAACCTTAGTCACAATTTATGTTCCTAACACTAGCTGAATGACAACTAAATTATTTTACTAAATTCTTTGTTATATTTAAAATAATTGAAAGAAACACAGAACATCTCAACAGAAATATGGCTAGAAAAGGGTTAATGTCATTTATGTAATCTAATTTAAATGTGAACTGCTGGGGATCTTGAAGGGGTTAAGCAACTGTAGCCTAAATGTATTTTTATGCTTTATATCTGTAATTAAGGTGTTGAGCCGGCAGAATCATTAACACTCTGGACAAAATGCTTAGCGGCATTTCGTCTGTCTTTACGTTCTGAGTTCAAATGCCACTGAGGTTGACTTTGCCTCTCATTCCCTTTCGGGGTCGATAAAATAAGTACCAGTTGTGTACTGGGGTTGATGTAATTGACTTGCCCTCTCCCCCAAAACAGCTGGCCTTGTGCCAAAATTTGAAATCAACATCTTATATTTGTATGTTAACAGGCCAGCTGGAGCTCTGAATTTAAGTATGTATAAGACATTTGTAACATCATCATCATCATCATCTACTTTCCTATGCTTACATGGGTTGGATGGAATTCAATGAGGCAGATTTTCTACAGCTGGATGTCCTTTCTGTCACCAGCACTTACTTATTTCCAAGCATGTTTTCATGAAAGATTGGAAAGGAATGATGGTGCTTGCTTGACAATGACATTTGTGATGTCAACCCTTTCGTTACTATATTTCTGACCAAAATACACCCCTCAAGAGTTTCAATTAAATTCTAAAATAATCATGAATTTAGACTAGTTTCATTAAACAACTGTAATCTTTTTACTTAACGCATTAATGTGAGATTTGGAAGACAATTGAAGAAAAGATTCTTAATCAATTCTATTGCATAACTTTTGTCTCCAAAGTAACTCTAATTACAGGTAAACCGAGCAAAATATATAAATATCAAAATTTTGTTTAAACAGCATCATAGTCATCAGCTAATATTCAATTGGGTGTGCAACAAAATTTTAATATAGAAGAATTGTGCACATCACTAGATTATTAGTTGAATTTAATGCACAGGTATACCATAAAGGTAAAATAAACTGAAATACTGGAATTTGTTTTTGAAGAAAATTAGAAAATTAAATACATCAACTAAATGAAATATACTTACACACATACATGAATATACAAGAACATATGTAATATTTACAATAGAAATTAAATCAAAATTTGTCACTCACCTTACAGGCAAACTAAAATTACAGGTAAATTAAAATTACAAATAAAAAGTAAAAATGAAGAAAATTTGAAAAATATTTATACAATCTAATTATACATATATAGAAACAATATTCACTCAATATTTCTATCATGGAAACTTGTAAAACATTCCACTCTACATACTGCAACCTTGCAGAATGGATATTGGAAAGACATTTCAATTGGCCGTCTAATGTGACACAAGCAGATACATATGGACGCACACACACATATATGTATACACACACACAATTGACTCCTTTCAGTGTCCACTTAGCAAATATACTCCAAAGCTTTGGTCAACGTAAGGCTAGTGTCAGAGAGTACTCTCAAGAAACAGGAAGGTGAGTTTAAGAGAGTATGTGGACAAAGTTTATTTGGTGGGTAGATTTCCTACATAATCATGTCTCTACACTTCCCTTATATAAAATATGTAATTATGTTGGTGTAAAGGTCTTGAGTTCAAATAAAACATTATTCTACTTGCTTCAATGAACTCAGTTGGGGAACAAATAAAAAACCAGTTTTAACCCTTGTTCAGTTCACTTTTAATAGAAAAGTTTCCATGAATATCCTAATACAGAACACACTCCCATCCAACATTTAGTGAACATGGACAAGATGGACAACTGTAGTATTTTAAAAGTGAATTTTTAATTATGGAATTAAGCTTATTTCCTGTGTCCATTGTGCATACAATATTGAGTGGCCATAATAACTGTCATATTTTTAGCCACCAGTAACTGTTCATCAAAGCTGACTCATCTTGTGTCCCTATGTCAAGTAGGCATTCATCAAAAGGGGGACTCGCTAGGTCTATTTTTAAAGACCATCCAGTTTAACCTCACCTCCAACACCTACCTCCTTATCTGCTGTTCATATATTAATCTCCAATTGTACTTTTTTACGCTTCAAAGTATCATCAGTCATTAAATATATATGTGTGGTGTGTCATTGTTTTCACCATTAACATCCACTTTTCCTCTCCATGCTTGCATGACACACACGCACACGCACACAAGTGGATGAACAAATGAAAGGAAATAGCACTCAACACATTTGGTAGAAGTTAAATGTATTTAGTAACAGTTGGGCCTCATGGAGGCAAAGTGTCTGAGTTCCTTTCGAGCATTGGGCCTCATGGAGGCAATGACCAGGACCTTTGACATTGTCGTGCTTGAGAAGACCCATCAAACCAAGCAAAATTGCAGTCATGGCAGATACTGGTGTCATGCATATGGCACTTGTGCCGGTGGCACATAAAAGCACCCATTACACTCTCAGAGTGGTTGGCATTAGGAAGGGTATCCAGCCGTAGAAAACCATACCAAATAAGGCTGGAGTCTGGTGTAGCCTTCCAGCTTAACAGTCCTGGTCAAACTGTCCAACCCATGCCAGCATGGACAACAGATGTTAAACGATGATGATGAACATTGTGACTCAGTTGGACAGGACTTGCAGTTTTGTGGGCACATAGGTCCATGTTTGGAGGTAGATCTTCTGAGGAGTTCAGTCTGTCCTATTCACCCATGAAGATTTTAAGTCTGCTGTAGCTGCATCAAATTTCGATATATAAGAACATTGATTGGCTATGATGCAAAGAGCCATGGAACGATCCATGCTAGAAATATGATTACGAAAGCATGTTTCAAATGAGATAATTTAAGAACTGAGCAGTGTGAAAAATGTGATCACAGAATACCGAAAGCACAAGTTCCACTGAGTTGGATATATTGTAAGGTTCCTTGACAAGAGGTGGACTTGTACAGTTGCCGAGTGGTATCCAGCAGATGGAGAAAGGCCACTCGGAAGGCCTCCATGATGATGGGAAGATGATTTAGTTAAGTGATTTGGGTCAAGATAGAAAAGAATGGCATGATTATGACAATTGGAAGCACATTGTGATCAGTGGTGTACAGCATCATCTGATGGTCTGGTGATACTCTGATATTGTTATATATATATATATATGTGTGTGTGTGTGTGTATATATATATATATATATATATATATATATATATATACATATATATACGTATATACAAACACACACACAAATATTCAACCCATTCGACTATTGTTATCCATCATGCCTGCTCAAAGAAAACAAAATTCTAATTTCTTTCAGAACGCTATCTTACAAATATATTCTTTCATGTTTCTTCATCTGGGCCTATCTTCCCATTTTCCATTTCTTTTTTTTTATCTTTGTCTATAAATTATGATTTTCATCTGTTCTTAGCTCATCTTCACTCTATTTTCCTTCTTTCTTTTTCTTAGTTTATTTTAAGAATTCAGTGATTATTATGTAATCTGTAGCTACTTGTAGTGGTTCGCAGGCTGGTTGGAATCTAGTTTGTGGAAGTTTGCCAACCTCTTGTTGTTATTGTGTGTGTGCGCGCGCATGTGTTTATCTTTGTACTTATGTTATTTACAACAATTATTTAAAAGAATTTATTTTTTTTTTGTTTTCTTAAATTCATAGTTTTAAACACACTTTTTTCTTGGCCAAACTTTTCAAATTTATACTGTATTAAAATTTATATTTTCTATAATTAGTTAAATATCTAGAATGAGTTAATTTTTCTACTGTCATAAATTCTTTAGTCATTGCCTAAAACTTTAGGAATTTCAATTATTCTATCAACTTCCTCCTATTAATTGATACACTATTCCTTTTTAATAATTGTTATTGCTTTAGGTGTGGCATTGTACTAAAATGGAGTTTTACTTTGGGTGTGGCATCAAGATGAGTTGGTAATAATCACTTTTAGGATAGGCAAACACAGTGAAGGTGGCAAAGTGGTAGGCTGTTGAGGGGAAGCTTGCAGGAGATTGTTTGGTGTTATGTTTTTCCTCCAAATCACATTCTACAGTTTACAGATGTGAAAATGAGTACAACTCATAGCTGAGTTTGGTGTGAGGCAAAGAGAGCCATGAGTAAAAGAGCCACCTATCTGTTGCAACAGTTAACTGCATCTAACTCCAGATAGCATAATAAAAAAAAAAAAAGGAAAATAGTTAGAAAAAGAAACAAACATCTTTTTTGTGTGTTTTTTTGTTTTTTGTAAATCTGTAATTGTAGCTGTTGCTTTTTTTTTTTAATAAAACTAAATGTCTATGGTAGATGGTGATAGGACGGAGAAAATGGTAGCTGTTTGGTAAGGTATGCAGACAGTGTAAGAGAAACAGGTGTGTCAGTAACTGTGATTATGTAGGTGGATACAAAGTGGAACTGGATGGTATGAAATTGTAAACCTGATCAGCAATAAATGGAAGCTTTTGCTAGCTGTTCACATGTTTATCAGGATTCAAAATCTTCTTTTCTTTTCATTCCAGTTTTTGAAGTTCCAACATCAGGAGATGTGCCATGAAATTCTATTTATTCATAAATTTGGTCTCCTTACTGATTCACTGGAAACATTTTACTTTTTTTTTCTTTTAATTTCCTCCAGATTTTAAACTGTCTGCCTGTCTCTGATAATCCAAAGTGGATTAAGCTAAACCAAATTTAAAATAATTTTGTTGGAATCACAGAAAGTTGGTTCCTTGAAAAGGAACAAAGAAAGAAATAATTTCATCTTTTAACTGTTTCAGTCATTAGACTGTGGCCATACTGGGGTACCACTTTGAAGAATTCTTAGTCAAATGAATCGATTCCAGTATTTTTCTTTTTAATCCTGGTACTTACTCTAGCAATTTCTTTTGTCAAATCACTAAGTTATGGGGACATAAACACATCAGCACCAGTTGTCAAATGGTGGGCAGGAGAGGTTGACAAACACAGACCCAAAGACACACACATACTCTTTAAGTTTCCATCTACTAAACCTACTTGCAAGGCTTTGGTCAGCCTGGGGCTATAGTAGAAGCCTCTTGCGCAAGGTGTCATACAGTGAAACTGGTCCTATAAGATAAACCTCAATAAATTTCACCTGAGCCATACAAGCATGAGAAAATAGACAGGGAGACAATGTTGTATAATTAGCATCTTGATTCATTTCTGATAATTACTTGGAAGGATCATATTTGGTAATATTCTAGAATCAAGTATTTTGATGAAATATTTTGATGGTTAAAGAAATTATTCTACTATCTAATTGATATTTTTTTCTCTATTTGATATGTAAATTAATTAATTTTCCTAATTACTCTCTTCCTGAAATGAGTCAGTTGTTTGTTTAGTTTTAGGTTGTATACTTTTAAAGGTAATCAAATAACATCTGCAGATTCTTCTCACATATTACTTTCAAAGTTTCAAACAAGGCCAGCAATTTCAGGGGAGTGGGGGGGGGGGTAAGTCGATTACATAGACCCCCAGTTTTCAACTGGTTCACCTTTTATTGACCCCCAGAAGGAAGAAAGGCAAAGTTGACCTCAGTGGAATTTGAACTCAGAATGTAAAGATGTGAAAAATGCTGCTAAACATTTTGCCCAGCAATGCTAACAATTCTGCCAACTCACCTTCTTAAATCACAACAACTAAATATTGATTCCTGTCTTTTGCAAACATAGAATTGGATAGCCTGCAGTTTCAAGAACATTACTTGTTAATCTTACTCAAGTCCAGTATTTTCTATGCCACCATTTTACATTCTCTTCTGCATGCAGTCTTGTGTCCAAATGACTTCTTTGTTTGCCAACAGCTCACAGACTTTATCAAGTATTGTTGGTGCTGGTGCCACATAAAAAGCATCCAAATCACTATGTAAAATGGTTGGCATTAGGATAGGCATCCAGCCATGGAAGACATTCTGGAACAGGCAACAGAACCTGGTGTAGCTCTTGCAGTGGTGGTGGATTCAGTTTCAAATTCTGGTATCAGCTGGTTGCTCTCATTGAATTATAAATTGTTTTTTAATTGATACTATTGCATTTTCTTGCTTATTACCTTTCTCATTTATTTTTTGGATATGTAAAATAATTTAGAAAGGAGTAAAATGTATGTAACCATGTAGCTCTTCTACAAAAAGACCCTCTTCACCACCCACCCACACCTTGCCCTCATCTCAGAGCACAAAGCTGTCCATTCCTCTTGCTTCAAGTTTTGTAGTTTTACAAGCTGCATGGTGGCCTTACTTGTGCTGGTGGTATGCAAAAAAGCATGCAGCACACTTTAAAGTGGTTGGCATTAGGAAGGGCATCAAGTTGTAAAAAAAATTATACCAAACTATCCAATCCACGACACCAGCATGGAAAACAGTTGTTAAATGATGGTGATAATTATGATATAAAATATTTGTTTTGTTTGAAAGTGTTAATTCTAGGGATTAAGTAAAGACTGAATTAATATTTTGGTTGGCCATTTTATTTTTATTTGATTCTGTTGGCTTGTTCTGGTGGAATTGGTTGCACTCATAGCATTCCTGGTCTGTGAGGCTGGTGAGAAGAACCACATGGGCAATGTTCCTCTTGATTAATTTCAAGGTAACAGCTGCAAGAGAAACACAGGGAGGGAGCGAATTTCAGTTTTGATGTTTTGAGAAGGAAGAATGTAGTGATTCGTATGTGTGTGCTGACACTCTGGATGACGAGAGGAGAGATGAGTGAGTTATGGATATCTGAGTGAAAGTACCATGAGAATGACAATTGCCAAAGTAGAGAGAGAGAACACAGCACGTCTATGAGCCAGTGGATTGGTGAATGGCTTTGAATCAATCAATTGGTCTTTCTGAAGATATGGATAAAGATATGTATGGTCATTGTGTTTTCATTTTGATGAAGGAGACAAAACTTGCATCACTTCATTGAAGGGGAAATGAGTTTAAAACCCATCTTAAACTGAGTTTTGTCAAAGAATATTAGAAGCTGCCTGTAAAACCAGCACATTTTTCTCTTTGTGTCCTTTCGGAGGATTTGTACAAAATTTAGAATCTACAAATAGAATTTACTCCAAAGTAAGGATGCTTATATTTTATATGCTTTTTTTTTTTATACATCACCTGTCATCCAGGAAAACATTTACTGAAGTTAATCCTCTTTTTATAAATATTTCAAAATGTCACAGGACATGTTTTCAAATGGAGACATTCTTTTAATTACTCTCACAAATTCCATTTCCACTGAAGATTTTGGTATGTTGTGATTCTCTTTATATATCAGTTCCCTCCTCCCCCTCTCTCTTTTTCATTCACATTTATCCACTTTCATCTGTCTGTCTCTTTCTTTTATCCTTATCCTTTCATCTCTCACCATCCCTCTCTGTATCATTGTCTCCTTCCTCTTTCTTCTATACTTCCTCATTCTCCCCTTCTTTACATATCTTTTTGCTTTACCAATTACAACCATCTTAAATGTTTAATGGGAGATGTTTCTTCTGCATGCACAACACATTACTGATATTTAAGCTTTTTTCCTTTCTCCTTGTTCTGCACCCGACTGATCTTTTCCACTTTCTTTGTGTAATCCATAAGCAAGCCTGAATTCTAAACGAGTCCCTAAATGGGTAATGACACAAAAGGAAGTGGTTAAACTGTTGGTGTTAATGGAGCACATTGAAATAGTGGTCTTTCAGTGTGTCTTGACACAACATAAAATAGTCGAGGTGTGTGTGTGTGTGTGGGGGGGGGGGAGATAAATTAGTATTAAGGCTTTAAATATTTATAAGAGGAGAATTTCTTCTCTGATGACAACTGACCTTTCTCTATCTTTATATGTTTTTATTTGCATTAAAAAAGTAATATTCTACAAATAAACATGGACTTACAAATATACATTTTCAGCTACACCCTAATTTTGTTTTATTTCATGTTGCTAATATATATATGCATGTGTGTGTGTGTGTGAGTGTATATATAGAATGACTTTGAATCTGATACATAAAATTGGCGAGTGACTTAGGTCAGAATTAATGCTGTATATATATTGGACTGTTGGAATGATATCATTTTTCCATTATAAGCCAGGAAATGGTAACCTTGTCCTTTGCAAGTCGGATTGCTTTTTAACCTGCAAAGGAAACTCTCTATTAGTGGGTGTGGAGGTGGGGGTTTGCTTTGTCAGAAGCAGAATGAACAAATATATAAAAAAAAGGGATCACTTTTGATGAGAACATGACCTACAATTAGTTAATAATGTCAAATAGTTTTCTGTACTAACTCAATAGGTCAGACACTGTGCTGTCATTATAATAACTCTGCTTCATTTATCTCTCTCTATTTTGGGCCTTGTGCCTAGAATAGAAAAGATTTCTCTTTCTCTCTATATATATCATCGTGCATTCTATTATTGCTCTTTTATTTTCTGTTTTTTTTTTATTTATAGGATTTGTTTAAAAAGAAGAAAAGAATATTAAGGTTAAATTGTATGTTGTAGTTAATTAAAATTAATAAATCAATATTTAACTGCTCTAGGGTGGCGAGCTGGCAGAATTGTTAGCACACTGGGTGAAATACTTAATGGTATTTTGTCTGCCGTTACATTCTGAGTTCAAATTCCGCCGAGGTCGACTTTGCCTTTCATCTTTTCGGGGTTGATTAAATAAGTACCAGTTATGCATTGGGGTCGACTTAATCCCTTTGTCTGTCCTTGTTTG
The DNA here is from genome assembly GCF_046866305.1 of Octopus bimaculoides. Taxonomy (NCBI): domain Eukaryota; kingdom Metazoa; phylum Mollusca; class Cephalopoda; order Octopoda; family Octopodidae; genus Octopus; species Octopus bimaculoides. The sequence continues at coordinate 111,150,236 of NC_142933.1, read as the reverse complement.
TCCCCTCTATGTTTAGCCCCCTGTGGGCAATAAAGAAATATTTAACTGCTCTTTCTTGGTTTCATTTCAGTCAGTCTTGTAATTAATATTATTCGTAGGTGCAAGTGTGGCTGTATGGTTAAGTTTGTTTCCTAATCACATGATTTCAGGTTCAATCCATTTGCATGCAACTTCAGGCAAGTGTCTTCTATGGCCCTGGACCGACCAAAGCCTCCTGAGTGAATTTTGTAAGATGGAAATGGAAAGAAGCCCAGTGTATGTGTGTGTGCCTTTGTGTCGACTTGATGTGATTGTTGTAAATGAGTGCCACTGTCATACAAGCAGTGTCTTTCATTTCCTGTCTTCCATGAAAATATGTCCGTTATGGAGAAGCATTACCTTCCTTGGAAACAGGTGAGGGTTGGCAACTGGAAGGGCATCCAGCTGTAGAAACCTTCCTCATCTACCTTCCTTCCTAACCTTGGCTAGCTTGGAAAAATAGATGTTAAGCAAAGTTCATTGTGTTTGAGCAAATACTTCACATGCATTTGTTACAGGCATTTATATATATATATATACGATTCACTGTCTTGTAAAAAGCTACCAAATGAATAAATCTAAGAGGATTTTTGTGTGTTGCAATCTCGTTCCTTCTTGTTTGTGGGTGGGGGCTGAGGGTCTGTGGATTTTAAGACAGAATTAATTGGCATTCTGTCGGTAATAATAGTGAACGTTCCAGTTGATCTGATAGACAGAACAGCCTGTTCGTGAAATGAATGTGCAAGTAGCTGAGTACTTCACAGACATGCATACCCTTAACATAGTTCTCAGGAAGATTCAGCATGATACAGAATGTGATAAGGCTGGCCCCTTTGGAATTTCAGGTACAACTCATTTTTGTCATATGAGTGGGCTGGACACAATGTGACGTCAGGAATTGAACTCTCAACCTTTATGATTGAGAGGCAAATACCGTAACCACTTCACAAGACATAATTATTGGCTTCTAAAGAAGCTATAGATTCAAGACAACCTGAAATCAATAGTGTCATACTAATTAACTATAAAACCATTGTTGACTTTGCAGCTTTGCTCAAATATATTTGCCGCTAATGATTCTTGTATTTTACCATTGTGTGTTTCCAACAGTAACTGCAAAATTTATTGCAAACATTTTAATATGTATTTCAAAGCTTATAATGTTATAGACACCACTGAGCAGAAGTTCATAGATTGAACATAAAATGGAGGACTTAATAAACCAAATTATTTTTGGTCCTGAAGAACAAGATAAAGTTTCTTACAAGATAATTACTGAAGAATTGACTGAACATTTTGGAAAAGTGCTTGCTTTTTCTGATTGCTTTTAATAAATTTCTTTAATGTTCAATGAAGCTGAGTCACTCATATGATTTGGTAACTAAAATGATTTCATTAGCATGAGATTGTAAGTTCTAAGATAATTTGAATATTGGTAACTGCCTGATATGTGATCAAGTTGTCACATTTACATCACACAAAGAAATATGCCATGTCTATGTGACAAGAATCCATCACTCTGCCAAATCTATTATTCATGTATAAGAAACCAAACCATTCCTGAGTCATACAACATTAACAAAATTTCTGCAATGTCATTAAATTATGCATAACTGTGTGGGAGGAAGTTTGCACGATTTAGGTTCAGTCCCACTGCGTGGCACATTGGGCAAGAATCTTTTACTATAGCCTTGGACTAACCAAAGACTTGTGAGTGGATTTAGTTGACGGAATCTAAAAGAAGCCTGTTGTATGTGTATATATTAAGTGTATGTGTGTGTCTTTGTGTCTGTACTCCCTCCCCCCCCCACTTTATGACTGGTGTTGGTGTTTACGTCCCTGTTACTTAGCAATTTGGCAAAAGAGACTGATAGAATAAGTATTGGGGTTGATACGTTTGACTAAAATTCTCAAAAGTAGTACCCCAGCATGGCCACGTTCTAATGATTTAAACAAGTGAAAAGTAATGTTAAAATCATGAAGGACAGCTTTTTTAAAATTTATTTATATTTTCCAAGAAGCTTGAGTCATATTTTGCTGCAAATTGCGAAAGTCAATCACCGAAGCTGACATGGTTCCAGTTTTTCCTTTAGCTTTTATTTAAAATTTATTGAACAAAGGCTATAGAACAGGTAACAAAAGGTGATTGTTCATGAAATGTGTTTATTAATCCTTTTGATACCAACCCATCTGAGACCATCCCTACTTCTACAATGCAAACATTCTCGTTTAAAATGATCAAAATTAAATTTCCATAAAAATTTCATGTTAGGTTCTAACTGCCGTGCTAAAAAACAACGCAATTATTTCACTAAATTCTTCTTTATTTTCAAAATTGAAACAAAGGCAGTTTATTTCAACAGAAAACTGGTAACAGAAGGGTTAAAAACCATCAATGCCTAATTCCTCATTTGATGCTTCAAATACCTTCAATTCTTCTTTTTGATTTAGCTTTACATTGCTATCTCAGTTCATTATTATCATCTAAACTTGCAGTGATGCTTCTAATTGCATCCTGTTTATTCCACAGCAGGGATGTCAGTTCTTGAAAAAAAAAAAAAAAGCTTTTGGAAACCATGTTTTCAGGTAAATGATTCCAAGCTACTTTTGCCCAGGTGGCAATAAGAGAATGGCTAAGATTTTTGAGATTACTTCCTGCTGTTTTTCTTTGTCATCTGCTTCATCTTTACCATTTATTTACTATTTGGCATTTTCTTCAGTTGGGGAGTTTCTTCTTTCTTCATAACCCAATGCTGTTACCTGATGCAAGTTACTTGGCAACCCCACTGGTGCTGGTGCACCTAAAAGCCAGTTGTGCCAGTGCCATATAAAAATCACTCAGGCTTTGTAAAGTGGTTGATGTTAGGAAGGACATCCTGTCCTAAAAGCCTTACCAAAACAGGCAATTGGACCCTGGTGCAGTTCTCCAGCTTGTCAGCTTGTGTCAAACAGTCCAGCCCATGCCAGCATGGAAAATGGGCATTAAATGATGATGGTGTGTGTGTGTGTGTGTGTGTGTGTGTGTGTGTGTGTGTGTGTGTGTGTGTGTGTGTGTGTACACAATGCTCTTACAATATCTCTCTTTCACATCCATACTTTCAGTAAACATATGTATACAATGGTGTTTCTTACATCTCTTTAGATCTATATTTTTAGTACACACACGTGTGTGTTTGTGTGCATTGAGGGTGTTGTGTACAACAGACTTTCTTACAATGTATCTCTTTTCTCTACATATCCCTGCTTTTAATACAAGGGTGTATGTATTGCATATGTGTTCCACTATTGGTACAAATCAATAATGTAACTATCAGGTTTAATCTTCTCAATTAAAGAACAGCTTTTAAACAATGCAGTGTGTAACCACACACACACACACACACACACACCTGGCACATGAACAGATTAACAATTGTCAATGGATTTATTCACTACAGTGAACTATATTCAGTCTATTCACTAAGTTCACTACAGTGAATCACATTGGCATGTTTACCATGTTCAGCATGGTGCCACACTGGACCTGTTCACCATGTCCGCTATGGTAAACCATATTGGGCCTGTTTACTATGTTCACTTCAGTTAGTCACACTGAACCTGTTTACTGTTTTTGTTACAGTGAGCCACATTGGATCTGTCCATTACATTCAGTACAAGGAACTACATTCAGCTTGGAAACAGTGTTTCATAGAGACAATGGGATGTATACATTAATCAGATGTTTTGGGATTACCTCCCTCCTCTCCAAAACATCCTCTCCTTTTTTTTTCATTCTTTACACTTGTGTATATCTCTTCCTCAGTTTTGTGCCAATTTGTTACATTATACATGAGGAAATACAATATTTGTTCTATTATACATCGGAAATGCTATAAGTATTTACATACTTATTGTATTTCCTCTCAACAATTGACCATCATAAGTCTAAACATCGACTATATTAACTGACTCTGGCTCCACCTATCCCACAATTCAAGATGCTGTAGAAGCGTCATGAGTATTTCATGTTTGTAGTTTCACCTTTTAGCATTCAGATTATTCTGTTAAATGTAATTCTTGTTCATTTACATTGTGATCAATTAATCATGTATTATTCTGTAGCTTTGAAATTTTGATGATGTGATTGTTTATTTTTAGAGTGACAATGTAAGGTAGATGTAAGAAGTTGGATTTGGTTAGTTTGAACACAAAGCCAGGAGAATATTTGGGCCAGGTATGGCAAGGTTAAATAGTAAAGGGTTAAGGAAATTAGTTCCAGTGCAGCTGTTTCAAACTACAACTCCTTGGATTTTGCTATTTGTTTTACATTTTCCATGCTTGCATGGGTTTGGTGACTGTTATCTATCTCAAGCATTATCTTACAGCTGGATGCCTTTCCTGATGCTAACCCTTACCTGTTTTTAAGTAAGGGCTCTTTTGTGCCACACAGCTTTGAAGGCATGAAGTGACTGGATGAGTTGTTGATAGGAAAACTGAGAACAACACCTGGCTGATGGAACCTTTTTTTGTACAAGCGATCACAAATACAAACATGCTCCTGTACTGTTATCATTTGATGTCCATGTTCGATGCTGGCACGGGTTATACAGTTTAACAGGATCTGATGGCTTCAGCAATCTGCTTTGTCATGGTTTCTCTGGCTGGATGCCTGCGGAGCTTTCTGTTGGGAAATGAGGGTCAGGGAATGAGAAGCAGGTGGTGGTTGTAGGGGAACTCCATGGCTGCTCACATTTAGAGGAGATAGTGAGAATGAATCCGTAATAGCTACAATGAGATAATTAATGAATCCACTTGCAAGAGAAACTACGTAATAACAGTAAATGTTTAAACTTCAGTTCAGCTGAGCAGTAAGCATATCCTTAGTTGTCTTTATAAAATCCTTCTGCTCTGTTAGTTGTTAGTTAATTTGATTCTATGCTTGGGTTAGAAGCAGTGCATGGTGAGCCACAACTGAAGACATGGCAGATTTCACATTTATCTGTGTTCCAGAAAGTTACCGTCTTCACAACTGGAACATCAACCAAGGATTGACAGTGAAATTGTTTGAAACAAGACATGGCTTCAACTAAACGTCTGATGTTGCTTTGCTTCCATAAAATACAATTATACAGAATTTTACAACCTAATTAATAACGCTAAGTCATTAATTAGGTTTATTTATCTTTCCTAATTAGGTGTAATTAGGTCTCATAAATGAACTGAATATAGAAGTATGGTTAACTCTTACCATACTTTGGTCATTTCAGTTCATGATTGTACTCTTTTGGTCATTGACCAACATTTATAACCGTAATTACTATTTGAAAAAACCCAGAAAAATAAAAAAAAAATTTCATAATTATTTTTTTAGACAAGTTAATTTTTATCACAATAAATGGAATTCTGTAGTGTGAAATATATACATAGAGTTGATGTGGAAAAATTAATTTGACATGTGGCTATATTTTAATCTCTTTTAGAAATTAAATTTCAATAATATATTTTAAAACTTGGTGGTGGTGGTCGTTGTCATTTAATGTCCATCTTCCATGCTGGCATCATGGGTTGGGCAGTTTAACAGGATCCAATGGGCCCATGGACTGCATCATGCTCCAGTGTCTGCTTTGGTATGGTTTTTACAGCTGGATGCTCTCACTAACATTTCAAACTTCACTGTTGTAGTGGCGGTGGGGGATTGTTGACTCCACCCTCTCCCAAATTTATGCCCCCCCTCCCAATTCCTGTCTTTGTTACATTTGATTGGTGGAATTGTTAGAATGTCAGAGAAAAAAGATTTTCTGCAGTATTTGTTTTAATGCTTTATTGAAGTAGTTGTATGCTGTCAACTTAATGTGACAGTCCCATGAAAGGAATAATACTACTGTTGTTTAGACCTAGGAAACTGAACTGCTTCCTGTTGGACTTGACACATTTCCTGTGTCTTTATGTTTACAAGGGGGAGATTAGCACCTCCACCCAGCTAAGCCTGCATCCAGAGACATATTTCTGAGTCTTTGCTCGTCATCAGTCTGGAGTAGCATGACTTGCTAGTCGAAGATGCCTGCTAAGCTCTTGTAAACATAATTCTAGTGAAATACATTCACTGATTTCAAAATTAGAAATAGTACATTTCTAAATCTCTTAACTGAGTGGAAGTGCTTGTCTCCTCCTTGTAAACATAAGGACACAGGAAATGTATCAAGGCTGACAGGGAGCGGTGCAGCTTCCTAGGTTTAAACAACAGTAGTATTATTCCCTTCATGAGACTGTCACATTAAGTTGACAGTATACAACTACTTCAACGTATCACTACTGCATAAATCTCTCTGAGAGATTTAGAAATGTACTATTTCTAATTAATGCTTTATGTTCTGAGTTCTGTGAGTTCAAATCTCACTGAGGTCAACTCTGCCTTCTGTGTGTTTGAGATTAATTAACTAAAATATGGGTTGAGTACCAGGATCAGTAGGATTGGCTAATCATCTTCTCTCAAAAATGATCCAAGCTAGAAACAATTATCTCTGTGGTGTCACATTTCTAAATTTACTCATTTCATATTGCAAAAATATTTTATTAATTCTCTCTAATTTATATATATATATATATATATATATATATATATCATCATCATCATCATCGTTTAACACCCACTTTCCATGCTAGCATGGGTTGGACGATTTGACTGAGGACTGGCAAACCAGATGGCTGCACCAGGCTCCAATCCAATCTGGCAGAGTTTCTACTGCTGGATGCCCTTCCTAACACCAACCACTCCGAGAGTGTAGTGGGTACTTTTACGTGCCACCAGCACAAGGATCAGTCAGGTGGTACTGGCAACAGCCACGCTCAAAACGGTGTTTTTTTTTTTTTTTACGTACCACCTGCACAGGAGCCAGCCCAGTGGCACTGGCAACGACCTCGCTTGAGTATTTTTTCACATGTCACTGGCACACGTGCCAGTAAGACTATGCTGGTGCTATTTACGTGCCACTGGCATGAAAGCCAAACAGCTGCTCTGGCAATGATAACGCTCGGATGGTACTGTTAGCACTCCACTGGCACAGGTGCCAGTCATAGAATTTGGTTCAATTACGATTTCAATTTCACTTGCCCCAATAGGTCTTTGCAAGCAGAGTTTAGTGTCCAATGAAGGAAAGGTTGGCATGGGCGCCAGTCGTCGAATTTGGTTCGATTTCACTTGCCTCAACAGGTCTTCGCAAGCAGAGTTTAGTGTCCAATGAAAGAAAGGTATGCATAAGTGGGCTGGCTACACCCCTGGCAGAGGCCGCGGATTACGGTCTCACTTGACTTGCCGGGTCTTCTCACGCACAGCATATTTTTATATATATATATGCATTTAATTTATCTATGCAGTTGGAGCTTGTAGAGTAAAAGCAAAAATTTTCAGCCAGAAAATTAAGACACTACAAGTGAGAGGTATCACCTTGCTTGACCAATTATATTTTATGTAAAATAAGTTTTCTAATTTTGGAGAGATTACAAGTTTTTAGTGTGTCTTTTATGTTCTTTTCTGAGCAACCCATCCATGAACATAAGATATCTTGGTACATAAACAATACAGATAACATGAAGTTGCATGATCACAACTTAGCTCTTTTTACAGCTTAACAACACTAACGAACCCATGTAGCTTCTTGAATAATTAAGAAAATTTCAATGTAATCACTCAGCCTTTTAGAAGTGGCAGCCAGATCTTTCGCATCTTTATAATGTCATATTATAAAAGTACAGCAGCCACAAAGTACTCAGCAATCACAAAGTGATCAATGCAAGCCAAATGAGATTAAGATAAACTAAAATTAGCAGTGTATACAGATAGGCATAGGTATGTGGTTTTGGGTTCAGTCCCATTGCACAGTCCCATTGCTCTTGTGCTGGTGGCATGTAAAAAGCACTATTTCAGTGTGGTTGATGCCAGTGCTGCCTGACTGGCCCCCGTGCTGGTGGTATGTAAAAAGCACCCACTACACTCTCTGAGTGGTTGGTGCCAGGAAGGGCATCCAGCTGTAGAAACCTGGCAAAATCAGATTGGAGCCTGGTGCAGCCTTCTGACTTGCCAGTCCTCAGTCAAACCGTCCAACCAATGCTAGCATGGAAAGTGGATGTTAAATGATGATGATGATGAACACTGGTGTTGATCTAATTGACTTATCCCCTCCCCAAAATTGTGTCAAAATTTGAAACCAATATTCAATCCTAAAAATATAATGGGATTTCTAAAACATCAAATAGCTTTGAGAGTCCATCTGATTCATGATCATTGTCGTTGTTTAACGTCCGCTTTCCATGCTGGCGATCTACCCGGTCTGCCCACCTACCACAACCTACTTAACATACTCACAAACTTTATTGTCACACCTCAGTGTTCACATCCTGGTACACAGACAATACAGGTAACACAAGATGAACTACAAGACATCAAAGCTAAACTCTTTTTTGACATCTTACCCAACACACACTCGTACTTCACTGAGCTCACTCTGACTCATTTCCACATATCCCTGATTACATCACACACATAACACAAATTGCATTGCAAATACTCTTCCTATCACTTTCCTCCAAACACCCACCACTTAATGCACGCCCACACAGTCATACATCAATTTAAAAAATAATATTTAGTGATACTATTTTTACTAAAAGACACGATCATGGTTTCAGAATTCAGTGGGCCCTAATTATCAATATAGATATCAGAGCACATTTGAGCCAAAGAAATTGCAGAAGGAATCCCCTCGTTATTGACAGTTATTAGGCGCAGGCATGGCTATGTGGTAAGAAGCTTACTTTCTAACAAGATCATAGTTCCAGGTTCAGTCCTACTGTGTGGCACTTTGGGTGTCTCCTACAATTGACCCAGGCTGATAAAGCTGTGAGAGTGGATCTGGTAGACAGAAACTGGAAAAAGTATGTCGCATGCATGTGTGTGTATGTGTTGTGTCTGTGAGTACCTTTGTCTTGGCATCATGTGATATTTGTAAACAAGTATCACTGTCATACATGCAGTGTCATTTATTTTCAATCTTCTGTAAAAAAAAGTGTCTGGCCATGGGGGCGGGGCGGAGAATATTACCTTAGTTGAAAACAAGTGAGGGTAGGCAACAGGGAGGGTATTCAATCATGGAAAATTTGCCTTCCAACCCATGCAAGCATGGAAAAGTGGAAGTGATGATGATGATGTGTCTGGGGAATGTTGATCTTTGAGTGTGATTCAATTCTTTGTTGGAATGGTTCAGCATTAATTGTTATGAGAAAGGTATTATTGGATCAAATGAAACCTGATGAATGATATTATGACATATTCACTTAAGATGGTGAGCTGGCAGAACCGTTAGCACGCTGGGAAAAATGTTAAGTGGCATTTTGTCTGTCTTTACATTCTGAGTTCAAATTCCACTGGGGTCAACTTTGCCCTTCAGCCTTTCAGGGCAGATGAAATTAATACCAGTTGCATACTGGAGTTGATGTAACTGACTTATCCTCTCCCACAAAATTGCTGACCTTGTCGCTGAAATTTGAAACCAGTATTACATATTCGCTTTTAAACTATCTGTTGTATAAAGGATAGAGCTGCTTTATCATTTTTTTACGTGTGTGTGTGTAACATGCATAGAGAGGAGATTGAGATCAGGCTGAAGCAATGTTTGGAATTCCTGAATAAAGATTAATGACTTCCAGAATGTTAATCATTTAACAGAAGGATGTTTTTGCGATGGTGTCTTTTTTAAAGAAATGAAATCTAATTTCTTGTAAAAAGACTTGAAGTGACTTAAGTTTGTAGGCACTGGATTCCTAACCAGATTTCACATGTATTTGCTGTCCTAAAGGAAATGGTTGAACCTCACAGATTCCATTTTTACATTTTCTATGACTTAAATCAGTTGGTTTGATCATTTGTTTATCACTTCTGATCACTGAATCTCAATCAACCGATTGATCGAACCTGCAGTGTGTGGGTTGAATGTTGCCTTCATGTTAACCCTTTTGTTATATTTCAGTTGAAATACATTGCCTTTGTTTAAATTAATTAAAAATAAATATATATAGTTAATCAGTGTGTGTAGGAGAGAGAATAGTGATGTTGTAGGAGAGAAATGTGTTCGCATGGATGATGGTACGCTTGCATTAAATGAGGATGCAAAGAAAGAGGTCTGGAGATGCCACTACGATAGATTGCTTAATAAAGAGAATGAATGGGAGAAAGAGAGCCTGCCTTATGTCGACCCAATAGAGGGACCAGCTATCCGAGTTGATAGTACCAGGGTAGATAAAGCAATTAAGAGTATGAAGACCGGGAAAGCCCCCGGCCCATCAGGAATCACTGCAGAGATGCTCAAAATATCTGGCAGTGTTGGCTATAGCCTAGTCACCCGTATTACGAACCAGGTGATACACGAAGGAGTCATACCCTATGACTGGTGTAGCAGCATCATAGTCAACTGCTACAAAGGTAAAGGGGACGCTTTAGATACAAATAATTACAGAGGCATCAAGCTGTTAGATCAGGTTATGAAAGTTACAGAGAGGGTCATAGCCCAACTAATTAGGGAGCGAATCAATTTAGATGAGATGCAGTTTGGGTTCGTGCCAGGTAAAAGCACTACTGATGCCTTATTTCTAGTGAGACAGTTGCAAGAGAAATACCTAGCTAAGGATAAACCTCTGTACCTGGCTTTCGTTGACATGGAGAAAGCCTTTGACAGGGTCCCCCGATCCCTTATCTGGTGGTCAATGAGGAAACTTGGGATAGAAGAATGGTTAGTGAGAGCTGTGCGAGCCATGTACAGAGATGCTGCCAGTAAGGTGAGGGTTGGAAATGAGTACAGCAATGAATTCCGGGTAGAGGTAGGGGTCCACCAAGGTTCCGTCCTCAGCCCCCTATTATTTACCATAGTCCTCCAGGCAATCACAGAGGAGTTCAAGACAGGTTGCCCCTGGGAGCTCCTCTATGCTGATGACCTTGCCCTAATTGCGGAGTCACTATCAGAACTAGAGGAGAAGTTTCAGGTGTGGAAGCAAGGTCTAGAATTGAAGGGCCTTAGAGTCAACCTAGCTAAAACCAAAATCCTAATAAGTAGGAAGGTAGATAAAACACAAACCCCTTCAGGTAGATGGCCCTGCTCAGTATGTAGAAAAGGAGTAGGTAGTAACTCTATAAGATGTACCCGGTGCAAGCTATGGACACATAAGAGGTGCAGCAACATCAAAGGCAGGTTAACTAGCAAGTTAGTTTTTGTTTGTGGCAGATGTTCAGGTGCAATAAAGACTGCAAACAAACAGGAAACAACTTCTATCTCATTCCAGGGTGAAAAACTAGAGGTAGTCGATAGCTTCCGCTATCTGGGCGACCAAGTTAGTAGTGGGGGTGGGTGCGCTGAAAGTGTAGCTGCTAGAATAAGAATAGCCTGGGCAAAGTTTAGAGAGCTCTTACCCCTGCTGGCGACAAAGGGACTCTCACTCAGAGTAAAAGGCAGACTGTATGACGCATGCGTACGAACAACCATGCTACATGGCAGTGAAACATGGGCTGTAACTGCTGAGGACATACGTAAGCTCGCAAGGAATGAAGCCAGTATGCTCCGTTGGATGTGTAATGTCAATGTGAATACCCGTCAGAGTGTAAGTATCTTGAGAGAAAAGCTGAACATTAGAAGCATCAGTTGTGGCGTGCAAGAGAGACGATTGCGCTGGTATGGACATGTGGTGAGAATGGAGGAGGATAGCTGCGTGAAAAAGTGCCACACCCTAACAGTTGAGGGAACCCGTGGAAGAGGTAGGCCCAGGAAGACCTGGGCTGAGGTGGTGAGGCAAGACCTTCGTACATTGGGCCTCACCGAGGCGATGACTACGGACCGAGACCTTTGGAAATGGGCTGTGCGTGAGAAGACCCGGCAAGCCAAGTAAGATCGTTGCCAGTACCGCCTGACTGGCTCCCGTAGGATTTTCAAGCGAGATCGTTGCCAGTGCCCCTGGACTGGCTTGTGCGGGTGGCACATAAAAGACACCATTTCGAGCGTGGCCGTTTTTGTGCGGGTGACACGTAAAAGCACCCACTACACTCTCTGAGTGGTTGGCGTTAGGAAGGGCATCCAGCTGTAGAAACTCTGCCAAATCAGACTGGAGCCTGGTGTTGCCATCCGGTTTCACCAGTCCTCAGTCAAATCGTCCAACCCATGCTAGCATGGAAAGCGGACGTTAAACGATGATGATGATGAATCAAATATATTTAGTGAGGATAAAGTGTACTGGATTTCAGATAAGTGCTCTTGTTATGAGAAATGTCTAAAACCTTAAAGGTATTTAGAGATTCAATTAGAGCGATTATATATTACAGAGTAAAAGCAGGAAAACTTACATAAAAAAAATCACAGAATATATATGTCTATGATATAAATAATATTGTATTAATAAATATATAAAGTATGATCATTTAAAAAGGTTTGAGCTATCTTAAAACTGTTTCATGAATGTATTACCTTAAACCTTTTTAAATAATCATACTTTGTATATTTATCTATTAATACAATATTATTTATATTATGGACGTATATCTCCTGTGATTTTTTGATGTAATTTTTTCTGCTTTTACTTTGTACTTGGAAATAATGAAGAATTTTATTAAATTCTTCATTATTGAACTGGTGTTTGGAACATGAATTAACATGGTGTGTGTGTGTGTGTGTGTGTGTGTGTGTGTGTGTGTGTGTGTGTGTGTGTGTGTGTGTGTGTGTAAAATAATTTAGGTGAGAAAAAGATGAGAAATTGAAATCAGTGTTATGATTGTTTTTGCAAATAAACTTTGGTTTATTCCGCACAAACTCTTACAATAAATGCAGTGAAATTATTACTGTTCATTCACATTTTCAGAGATTTGTGAAGAGCTCCTCTTTGCAATTGGTTGAACTGATATTTTTCTGTTATTAGCTAGGTCTCTACATAAAGTGTCAATGAACTGTTAGGTTGGATTATAGTTATCCCTTCAATCTACATCTATCTTTAATGCTGTTGGCACAGTCAGATTGAAAGGTACTGCACAGGTGTTGAAACCATAGTGATATCCATTTGGCAACTGATGGGAATACACCTATGTTATGCTCAATTGTGAATTTCTTATAGCCTAGTTTTGTTATTCTGGGTTGTCCTTTATTCTTTGTACATACTAGTTTCTAGCTATAAGTTATCAGTATTTCTTTACTCTTATGTTGTTACTTTTAGTCATAAGCTGGTGGAGTCCCAGGCAGCAATTATAATTTTAATGCTGTTGACATCTGTCAGATTCAATGGTATTACTACCCAGGTGTCGAAACCATAATGATAACCATATGGGCAGCTGATGATGGGAATGTACATACATTATGCTCAATTGTGGATTTCTTATATCTTAGTCTTACTATTCTGGATTGTCATTCATTCTTGGGAAGTGGAAAGTGTTTGTAGATTCCTAGTCTGTGAGAATCGTTTACTTTGGTATTGGTTTTATTCATAGGTAATCTTATTAGGCTTAGGCAATGGTTAGATATTGGTGTCTGGTTTCGGAAGATTCTGTGATGCACATACACACATGCACATGTGTGTGTATTTATATGAAATATTTGGAAACAAGAAGGAGCTGATGACTACATATATCATTCTCATTGTTTAACATCCATTCTCCATGCTGGTATGGGTTAGACATTTTGAGAGGAGTTGACAAGCCAGAGAACTGCATCTCATCTAGGCTAACTCTTTCCTAATTAGTTGAGCTGTGGTCCTTTCTGTAATTTTCATCACCTAATCCAGCAATTTGATATCTTTTGTAATTGCTTCTTAGGCATTTCCTTTACCCTTGTAACAGTTGAGTACAATCTTGCTACACCAATTGTTTTATATAAAGTGCATATGTGTGTAATATGCGTGTATGTATGTATATATATATATGAAACCTGTTTTATCAAAATATACAAGTCTTACATTCTTGCATGTATGCTTCTGTTATTTTGGAATATCGTTTACTAAATATTCCGTTACTATGCCAACTGAATTACGATGAGATATTTCTTCATATGTTTCTCTGTTATTGCTATCAACATAAGCTTGTATTGTAAGAATATATTCCTCAGCTGATCTAAACAAACGTCTACTTTGTTTACAGAATTGAAGTCAGTGAAGAAGACATTACCAGTTGCAGTTCCTTAATTGTACATATTGAAAATGGCTGATACTCAGGAAGGTAGGAAATATTTTCTTATTTGTTGAGACAAGGGTGGTGCAGTGATAGAGCAACAGAAAAAAGTGCTTTGCACTATTTGTTCCAGTCCTTAAAACATTCTGAGTTCAAATCCTGTCAAAGTCAACTTTTGCTTTTCATCTTTCTAGGGTCCATAAAATACCAGTCAACTACTGGGGTTAATGACATTCACTTACACTCTCCTCTTGAAATTGCTGCCCTTCTTCCTCAAATTGAAATAATTATTTTTTGATATTTAAAAGATATGCATTCACCCTCTATCCTACATTGTGTGTGTGTGTGTGTGTGTGTGTGTATAGTGTGGGTCACCATCAGTTGATGATGAGGATTCAGTGTTGTTTGATCACCTGAATTACCTGCCCCTGAATTAACTCCTTAGTAACTATATGTTCCACAGACCCCAAGTACTGTTAATGTAATCCTCAGGCAGAATCAACGTGACATGGTGTGTGTCTGTGTGTGACAAGTCCGGACCTTTTGAATTCCAGATACAATCCATTAGATGGGCTTCTGTACAGTTTCTCTCTCCACAATTTTTACCAAAGATGCCATGCAGTGAGATTGAACCTGGGACCATATGCTTATAAAACGAACTTTTTAACCATTTGGCCATACTGTGTGTGTGTGTGTGTGTGTGTGTGTGTGTGTGTGTGTGTGTGTGCACCAGTATGGCAGCTTGGTTATGAAGTTCACTTTCCAACCATGTGGTTCCAGGTTCAGTTCCATTGCATGACAACTTGAGCAAGTGCCTTCTACTACAGCCTCGGGATGACCAAGGACTTGTGAGTGAATTTGGAAGACAAGAACTGTGGGAAACCACTTGTATACATGTCAAAGCAGACTTGACTAGTGCTAGTGTCATGTAAAAAGAAAAAAAAAGGCACTCAGTACACTTTTGTAAAGTGGTTGGTGTCAGGAAGAGCATCCAGCTGTAAAAACCAATGCAGACAGTGGTGCTTGGTGCAGTCCTGTGGCTTATCCACTCCTGTCAAACTGCCCAACTCATGCCAGCAATGAAACGTGGATATTAAATGATGATGATGATGATACAGTGCATCATCATCCTCATTTTAACATCCACTTTTCATTGCTTGCATGGGTCAGACAGAATTAATTGAAGCAAATTTTCTATGGCTGGATGCCTTTCCAGTCACCAACAATCGGGTAAAAGTGAAGGACACTGCTTGTATGATGGTAACACTTGTTTACAACTAGTATGTGATATGAAGATAAGGAAATACAAGTTTGTCTCCTTGTCTTGATATTGTGTGATAATTGTAAACGAGTTTCATTGTTATGCAAGTGGTGTCATTCTTCTCTAATCATCCATGAAAACCCATCCAGCAATGGAGAAAATATTGCCATGCTTGCAAAAAGGGTGAAAGTTTGTAACAGGAAAAGGGGTCTGGCTGAAGACAATTTACTTCAATGAACTGACTCACCAGTTCCAGTCAAGCCATCCAACCCATGCCAGTATGGAAAGAAGACATTAAATGATGATGATTAATAGATTTATGCATCTGTTAATTACAGCAGCGCAAATTCTTTCATGAGAAAACATTTTATGTAATGAGAATTTGTGATGAATTTCTCTTGTTTGTGAAGATCCAAAGACATGGAACTTTATTAAGAATATTTTCCAGAATATCAAACATATAAAGTATCTTGGTATATGTACATAAAGCATGAAATGTTTTTGTGTGTTTAAACATGGTGTTTCTCTAATACGTTGACAATGGATCATCTGATCTGAATGTTCCACTAAGCAGATTGAGATATTTTAAGGAAACATTGGTGAAAGCCAACAACATTGAGTGGAAATGGTTTTATGATAGGAATATGTTGTTGTTTGGACGCAGATCAGTCCTGATCGGTTAGTCATTGGGCAACATATTGTTTTGTAGAGACAGGTCAGTCATTGGGCAATATGTAGTTGGTTGAATAACAAAAAACAGCTCACAGATCCATCTTCTAGTTTGACCAGTGGTTCTCAACCATTTTTTTGCCCATGGCCTCTTTTGGTTCCTGTTTTACTCAAGGGACCCTCCTAGTCATTTGATATTTAAAAAAATCCTATAAAATTTATACAATTAATATTATTAGGAATTGTATAAAAAAAAGTAAAATATTTTGTGTATTGTAGAAGCATAACTGATTTATTGCCAATAAATTTTAACACCAAAATCTTATATGGACCCAGGTTGAGAACCACTGAGTTAGACCATGTTTCCACCTAGCAGTGACCATACTGCATTCTCCAACATCTTGTACTCTTTCTCTTTCTCTCTGTTGTCCAGTCTATTCCTGTGTCTTCTGATGGTGATTGTAGCAGAGGTGGTCAAGGAAGATATGGTCAGAACAATAATTTAATTATTGTTCCTTAACAATAATTGCTGCTAATATAATTACCATCTCAGTGTTTAGGACCAGTGAGGTTATTGATCATCATCATCATCATCATTCAGTGTCTGTTTTCCATGCTGGCATGGGTTGGATGGTGTGACAAGAGGAGCTGGTAAGGCTGGAGAACTACACCAAGCTCTATTTGTTTGCGTGTGTTGGTATGGCTTCTACACCTTGATGCCCTTCCTAATGCCAACCACTTTACAGAGTGTGCTGGGTGCTTTTAATGTGACGCCAGCACAGATGCTGTTGCTGTGTGTATCTGTTTCTCTAGTATAATGTTGAAAGACAGAAAGAGAGAGAGAGAGAGAGAGAGAGAGAGAGAGAGAAAGTGTTTTAATAATGTTGCATTGAAATATTGTAGATGTATCTGAGTGTTTGGAGAGGTTTTTTTTTTTTGGTCATCATGGATTGTCAAGGCAACAGAGTGTGCCTCTTGCATGTCCAGCAAGTCTTTCAGTTTTACTCCTTTGGTTCATTATGGAGGTGGCTTGTGGATGCAGTGTGTATAAAACCTGT
This sequence comes from Octopus bimaculoides, assembly GCF_046866305.1. Lineage (NCBI taxonomy): Eukaryota > Metazoa > Mollusca > Cephalopoda > Octopoda > Octopodidae > Octopus > Octopus bimaculoides. The sequence continues at coordinate 111,133,066 of NC_142933.1, read as the reverse complement.
TATGGTATCAAGCAAACTGTTTTGGGTTTCTTGTAGTTTCTTGTGATTGATTGAAGAGAGATCGGAGGCAGCCCAGGTAGGGTTGTATTTAATGTATAGTTTGTACCTCATCAGCCTTGTTGTTGTTGTTTTTTTTTTGCTGGCCAAATATGATTGTCTGTGATTGCTTTATTAAGGATTGTGGGTTGGTAATGTTACAGAGCTGTTGTATGGAACTCTTAGTATTTTTGTTTTCTGTTTTTTTTTTTTCTTTAACGATGATGATGATGATGTGTGTGTGGGTGTGTTTGATGTTCTGTGGAGTTGCTGGTAAAAAGGAGGACAGCAAGATTTGGCAGGTGCTGCTGTTCTCAGTCTTTTGGTGCCAGGTTTCTTGGTGACTGGATTTGTAGTGCAGCCATGTCTGAAGAAGAATTGTGGGAGTGTATGAATTTGATGTCTTTTGCAGATGAGGTTGGATGTTTTGAAGTAGAAAAGTTGAAAAGAGTGGCTGATAGGACAACACATCCTCAAAGCACTCCATTTATTGCAGATTCTAGAAGTGCTGATTGTGTACATTAATTCCATAGTTTTGGCAACCTGACAAATAATTTGCCAACTAGTGGCAGTTTTTTGTTGTTTTTTAAGGTGGTGCTGAATAGTTTCTGTGTGAGTGGTTAGTGAAGAAGGGTGGAGGAAGTCTCACTGATGTTGATGGTGGTTAGATTGGTACATATAGGCTGGTGGTGGTTGTGGCTGGTTGTTGTTGGGGTCATTGTGCATTATGTGCTGTCTGAATCTTTTGATTTGGAGAAAGGGTGGAGTGGGGAGGGGCGGTGAGTTAGTAAAATCAAAGAATGAAGAGTGATAGGTCTGCCTGTTTTGTGTTATTTTACTTGATTTTTTTTTGTTTTTTCTTTTTTGTTGGGTTTTAGAATTATGGTTTTCTCTGTCTTCCAGGTTCTGGGTATTAAAAAAGAATAACTGCTCTTGCTAATGAGTCAGTGGTTCCTTCAAAAGCATTCAGGTGTTTTTAGGTATAAATCTGTGATTTTGTCTGGACTCCAAGCACTGAGGTTTTTGAGTTTTTAGATTTCTTTCATGCATTTTGAGTGTCTGATGGAAGAAAAATGGTCAAAACTGTGGTCTGGATGGAAAGGTGCATATTTCCTGATGAGTTCCTACTTTCTTTGTGAGGTTTTGTGGTGGCTGATTTTTGAGAAATATTTAAGAATGAGGACATTTATTTGGTCTGGCAATGTCAGTATTTGAGGTTATTCTGACACAAGGTCTGCTGGAATCGTTGTTGTTGTTGTTGTTGTTAATCTAGACAGTGTTCTACTGTTTTGTGGTTTATGTTGCACACAGATGTTTGTCAGTTTTCTGTTTTTTTACTGGTTTATTATTATCATCATCATCATCATCATTATTATTATTATTTTATGTAGTTTTTGTGTGGTTGTCTGTTATTTTATGAAGTTTCCTCTTCCCAGCATGCAATTGGGTTGTATTTTTTTAATATTGCTTTGTAGGATGTTGTTTTTTCTCCTTCTTTTTTTAGCCGTCTTTGTGGAATGCATGCAGTGCGGTGCCTATGCTGATGATTGTGAGTGAAGAGTGTGAAGCACAAGGTGGTGCCTGACGAACAGTTGTTGTAGTTGACTTGCTGGGGGTAGGTTTGTGTGTCGGTGTGGATTATTTAGGGTACAAAGAGAGTTCAGCCATTATGATATCATGTTACCTCCCCTTGTTATCTGTACCATTAGCCGACCTGGAGGTGTTTAGTGCATTAATGTCTCCTTCACTTGTGGTGTTTGTGATAGTGTTGTTGTTGGAATGTATAATTTAGTGGGGTGGTTATTTAAGTTGCTGGTGTGTGTATGTATGTATATATATATATATCTCAATGTATTTCGTATTGCTCGTTTTTATTTCGAAAGTTTATATTTTTAGTGTAATGTCATTTTCCCCGTTATTTTACAAATGTTGTTTGTGGTATTCATACATTGAATGCAAAGTTATGTGTGTTATAAGACGACCCCCATTGTGAAAGGGTCTGTCTACTCGGATATGAGTATGTTTTTGTAATGTTGAGTGATTTGTGAGCTGGTAGTGGGAATGCTTCCTGTATTATTGTTATGTGAATGTTGTAAGTGAAATATAAAAATCATGTAAACGCTTTTTATATGTTGTTAGGGTTGTATTTAAGAATTTTTAGATGTTTTTAATAATAATTTTTATAGAATATATTTTTGTGTTTCTTGTTAAATATATCCTGGATAGAATAAGAGCATATTTTTAAAATGAGGTATGAAAATGCTATTGTGAATGGTTATTAGAATTAAATTGTATAGTAACGGAACTTTCCAGCTGGCAAACTTCACCTGTTTCCGAGACGGATCACATTTCCATATGGCCAGACATGTTTTTCATGGAAGACTGGAAACAGATAACAATGCTTGTAGGATGATAATACTCATTGACAATGATCACATGTCAAGACAAGGGTACACACAGACATGTATGCTTGTATGTGTGTGTATATGCATACTTGCACACACACACATACATGACAGGCTTCTTTCAGTTTCCATCTACAAAATCAGCAGTTACTTTTAAACAGAACCACCTTTGTTTAAAGATTTGATCTTCAATGCATGAGTACTACTGAAGGAAATTATTATAGGTGCAGATTTGGGTTCTCAAGCACATGGTCCCAGGTTCAGTCCCACTGCATGGCACATTGGGCAAGCATCTTCTACTATAGTCTCAGGCTAACTAAAGCTTTATGAGTGGATTTGGTTGACAGAAACTGAAAGAAGCCCATCGTATGTGTGTGGGTATGTATGTGTGTGCATATATATATTACTCAAAGAAATTCCAACTTTGATTTTCATGTTTTATTTACAATCTTATAATAATAATATAATATAATATAATGAAATGATAGAATATTAACTGTCCATTCTGATTGAACTACTACGTTCATGCATTAAATTATGCAATCATTAGGTTCATGTAGTAGTGGTGACAGTTATGTTTTACAATGTATAATGAAGAAATAAATGGGATTATTATCCCCTTATACAGCACAACTAATTAGCGCTCTAATAAAGTGTCAGGAATATAAAGCCAAGAAAGAGAGAACAAATTTATAAGTCAGTATTCATATTTACTCGGTATATTTCAAAGCATCGGAATACCTCACAACATACATACGTGCATTCATATATGCATGATATAATATAAAAATATAAAAACATATAATTAAATAACTGTACTTGTGAGGCTGTATGTTGGTATTAAAATCAATGAGGATATTAAAATATGCATTTGGTGAATGCATAGCATTAATTCAAAGAGATGAAAATGTTGGTATAAAATGATTTTAAGGAGAATCTTCAGCAGGTATAAAGTCTGACAGCTGTTTCGAGAAAATATAGGTTGGCGAGTTAATTCCAACCATAACAATCCTCTACATTTCTCTCATCAGAGTTAATCTTAAAATTTTAAGCAATGTGAGAAATTTTAGAATTTTAAAAATTTGAATGCTATGTCGGAACATACTGTTCAGGTGGATGATAGAATAAGAGCTAAATTTACATATTTAAATAGGTTATGAAGCTATTTGATAATAGTGTTTTAAGATGAATCCAAATGCAGAAAGGGTAAATAGGTTAAAATCATATAAACTAATTATTTTTGGAAAAAAATTTAAAAGTCGATAAATATTTATGTCTACAAAGAATAATTACATCCGAGATCTTATTAAGTAAAACTTTTTTGTCAGCACGGAGTATATTGATCGCTTCTTTTGTGCATAATTTACAATTTCTGGTGTGTGCATTGTATGGTATCATTTCCATTATAATAGACCAATCCAGACTGAATTCTTTATTACACATTTTTAATTTATTAATGTGGATAGCTGGTGCGGTTGAGTTTTTTGTTTCTTGATTAATAAATGAATTTGTGTGACTCCTATATCTAGCCTTAAAGACAGTTGTACTTCCTATGTATATCTTCTTTGATTCACTAAGGGTTGAAATCTCAACTTTATACACAATATTTCTCCTTAAACAGAATCCCTTTAAAAGACATAAAACCCAGTTACAGCAATTACATGTTTTATTTCCATGCTTTGCCTCTTTATATTTTTAATATCAGGATTCTTATTGTCATCTCTATCTATACCATTATTCCTAAGTTTTAGTCTATCATTATAGATCCTAGATTAGGCGTAGTTGAGTACGATAATTTAAGGCAGGATCTGTTACAGATGGGATGATATTTATGGCCTAATGGGAAATACCTATCAATGATCCTAAGAAATAATTTAGGGCTGTTACTGACTTGGAGGGGAAAAGGAGGGTTAATACATAAATATGACTGACTTTAAGACTAGATATAGGGGTCACACAAATTCATTTATTAATCAAGAAACAAAAAACTCTATCGCACCAGCTATCCACATTAATAAATTAAAAATGCATAATAAAGAATTCAGCCTGGATTGGTCTATTATAATGGAAATGACACCATACAACACACACACCAGAAATTGTAAATTATGCACAAAAGAAGCGATCAATATACTCCGTGCTGACAAAAAAGTTTTACTTAATAAGATTTCAGATGTCATTATTCTTTGTAGACATAAATATTTATCAACTTTTAAATTTTTTTCCAAAACTAATTAGTTTATATGATTTTAACCTATTTACCCTTTCTGCATTTGGATTCATCTTAAAACACTATTATCAAATAGCTTCATAACCTATTTAAATATGTAAATTTAGCTCTTATTATATCATCCACCTGAACAGTATGTTCCAACACAGAAGCGAATTTAAAAAAAATTTAAATTTCTCACATTGCTTAAAATTTAAAAATTTCAATAACTCTTTTATAAATCCTTTTAGATTAGCTTGCCCATACCAACCATTATTTTCTTGAAATGGCCATCAGACTTTGTACCTGCTGAAGATTCTTCTTAAAATCATTTTATGCCAACATTCTCATCTTTTTGGATTACATTCACCAAATGCATATTTTAATATCCTCATTGATTTTAATATTGACATACAACCTTGCAATTACATTTATATATTTTAATATCATATCATTTATCTATGAATGCACTTAAGTATACTGTGGAGTTTCTGATGCTTTGAAATATACCAAGTGGATATGAACACTGACCTTTCAAATTTGTTCTTTTTCTTGGTTTTATATATATATATATATATATATATATATATATATATATATATATATTAAATGTATGTGTGTCTTGTCGTCCCTCTCCTCCACCACTACTTGACAACTGGTGTTGGTGTGATTATGTCCCCATAACTTAGTGGTTTGGCAAAAGAGGCTGATAGAATAAGTAACAGGTTTTAAAAAGAGTGCTGAGGTCGATTCCTTTGACTAAAGATTCTTCAAAGCATTGCTCCAGCTTGGCTGCAGTCAAATGATTGAAAGAAATAAAAGAAAAAAGAATGATTGTATTCTTCAACCAGTTGGCTGAGACATCAATGACTTGGTGCCAAATGTTTGGTTCATTAGATCAATAATCAATCTTAATCAAGGAATTATCACCTGTGTTATATTTGATTTCTGTTTAGTTTTACACCTGAAATCTGATGTTTTTTTTTTGTTTGTTTTTTTTTCAATATTGTTATTTATCTAAACTTTGATATATTGAGGTTTTCTGTCTCAGACTCAAAAGAAAGTTGGCAATCTACAAAGGTTATGAGAGTTAGACTCCTTCATCAAACTTAAACATTGAAATTAGGTTAGAAACATATAACGAGAAAAGTAATGATAATTAATTAAGGTAATCTCAACAGAGTGGAAACTAGATTGATTACAGGTTCAGGTGACTGACTGACTGATGAATGCTGTTTAACCCTAGGTTGACTCTGACTGAGACGACCCAGGACAAAAGGTATTTTAGTCCTTGTTGTATCCTCTGTCTCCGATGTCATAGTACCATCATGATATTGTCACAGATGGTTTAGATATACTGTACCAGTGTTGTAACAGTAAACAAGATAAAGATGCATTTGTAACAACAGCGTAATGATCCGTAATCTCTCCATGAACCAACAGTCAATATTCCAAATGAACCAACCAGCTGACACCTTCCCACTTCACTGTGAACTCAACTCCAACTAAAACACAAACTTCACTCTGACTGCTACTATTTATAATCGCTTGTTCCAGTCTATTTATCGCAAGGGAGTGTCAAGACTCTCATCACAACAGTCATGAACATTCATCTTTTCTTTTATGCAAAATATACTTCTGGTTTATATTATCTGCTGTGTCTCTTTTTAAGGCAGTTGGGTATGATTTAAAGAGGATTGGCTGCTACTTCTAGCAGGTGAAGCTCTTTTTATTAATTTACATTGTTTAGTTAAGACTTGTTACATGGCTCAGCCTTCAGAGCAGGATAAAAGTAGTGATGTTTGGTATTTATTTCTATGGAAATGGGAAAAGATGATCTTCTAATTGAAAGCTTTTCTGTACATATTTTGTTGTGGTTTCAAGGAGATTTATGAATTATATTTAACCCTTTAACATTTAAACCAGCCAAATCTGGCCCAAATATTCTTCCTGTTTTATGTTCAAACTGGCCAGATCCACTCCTCACACTTATCCTACAATGTCATTCTAAAAATAACTGATCACATCATTAAAAGTTCAAAGCTATGAGATAATGCATAGCTAATTAAAAAACAATGTGAATTGATAAAGCATTCCATTTGACAGTAATTTGAATGCTGAAAGGTTAAAACGAATCAGCTGAGATATGTAATATTGTACATTCAGGTGTTGTGTGTAGGCTAATATAAAATGTACAACAAGGTTTTATATTGAGGTAAAGTGGGAATTATCATTGGTCTCCGTGGTGATTCTGGTAATTACTCCCTTTGGGTTTTGTCATCAGCTTTGTATGTTGGATGGTTTGTTGTGGTTGAAGCTGGTTTTTATGTCAAGTTATTCTCTTTTGATGCAGACTGGAAGATCACATTTCACTGGGTAGGAAGCAGAAATAAAATCTTCAATGCAGTTGTTTGGTAAATTTATTTAATGACTGATCTCGGACTTGAATCTTTTGAACCTAAACTTCAACAAACAGTTTTGGTTATTTTAGCATGTTCACAATCTACAATGCAGTCTTTTAAACTGTGCTTGTTGCTTACAAAAATATACAAAACGTGCAAGTCAAAGAAACTGTGGAAGACTAAATGTCAGTAGTACCAGGCCAATAGTTTATAGAAATAACAGGAACAACATTGTTCCAACTACTTTTGAAGCTCATTTCTTTTCTATCATAACCTTGCTATCATGTTTGTGTTGGTTGCACACAGACATACACAAACATAGACCCCCCCTTCCCGACCCCACAAACACACTTAACTTGTATCCCTCACCCTTTATCCACCCTTTTAACCCCATAAAATCTCTACAGTTGTCATCTACCCTTCCCTGCCTTCCCACCCACTCTTTATTCTGTTCCCATTCTCTTCTATTCACCTTGGACCCTGAGGCCACCTTCACACCACATCACCTCTATTTTATCTCTTTCAGCTCCACTACAATACTTTAACCCTCTCCAGACATTAAACAGTGATGATGGATCTAATTTGATGCATCATTTACACCTGTATGCTCACCCCATCCAGGTGCACATGCATGCATGCAGGCACATGCATGCACACACACACACACGTGACACAGTTGGCACTCAGCTTGTCTACCTGCAAGGTATTGGCCAACCTGAAGCTAGAGTGGAAAATTGAGTTACAAACTAAGCCATTTTTACCCATGCGGCTCTTCCTGCACTTATCTCTGTAGATTATATTTATTTCTTTATTGCCCACAAGGGGCTAAGCATAGAGGGGACAAACAAGGACAAACAAAGGGATTAAGACGATTACATCAACCCCAGTGCATAACTGGTACTTATTTAATCGACCCCGAAATGATGAAAGGCAAAGTTGACCTCGACAGAATTTGAACTCAGAACGTAATGACAGACGAAATATCACAAAGCACTTCACCTGGCGTGCAATCGATTCTGCCAGCTCGCTGCCTTTATAATCTCCATAGATTATATTGGAACAGACTTTGCTGGGTTTAAGACGGCGAGGTGGCAGAATGGTTAGCACGCCAGGCAAAATGCTCAGCAGCATTTCATCTGTCTTTACGTTCTGAGTTCAAATGCTGTCAAGGTTGACTTTGCCTTTTCTTCTTTCAGGGTCGATAAAATAAGTACCAGTTACACACTGGGGTTAATGTAATCAACTTACCCTGAAATTGCTGGCCTTGTGTCAAAATTCGAAACCAATACCCTTTACTAGGTTTTTTGTTTGAATTCCAGGTTTCTATTTCCATGCATAGTTAATAGAGAGAAGAGTAGCATAAAGTTTATATTCCAACATTTTCAATGTCGTGTTTGGATTCTGGAAATCTCTAAAACCTATTCTAACATCATAACTATTCTTCATTGTTCTCTAACTGAACATTTAAGGTGGCTACGAATGCTGCCCTGCCCCATCCTTGGAAAGATATGTTTGTGTGCACTTTTGTCTCGACATCCCATAGTGGTGGTAAATGAGCATCACTGTTATACAAGCGGGGTTAAGGGACAAACCTGCTTTGCTAACAGATGGGAGATGGCAACAAGATGGTCATCTGGTTGTAGAAAATTTGCCTCAGTAAAATCCATCCGACTCATGCAAGCATGAAAAACTAGATGTTTAAACAATAATGATGATGATAATATTTGAAATTCATCAAGACTAAATTACTCTCAATGTAGTGAAAAGATTTTATAAAAATGGTTTACTGTAAAGTTCCAGTGTTTTCTTAATAATGGTTATTATTTAAAACCCTTTAGCATTCAGATTACTCTGTCAAATGGAATGCTTATTTATTCATATTGTTTTGAAGTAATCGATCATTATCTCATTACTCCAAGATTTTGATAATATTATTGTTTATTTTCAGTATGACATTATCGGGTTGATGGGAGAGGCCAGATCTGGCCAGTTAGAACATAAATTAGAATATATTAGCCAGATCTGGCTGCTTTAAGCTCTAAAGAGTTAATGTAGTTGTATGAACAAAAAAAGCCACCTCATGATTTCTCTCAGACTGTTTTCTCTTTATAGTTAACATGTGTCCTCTCAATATATGGTCTGACTACCCCCCCTCTCATCTCAAACTTGCATAGATGGCTGCCTTCTCAGCCTCACTTTTATTTGTATTTTACATTACTTACACCCTCTCCTTCTCTTCAAATTTTTCATACTTTTCTTCCATTTTCTTTTTTTTTTTTTTTTTTCACAATTTAGAACTTTATTTATTTTAAGCCAGTTCTTTGATATATATCACTGAAATCTTTTTTGAATAATATTTTTCTCTCGTTCTGTTTTCTTTCTATTTCTCTCTAGCAACTTGTTGTTCACTTGTCCTTGTAGAAGTCTCCTAATTTGGCGATAACTCCTATCTTATTCAACCTGATAGTCTTTTGATATTTTTAGTAGATTTTCTTTTGCTAATTAACCTAAATTGTGTTAGCTCTCCATTTACTTTTGCTAACTTCTGTAAAGCCTGCAACTTGCACTGGTTTATGCCAGATTACTTGCAGTTGTTATTTATGGCAATTGAAATCAATCTCTCAGTCACAACAACTTTCTGCTACTCATTACTTAATAATCTTTGTTTACTATTCATCTAATACACACTGGCTAAACAGAGATGAAAATTCTACCATCTATTTACTTATTTATTTACTTGTGTTTCTCTCTGTTCTTCCTCGCTCTCTTTTTGTCTTGCAAATATGAAATTAATTATCTTTTGTTATTGTAGGAAAACTGTGACAGTTTTGTAAATGAATAAATCTGCAAATCTGTCTAGGTTCACAGGGGTGTTAAAATCCCAAAACTGGTGATAGACTTGCCTTTGTGTGAAACGCTATTGTCGTGTGACATTTTCATTTCAACATGGAATAAACTGTTAATTTATCAAGATAGTTGCAAAGATCTGTAAACCTTGTATGGGTTTATGTTAGTGTAAGACTATTTAGGGATTTAACTGAAGAAGCAAAATTAAATTTAGTGAGTTTTTTTCAGGTCTTTGACATAGTTTTGAATTCATATGATAAATAACAATAAACCAACACTGATAAAGTTTTATCATTTATTTAATGATTTTTTCCCCTGTTTTTTTTCTATTTTTCTTTTTAGCACACACACACACACACACACACACACACACACAAAATCAATTATTCTCTTTGTTTACTCAGCATTTATTTCATAAATTTGATAAGATTAAATATTAGGTCTGTAGATATTTCCCTGATAGTGCTGCATGTGATAACTCTTTCAATAAATGTCAATTTTTCGCTGTCAATTGGAAATCATCTTTTTTTCTCTCTTTTGTTTGTATGTGATGATGATAATGATGATCCTCTCCTCTTCATCATCATCACTGTTGTCATCACCATCATCATCATTGTCATCAAGCCTAGCTTTGATTAAAATGTTTCAGTTTCTCAATCTTTTTTCTCAATAGTTTCCATCCACCCACCCATCCATCCATCCATCTTCTCCACCCACTTTTCCTGGGAAGGTCATGGCGAGTAGACTCCTCGGGCACCTCCTCCATTTTGTCCAATCAGAAGCAACTGTCATTAGACTTTCTGGCTGGATTACAAAGTGTGACCAACTGAGACTATGGCTATTATCCAACCCACTTGGTCTTGCACTACTCTGCAGGTCTCCTACCAGTTGGCTCAGCTTGAAGAATCTGTCTTTTGATTATTTCTTGCAGCATTTTAATCACATATCCATAGTCCTGGAGCTTTGGCCTCTCAATGCAGAGAAGTGGTGGCTTGACTTGGGGAGGCTCTCTGAGTAACGCATTCTCTCAAATAATATTACTCCAGAGATCCTTGGTAGGAACCTCATTTTGGCTGCTTTTATTCCTGATCCATACTCTTTTGATCATTGCCTGACATGATCTATGTTTTCTTTGGCCTTACATTACCAGACATGTCATCTGCCAACAATGTGCCTATTGTCCAAAACAAAACTGAATGTCACAAAGCAATAAACAGGACACATGGGGCATTAGAATAATATATACAGAAGAGCATGGCTGTGTGGGGAAAAGTTTGCTTCCCAACCACAAGGTTTCAGGTTCAGGTACAGTGTGCAACTGGAAACATTTGGGCAAGTGTTTTTACTATTGCCCCTTGGTCAACCAAAACCTTGAGTGAATTTGGTAGACAGAAACTTAAAGAAACTCACTGTGTGTGTGTGTCTCCACGCATATGTGTGTGTGTGTATGTGTGTATATATTCTTTTATTCTTTTACTTATTTCAGTCATTTAACTGTGTCCATGCTGGAGCACCACCTTTAGTCGAACAAATCAACCCCAGATCTTATTCTTTGTAAGCCTAGTACTTATTCTATCGGTCTCTTTTGTTGAACTGCTAAGTTACGGGGACATAAACACACCAACATCAGTTGTCAAGCGATGGTGGGGGAGATATATATATATGATGGGATTCTTTCAGTTTCCCTCTACCAAATCTATTCACAAGGCTTTGGTCAGCCCAAGGCTATAGAAGACATTTGCCCAAGGTGCCACACAACCCAGAACCATGTGGTTGGGAAGCAAACTTCTTACCACACAACCACTCCTATATTTAAATATTGCGTGTGTGTGTGTGTGTGTGTGAGATGTTAACTCACACATACATATGTTTATATGTGTGTGTGTTAATTTCTCCTTGTGTGATAGTTGTAAACAAGCTTCATAGAAAATAAATCACACAGTCAGTATGACAACCTTCTGTGAAACCTGTTTGGCCATTGGGAATATATCACCTTGTTTGGAAACAGGTAAGGGTTGGTGACAGGAAGGGTGTCCAGCTGTCCAAAATTTGCCTGAATAAACTCCATTCAATCCTTATAAACATGGAAAAGTGGACATTAAGATGCTAACGATACAGAATAATATACAAATAGTGGTGCATTTAATTGCACTATTTGGATATATTTTGCTGCACCATCATCATCATTGAAAAAATGCCAATTTGTCTCAGAGAATTTGAATGTAGAAGGATACAATGAAATATATTACGGCATCTGTTTTAGCATATTTACCATTCTAATAGATTAATAAATATTTACAGAATTTAGAATATTCCCTGTTGTGGTATGATTAATGACAGAATTGGTTTCAGTGGAATTCATGCTGAGACACAAGCATGGCTGTGTGATTAAGAAGTTCATTTCCTAACTACATGGTTCCAGGTTCAGTTCCACTGCATGGCACCTTGGATAAGTGTTTTCCACTATAGCCCTAGGCCAACCAAAACTGTGTGAGATTTGGTCGGGGAAGACTGAAAGAAACCTGTCGTGTGTGTGTGTGTGTGTTTGCATTACTGTCTCTTTACCTTGACATTTTGTGAAAGTTATAAACGAGCTTCACCATCTTGCACATAGCATCTTCATTTCCAATCTTGTGTGAAAACGTATTTAGTCATGGAGAAATATTACCTTTCCTGGAAATAGGTAAAGATTGGCAAAAGGGAGGGCCTCTGACCATAGAAAATCTGCTTCAGTGAAATTCTGTCCAAGCCATGCAAACCTAGAGAAGTGGGTGTTAAAATGATGGGGATTTTATATTTAGTCACCACAGTGTTCATAGATTCTTACTTATCTCTATACTTGGACTATTTCTATATCTTCTGCATCTTTAAATTATTCTCGCTTATAAAATGCTAATTTCAGTCATAAAAGGCTGCCATTTTCTCTCTCTGACACCTCATTTTATTAAATTTATCCATTCTGTCCATTCCATTTTCTCTCATTGCATGAACTGGCTCTGGAGAGTTATTAGGTTTTCTCATGAGACCAATATCTCATCTTATCGTTCTGTATTCACAACAACAGCTCAATATTCACTCACAATTCCCAATATGGATTTGCCATTCAGAAGAATTAATACCAATTTCATTTGTTATTCCTTTTTATTATTTAACACAGTGAGAGACAGTGAGTCAGCAGAATCATCAGTACTTTGGACAAATACTTAATGGCATTAGTGGTCTGGAAATTGAGCCCATGGTCTGGCACTTGTCAGTGCAACACCCTAATTCCTGGGAAGAAGACAAACAAAATCTAAAATACATTATTTACATTTGATGGATATTTGTCCTCATCTTGTTTGTTGTTAACACATTTCGGCTGATATACCCTCCAACCTTCATCAGGTGTCTTGGGGAAATTTTGAACCGAGGTTCTCATTCCTAAGGTATTTTTCAATGTTATTATTATTATTATTTCCCCAAGACACCTGATGAAGGCTAGAGAGTATATCAGCTGAAATGTTGTGCTAACAACAAAGATGAGGACAAGTATCCATCAAATGTAAATAATGTTAATAAATGTACATAATTCCTCATCTCTTAAATATAGAACTGTAAAATCTAAAATATTAACAAAGTCTTGGTTGAATATTAAATATTTCCTTCAATATCTAGCTAGAAAAAAAAGAAAAGAAATTGTACCAGTAGGGGCAGGCCTGGCTGTGTGGTGAGAAGTTTGCTTCCCAACTATACGGTCCCAGGTTCAGTCTCACTGCATGGCACCTTGGGCAAGCGTCTTCTACTATAGCCTCGGACAGACCAAAACCTTTTGGAGTTGATGCTTAAACTTGAAAATATGTGAACCTTTCTTGAATGTTTGAGATAAAAATTTGGATGATTCTTCAAATGCTTGCAATTTGTGTAATTGGTATCAGCCGAAGGAAATTAGTTGGTCTTTAATACACATTGAGATCAGAATATAATTTTCTCTCTGTTCTCCCTCAAATATACAAATACTGTGTAGAGGATTTGAGCTGGTGGTGGTTGTAAAAGTACTCTTCTTAATGTCTTACACTCATTCCTACCATTTTTGGATAAATGTTGTGTTTTACTTTGTTTTGCAAGATTCTTGATGGGAATTTGTGTGTTGAAACAAATCTTATTGTGTCTTGGGAGGGACATTACACCCAATAATTATAAACACATACACACTGGTTCAATTCCACTTTATTGTTTGTCAATTGGATAAAATCCAAACAACTCACTAATCAATCTTTGATTAATGTGTTGATTAAATAATTAATCTCAAGATGATATATCATTGATGAGGTTGCAAATAACAACAAAAGGACTTTGACAAACAAACAACCAGCACATTAAACAAACGATTGATTAGTTAGTTGGTTAGATATTTAACCAATTGACTAACTAAAGAAGTGATATTTGTGTGTGTGTGTGTGTGTGTTTATAATATTTGGTGTAATGACCCTCCCAAGACACAACAAGAAGTGTTGTGTTTTAGCTATGGAAATGTACAGATAGCTGTTGCAAATAATTTACCATTAAATGTCTTTTGTACTGCTAATCACTCGATCATAACATATGAGTAATAGCTGTTATGTAGCCAGAGAAAACTGAAATAAGCTGGGTAATGTACTTTGGCTAAGGTAAAGCAACTCAATTAATCAATTACTTAGAATTGATTAACAGTCAAACCATAGAAAGTCATGTATTGGAATTATTCAGTTCTGATTAGTCCATTTTACAAGCAACAGAGAGAACAAATAACTATTGGTAGTCATTTATTGGTGGATGTCTATTGAAACTTGTTGAAATGAATTATAACAAAACCTGTTTAAATTAGAGCAAAACCTGTTTAAAAGGTTAGGATGGCGTTACCATTAAAATGGCGAGTCTTGTATTATATGGAAGGAATACTCTCAAAACATGAATGAGACTTGTGATTTTGAAATAGAAAATAGAGAATGTTTTATTAAAAGAAATTAAGTGTCAAGGGAAGGATTACAGCTGTTTCTATTGTGTGTACAGCTTTGAGTTAACATCTTAAATCTATTCGCAAAGTGCTTCACAAATCCATAAAAATGTTCTTAAATTCAACACAAAATTTGAGTAGGCATTGATTAAAACCTTGAATAGTTGTTTAAAAACAAAATCTTTCAAACCGTCTAAACAGCCATCTCCTCATTATTATTCCTGTGGCATGTAAACAGCCCCATTTGAGTGTGGCTGATGTCAGTGTCACCTGACTGGCTCCCGTTTTGGTGGCACATAAAAAGCACCCACTACACTCTCGGAGTGGTTGGCGTTAGGAGGGGCATCCAGCTTTAGAAACCTTGCCAAATCAGATTGAAACCTGGTGCAGTCTACCAGTTTACCAATCCTCAGTCAAACCATCCAACCCATGCCAGCATGGAAAGTGGACGTTAAATGACGACGACGATGATACTTGCTGTTCTTTCTAGCATTGTTAAGAAGTACTAACATACTTCTTCTTCTTCAGTGATCTTTTTGGCAGTTATCAAATCTTTTGATACCAACCTGTTTGGACTGCCCTGCCTCTAGGATACAAATGTCCTCTTTAAAGAGATCTAAATTAAAACTTTGCCTCAAAATTTCTTGCTAACTTATGTTCCAAACAATAACAGTTATTTTGATAAAGACTTCATTATTTTCAAAATTCATTTAAACAAAGACAATATCTCTACTGTTTAGTATTTAAATCTGTAATAAGAAGCACTTAGAAACAACAAGGAAAATATAATTTTTTTCTTTCTGTGTATAATAATCCTTTTGTCATTTGTGCATAGAACCATAGTTTTACATGAGAATCTCTGATTTAACCATTTAGCATTCATGTTATTCTGTCAAAAGTAATGCTTATTCATTCACATTGTTTTGAATTAATCATGCATTTATCTCATAGCTTTGTGAGTTGATAAAGTAACTATGAATTTTTACAATGTAGGGTTGGCATGAGAGGCCAAATATGGCCAGTTAGAACATAAAACAGGTGAAATATTTTGGCTGGATTTGACCGGATTAAATGCTAAAAGGTTAATCTCACCATTTTTGGATTTGGTTTTGTGGTCAAGATTCCAGTTAAGCAAGAGCTTTGACTTTTGTTCCTTGGTAAAATATGTTAACAATTCTCATAAATGATATATAAATTATATTTTAATGAAAAGGTTATGAAATGCATAAGATTTAATCTTGTGCTTCCTGGTGGCTAAATCTTACCAAAAGCTGTCAAACTTGCCTCTTCATACCTCTAGAGTTTTACAACTGGACAGTTTCATTAGTCAGAAAATTACTATTTTTAAATCTCACAACGAGAGATATTCAGCAGCAGTACTTTATAGTAAAAATTGTTTGCCAACATAACATGGCAGTCCTGGTTTAGGACGAATGTTGCTGTAGTTTAGCCCCAGGAGACATTGTCTCCAGCTGGCTATACAACACGATCTGTGTCCTTATATTGTTTTGAGCTGAGTGGGGATGCTAGATTCCCTTGTTCGAAAATATAAGGACACAGATCATGTCGTATAGCCAGCTGGAGACAGTGTCTCCTGGGGCTAAATTACAGCAACATTCGTCCTAAACCAGGACTGCCATGTTATGTTGGCAAACAATCTTTACTACAGTTTCATTAGTGTTCCTTAAAAAGTTTAACAATGGTTGCCAAATATCAATTCTCAATCTTTGTCCTGAGATCTTGTATTTCTACCGTTGGATTCTTGTACATTTTTTGAGTCACAAAAATCTGACAATTTAGAATGGGCTGAATTAATTAATCCTCATCATCATTATCATTTTAATATTCACTTTTCCATGCTTGCATGGGTCAGGTGGAATTTGTTGAAACAGATTTTCTATGGTCTGTTGCCTTTCCTGTGGCCAACCCCGACCTGTTTCCAAGCAAGGTAATATTTTCCCATAGAGAGGCGGCGAGCTGCCAGAAATGTTAGTATGCGGGGCGAAATGCTTAGCGGTATTTCGTCTGTCTTTACATTCCGAATTTAAATTCTGCCGAGGTCGACTTTGCCTTTCATCCTTTTGAGGTCAATAAATTAAGTACCAGTTGCATACTGGGTCGATCTAATTGACTGCCCCCCCCCGCATTTTGGGCCTTGTGCCTAGAGTAGAAAAGAAAAGATTTCTCCATGGAAGACTGGAAATGTGCAGCATCACTTAAATGAGGATGAAACTCTTTTAGTCATCACATGTATGTTTACAGATATACATCCATAGATATATACATTATATAGGTATGCATAACTATGTATGTATGGGAAAGCAAATGTCTTTTCTCTTTCTTCAGATTATCTAACTTTTGATAAGTTGCATTCATTTTTAATTAACAATGGCTTATCATTATTGGTTATTTCTACTTCTCAATCCTTTTCTTTTATTAAAAAATAACCTTTGAATGTGAAAGCAGTGATTGGCCCAAGTCAGAGAATGCCACTACCATACAAGACCATATTTCTGTTTTTAGAGTAGTTAGACTCAGTTTTTCACTCATATTCTTACTTGTGTACTCATCATTTGTTTGTTCTCTTCAGGTTCTAATGTTGACTGTAAGTATTTCATTAAATCTGCTTGATTTTTGTTTGTTTTTTTTTTTCCTGGTAGTAATTTGTTCTCAAAGAAAATCAATTGAGTTTTTTTTTTCTTCCCTTTTTCCTCCCCCCTCTGTGTGTCTGTTTAAATTTTATCGTGACTCATTGTGACAGAATGTTGTTTTGATGCATGTCTGCATCCATACACTTTATATACATTATAATAGACATTATACACCTCGTTTCATATCTTGCACCATCAAAAAACAAACAAAAAAACCCCTCAATTAGGAAGCAACCCATTCATACATCATCAAAAGCTAGATTTTCTTTTAGAATTTTCTCAGATTTTGTCAGAATTGCATTTCTAGCATGACCAATTCCACCCCCCCCTTTTTTTTTTCATCTGTTTTACTTCTTTTGTTTCTTGAAGTGTCATTGCTTGCTTTTCATGCAAGATTTTAGTAGACCTGTCTTTGTAGCTGAAAGTAAAATTTTCACTATTTAGTCTTTTGTTATGCATTCTATCTTCACTAAATCTATCATTGATATTGTTCGTTGTTGAATGATTTGAACTTATTGTAAAAAGATGTGTTGTTGATATTTTAAATTAATGCTAATTAAACAATTTGTTGTTTTTGATAAGATTTTGTAAGCTGGAAATTATTTCCTTTTATTGAAATACTGAATTGAATTAGATGTGCCAGCAGTGTTTCTTTTCTATACTAAAATTTACTATGCAGTATACCCAAAGATTCATTAATCAATTTACTAGATAAATGAAATAGATGTAAATGTCTGTCTTGCTTATACAACCTCGCTATGTCACCAAAATGATTTCTGTGACAAAACTAAGGGCTGAAAACCTATCAAATCTGAAAATTAGTTAATCTGATTTAGCAATAAATCCAGTTTCATGGCAGATTAACCAATTACTGATGAGGCTGTAAGAATAATTGAAATAGTGTTGTCCAGTTAGTCCCTCTTATAGTGTTCACAATATGATCATATAAACATGACAGATGTTTACATCTCTGTTATATATTGAATAAATTCATTTCATCTTTGATTGATAAAATACATTATGAATTAAGTACTGTGGTTGATGGATTCAGATAACACTTTCCCCTCAGAATTGCTGGCCTTGTACCTCCAACATCATCACCGAAGTGGTGAACTGGCAGAATCATTAACCTGCCACACAAAATGCTTAATGACGTTTCTTTCAGCTTTTTATGTTCTGAATTCAAATGTTGCCAAGGTTCATTTTGTCTTTCATCTTTTCTGGGTTGATAGAACAAGTACTGGGCTCAGTGCAATTGATGTGACCCCTTTCACCAAAATCCAGGCTTGTGCCTAGAGAAAGAATTATTATTATTATCATTATTGAGAGGGCTGCACATACCCTCAAAGTGATACTGGGGTACAAATATATGAAGCCCTCTACACCCATCAGGATTATATATATATATAGGAAAAAGAAAATGGAGATTGTGGAGTTAATGATAGCTTATTCTCAATAACAAATCGATCATTATCCCCTACAGCGGTTTCAATTACATGCAGTGAATTAATTAAATATCAAGTTCATATTTCTGAGCATAATATCTTCAGAGGGAAAAAAAAATATACCTTTGGATGTTTTGTATGTTTGTTTATAGGCTCATCACAACAGACTGAATCAGACTGAATGTGTGTAATTGAAACAGCTGTAAGGGGTAACGGTGGATTTGTGGTTGATAATAAACTCTCATGAACTCCACAATCTCCATTTTCTTCTTCTTTTATATGAATATAAACTACAGTTTATATACAAACCTATTACTTTAAGGAAATCAATACCCCTGCCCCAAATATTAGGTATTGAACCAGTATTTCCTGGGATGACACCATCCCTTCATGAGTCTAACATGACCTCTAACTGAATTTTATATATATATATATATATATATATATAAAATGAAGAGTAACAGAAGCAGTATTAATGACAAAAATTTATCCTCACTTAAAAGTAGATGTTGTGTTAGAACACAGAAAACTGCGATAGTTCTCATGAGAAAACCTTTCATGTGAAATTGTGGTGCTTATAAGCACTTATGTTTATATCACTAGTGGATGCTTGTATGCAGTCCACATGAGAGATCCTTCTCAAGGTAAATAAGTTTTCTATGTTAACAACACAACATTCACTTTTAAGTAAGGGTAAGTATTATTATTAGTATTATTATTATTATTATTATATATATATATATATATATATATATATATATATATATGAGATATTCATCATCTGAAATTAATGGCTTTCTGGTCAAGTGAAGTTGACAATAAATATTTTCGGTTGATTTGAGAAATATAGCTTTCATCTTTTGTTCTTTCTTCTTCTGTTTTGGTGACTCAACAACATACTATTCTCGTTAGAAAAGTAATGTGAAGTCAGGACATCAAACATTTGGTGCGTGGGCGTGCGCGCACACACACACACACACACTCTGGTTTTAGATATCAATGTCTTCCTTGTGGCTGGTGTGATACAGTTAATGCAGACACTGGGTTCAAAATGAGTCATCTTTAAACACAAGTCACCTCATTTCGTGGCTGAAACTTAGTTTTTACTAAGTAGGGCATTAGAATGGCAAGCAAAATCATCTGTAAGTGCCTCAATAGATTCGGGGATAGAATTTGAACATATTTTGATAACTCAAGTCTTGTTTTCTGTGAAGCTGATATATTTGGGCAGCATTTTCATTTAGTAATTCTGTTAATTCTCACTGCATGTTGAGTTTGCAGTCAACCACTTGAACTTCAAAGTGGTTGCTATAATCAAAATGCAATAGACAATGCAATAATTGTGTGTGTGTGTGTGTGTGTCTCAAGTATACCTCTCATAATATAGTTACAAACAGAATGACACTAGCTGTATGATTTAGTCCTAAAGAAACTCAGAACACAGCTCACTTGGAATGGTGTCAATGGACCCTCAGACACTGCTGTTTCAACTTAATTTCATTCCCTCAGTAATGGACATCTCACCGTAGTCATTCTGAGTTGTCATAACTTTCATTCAAATACGGAAATGCAATATTATGGAATCTCTATACCATGTTGTTAAGCAATGATTGTAAATAGTCACAGTACTTAATTATATTCTCATCAATCAATTCATTTTTCAAGCCCTCCAGTTGTTGAAATTAGCAGAGTCGATGCCTAGAAAGCTGTGTCTGATATGGTGCCAACTTAAAAAATAAAATCAATCAACAAGCATTTTTTTGCTTTTCTTGTACCAACAACATGAAGGTCATTAAGTTTGAATATGTCACTGAGAGAAAAAAAAAAAAAAACATCAAAGAAGCGGATAGTGGAGGGTTTTGAAAAACTTCTATGATTGTATTTAACAGCTTGACAAAAATGAAAAACACTGTTGCAATTTGAGAACCATCATACTTTATAGTTTGGTAAGAGAAAGTCTCAGAATCATTATCATTGTCACAGCCCACTCAAGAGTTGAAATCACCTACAAAGGATGTCAGCTAGGTTGAAAAACTCTAAAGCAAGTTAATATTCCTTGCTTCATCTAATGTAGTTGATACCAAGTGACTTAATATTTGTTTGTAAGCCTATATTAATATATTCTCATCAAATAACCAAAGAATCTTATTGGTGTTTACGGTTGTCAGAGATTTTCAGAGATTTTCCCTCTCTTCCATTGCACTGTTACATACTTGGTTTGTGCATCATAGAGTTTTTATTCTTGTATTTTAAGAGCTTCTTTATGAAGCAGCAATTTTTTTTCTCAATTCCCACTGGCCAATTGGAACTTTTGACATTGCTAGTACTAATTAGCGTAACATCATCATCATCATCATCATCATCGTTTAACGTCCGCTTTCCATGCTAGCATGGGTTGGACGATTTGACTGAGGACTGGTGAAACCGGTTGGCAACACCAGGCTCCAGTCTGATTTGGCAGAGTTTCTACAGCTGGATGCCCTTCCTAACGCCAACCACTCAGAGAGTGTAGTGGGTGCTTTTACGTGTCACCCACACGAAAACGGCCACGCTCGAAATGGTGTCTTTTATGTGCCACCCGCACAAGCCAGTCCAGGGGCGCTGGCAACGATCTCGCTCGAAAATCCTACAGGAGCCAGTCAGGCGGTACTGGCAACGGCCACGCTCAAAATGGTGCATCTCATGTGCCACCCGCACAAGAACCAGTCCAGGGGCACTGGCAACGATCTTACTTGGCTTGCCGGGTCTTCTCACGCACAGCACATTTCCAAAGGTCTCGGTCAGTAGTCATCGCCTCGGTGAGGCCCAATGTACGAAGGTCTTGCCTCACCACCTCAGCCCAGGTCTTCCTGGGCCTACCTCTTCCACGGGTTCCCTCAACTGTTAGGGTGTGGCACTTTTTCACGCAGCTATCCTCCTCCATTCTCACCACATGTCCATACCAGCGCAATCGTCTCTCTTGCACGCCACAACTGATGCTTCTAATGTTCAGCTTTTCTCTCAAGATACTTACACTCTGACGGGTATTCACATTGACATTACACATCCAACGGAGCATACTGGCTTCATTCCTTGCGAGCTTACGTATGTCCTCAGCAGTTACAGCCCATGTTTCACTGCCATGTAGCATGGTTGTTCGTACGCATGCGTCATACAGTCTGCCTTTTACTCTGAGTGAGAGTCCCTTTGTCGCCAGCAGGGGTAAGAGCTCTCTAAACTTTGCCCAGGCTATTCTTATTCTAGCAGCTACACTTTCAGTGCACCCACCCCCACTACTAACTTGGTCGCCCAGATAGCGGAAGCTATCGACTACCTCTAGTTTTTCACCCTGGAATGAGATAGAAGTTGTTTCCTGTTTGTTTACAGTCTTTATTGCACCTGAACATCTGCCACAAACAAAAACTAACTTGCTAGTTAACCTGCCTTTGATGTTGCTGCACCTCTTATGTGTCCATAGCTTGCACCAGGTACATCTTATAGAGTTACTACCTACTCCTTTTCTACATACTGAGCAGGGCCATCTACCTGAAGGGGTTTGTGTTTTATCTACCTTCCTACTTATTAGGATTTTGGTTTTAGCTAGGTTGACTCTAAGGCCCTTCAATTCTAGACCTTGCTTCCACACCTGAAACTTCTCCTCTAGTTCTGATAGTGACTCCGCAATTAGGGCAAGGTCATCAGCATAGAGGAGCTCCCAGGGGCAACCTGTCTTGAACTCCTCTGTGATTGCCTGGAGGACTATGATAAATAAGAGGGGGCTGAGGACGGAACCTTGGTGGACCCCTACCTCTACCCGGAATTCATTGCTGTACTCATTTCCAACCCTCACCTTACTGGCAGCATCTCTGTACATGGCTCGCACAGCTCTCACTAACCATTCTTCTATCCCAAGTTTCCTCATTGACCACCAGATAAGGGATCGGGGGACCCTGTCAAAGGCTTTCTCCATGTCAACGAAAGCCAGGTACAGAGGTTTATCCTTAGCTAGGTATTTCTCCTGCAACTGTCTCACTAGAAATAAGGCATCAGTAGTGCTTTTACCTGGCACAAACCCAAACTGCATCTCATCTAAATTGATTTGCTCCCTAATTAGTTGGGCTATGACCCTCTCTGTAACTTTCATAACCTGATCTAACAGCTTGATGCCTCTGTAATTATGTGTATCTAAAGCGTCACCTTTACCTTTGTAGCAGTTGACTATGATGCTGCTACACCAGTCATTGGGTATGACTCCTTCGTGTATCACCTGGTTCGTAATACGGGTGACTAGGCTATAGCCAACACTGCCAGATATTTTGAGCATCTCTGCAGTGATTCCTGATGGGCCGGGGGCTTTCCCGGTCTTCATACTCTTAACAAAATTAATTCCATCTGCTGCACTAATTAAATCCTGATGGCAAAAAGTTTTTTCAGGTAGTAGAATTTAATGGACTCCAGGCAGCTACTATCATTTGAACCGATGCAGCTTTATATTAGTCATGAACCTCTGTTAGTTCTACTTAGCAGGATATAATTGGTGTTCAAATCTCATTCAAAGTTCCCCTTTGGGGGAAACTGGCTTTCATTGATGGCATTCCCTGCATTGATGTATATTTATGCTTTTCCTAGGTTTAAAAATGATTCATTTTTCTTTTTTTTTTTTTTTCAAATGGTGTCACGTCTATCATTGACTGACATTTTGTTTTCTTGTTTTAATGTTCAACTGTTTTTTGTTTGGCTGAAAGAAATTGACTGGAATAATTATGGATTAAGGATAATGAATTTACTGAGTATTTTTCTTTTGAGTAAATATTGTTACGAACGCCCGCACACGAAGCACCTCAACGAAGAGAAAACTCGCGCGTGCGCGACTGTCGACGCTCAGTGAGTCAGGATGTTCGCCACTACTAAGCCCAGCCGGAGCACGTGACAACGACAACAGGCAAGGAAGAAGAAATAACACAGAGACCATATGTTGCGTAGTGAAACTAACTTTTTTTTCTTAGCAAAACAATACATCATCAGAGCATAACAATAATTCATAGTACTTGCAGTAACACATGTAACACATGTAACACATGTAACACATGTAACACATGTAACAATAGTTTTTCCAAGCATTTAACAAAAGGTTTTCAATCATTACATAATCAAAAGTTTACAAAGTTCGTGCATCGAGAGTCAATCAAAAAGTTTTTTTACTTCGTTGTTTTTCTTTTCTTTGAACAACATGTAACAACAAAGTTCTCTCTTTTCTTTTCTTTTCAGTTAACATCACAGTTAACGAAAGTTCTTTCTTTTCTTTCTTTTCAACCAGTTAATATCACAATTAACAAAATCTCTTTTTCTTTTAAAACATGTAACAACAAAGTACATTTTTCTTTAAAGAAATGCAAACAAACCTTCACCGCAAGAATTTCCTTTCCTTCAAATATCCCACTACAATCACAAGAACTGACCAAGGTAGTCTACTACAATCTTTTGCCTGCCACAACAGTTCCATCTCTCTGTCCCTCTCTCTCTCAGACTCTATCCATTTCTGCTGACTGGTGCCTTCTGACCATAGCCTCTCTCTCTCAGCCTCTGTCTGTCAGTCTCTTTGTTCATCTTGATTCTCTTCACTCACTGCTGGCTGTCACATCGTTCTTCACTGGCTGACCGCTGGTACATCGACTGCTCTGCCCATCTTCACTGGCTGACCGCTTACGCCAACTGCTGTACGCCAACTATCTGATACCAACTGCTTGTCCCCAACTATCCTACTGTATTTATGACAAATACCGTAGCCAACAGTCCTACGTTACCCCCCCCCTCCAAAGCTGGGTCAGTTTAGTACAGTCCCTAACTTGCTTTTCTAAACTTTCGGTGACCGGAAAGGCTCAGCGTTCACTCCTATGCTAAAAATAACTGTGCTTGTTGACAGGACAAAAGCAATACCATTGTCCTCAACAACTAGAATACGGTTTCAAACCCAGCTCGGGGAATAGGGACATAACGTTATTTTGTATTTCAGCGGTCCCTATCAATATTTATTCAAATTTCACAGACTTCCTTTAAATGTTCTGAATTAATCATTATCTGTATTGTTTCTTTAAAAAGAAAAAAAAAGGTTTCTTGTTATCGATATGGACTTATTTGAGCCACATTTTTTAATTTTAATTTTTGATTGTTATATCCTGACTGTTAGAATTCAAGAAATTTAAAGAGTATTTTTTTTCATTTTCCTTTTAGATATTGTTATGACTCCAACCAAGAAAGGAGAAGCCACTCATATAAAAATTGAAAGGAAAAAACGGTTATCATTTGAGGATAAAAAAGTAGCTCACGTTGGTGGTGGAGAGCACAAAGGCCTTGTTATTAACAATCAAGCTGCTGGTGAGTTCTTTATTAATTTTGACTTCAACACCAGAAAATGTTTTTACTGTCTTTCTTGGTAGAAGTAAGCATTTTAAGAAGACTACTACATAAAATATCAAATAATAGAATTCAGTAAAATTTATGAAAAGTCTTGAAAACTAAATGCGTTTCATGTAATTCATCATCATCATCATCATTTAACATCTGTTGTCCATGCTGGCATGGGTTGGACGGTTTCACTGGGCTGGCATGCTGCAAGGCTGCACCAGATTCCAGTCTGATTTGGCATGATTTTCTATGGCTGGATACCTACCCTTCCTAATGCCAACCACTCCGAGAATGTAATGGGTGCTTTTACGTTCCACTGGCATGGGTGCCATTTGCATGAAACTGGGGTGCATTCATGTGCCATTTTGTGTGACACCAGTATCTGCCATGACTGCGATTTTGCTGAGCTTGATGGGTCTTCTTCTCAAGCATGACATAATGCCAAAGGTCTTCGTCATTGCCTCCGTGAGGCCTGTTACTCGAAAGGAACTCAGCCACTTTGCCTCCATGAGGCCTGACACTCAAAGGGAACTCAGCCACTTTGCCTCCGTGAGGCCCAATGCTCGAAAGGAACTCAGCCACTTTGCCTTCGTGAGGCCCAGTTGGAAATTGAAATGACACCTGAAATGAATTTTTAGTGTTAAGACTATGAAAATGAGTAAAAGATTTATGCTATTGTAGATTTTAGAAATAGAATTTAAAAGATTTATTTTTTTGTAAGAAGATTTAAAATCAAGGAGTCATTTCATTTAACATTCTTTGTCTTTAGCAAAATTAGTGAAACCCCTCAATGCTAGAATCAATAAGGACTTAATCTTTTAGACAAGTTCAGTATTGATTCTACCATGGAACCAACTGATCATCCATGAAAGTAAGAATCCTGGTTCAGTGCCATTTAAAACAAATTTTTTCAAAATAGATTTACCAAAGTCCCTGAATGTTTCAGTGTTATACTGGATGACAAAACTGATGCAGTTGCATTTTGTATGCATAAGCATGGCTGTGTGGTAAAGAAATTTGCTTTGCAACTATGTGGCTTTGGGTTCAGTCCCACTGCACAGCACTTTGGACAAGAGTCTTCTATAGTTCTGGTCTGACCAATACCTTGAGTGAATTTGGTCGACAGATATTGTGTGGAAGCCCGACATATATGTATGTCTGTGTTGTGGTTGTCCCCTACCACTGCTTGACAATAGGTGTTGGTTTGCTTACATCCCCATAACTTAGTTGTCCAGCAAAAAGCCAGATAGAATAAGTACCAGATTTAAAACTAATTCCTGAGGTTGATTTGGTCACATCCAATCCTTCAAGGCTGTACCCCAGCATGGCCACAATCCCATGACTGAAATAAAACAAAAACGATATTAAAAAAGGAAACCTTAAATATATTTTGCTTTTACTTTTTCATTGCAATACTTTGTTTGTCCACCCCCCAGTAACCTCTGCTTTTATTTCAATGGGAATGTTCCAAGTAAACTCAAAGGTTTTAATCTCAACATTTTATAATATTTTTTTTTTAAATGACATCAATTGAGGAAGTCAACAATAGTAAAAATACAAGAGATTTAATTGTGTTTGGTTTTTGTGTTTCTCCCCCACCCGCAAGAGTTTTCATATTGAAAGGTCAACCATGTTGAATAGTTGACTTTTTATTTAACCTGTCCAAGGTCACAACTAGGGTTATTAACTTATCTAGACTATTTGGTCTGATATCTTGTAGCATGGCAAAGCGAAACAACTGCCACTTGTTGTATTCTAAACTCTTCTGCCAAATTATAGAGATGGACGTGGAGGAAAAACATTTGTTCCTCATAAGTGTTTTAATCATTGTTGTCATCAATATCATCATCATGACATCATAGCTGTGTAGTAAGAAGCATGCTTCCCAACCACATGGCTCTGGGTTCAGTTCCATGTGTGGCACGTTGGGCAACCGTCATTTATAGCCTCAGGCCAATCAAAGCCTTGTAAGTGGATTTGGTAGATGGAAACTAAAAGAATCCCATTGTGTGTGTGTGTGTCTGTGTTTGTCTATGTTTGCTCTTCCCCTCCCACACCATTTGATAACTGGTGTTGGTGCGTTTACATCACTGTAACCTAGCAGTTCAGCAAAAGAGACCAATTAAGTGCCAGGCTTAAAAAAACAAAAAACAAAAAAAGTTCTGGAGTCTATTCATTCAACAAGAAATTCTTCAAGGCGGTGCCCAAGCATGGCCACAGTATAATGATTGAAACAAGTAAAAAATACAAGATGACTAGATAAAATCATTATTTTTGGTCATCTAAGATTTCTTCCAACATTCATTTCGTTGCTTTTATGCAAAAGTGTCGTAAGTCCAAAATATTGCTTTTTCAGAACAAGAAAAAGTAGTTTCATCATTCCATAGCAAAACAATTCTACTACACTTTGACACTTTTTAATATTTTGGCATCTGAAGCAGATGGAGATATGATAGCTTGACCGAAAGAACTGGCTACTGCAAGTAAAAATAAATTTTGAAAAAAAAAAAAAATAACTGCATTTGGCCAAATTTGGACATACGACAGTTTAACATAATAACAACGGTTTGTTTCACTCTGACAACAGCTACAGTTATAGAAACTCCTGTACCCCTCTTCCCCCATCTAACTGTAAGGTTTACTGCCTGTTTATAACAATAGAGATGAACAGAGGATCTCTTTGTTGATGGGTTGGTATGGGTGTGAAATTACTAAATACTGCGCGCGCGCGCGTGTGTGTGACTGACTTCTAAAGTCATGGTTTAGTACAGAGGTATGCACATGTTGCCAATTTGTTGTGCATACACCATAATTTCCTGCACTTGTGTCTATTTGTATCATTGACGCAGGCTCAGCAATCCTCATCATACACTCTCTCTCTCTCTCTCTCTCTCTCTCACTCTCTCACTCTCTCTCATACACTCGTTCACTCTCTCTCTCTCTCTCTCTCTCACAGACTCCCTTCCGTTTTCCCATCATCAAGCATTGCCAATTATTTCAGTGAACTTCATAGCAATGTCTGTATAGTTCATACAGATCAATATATCCCCCCACCACTGTAACTATGCCAACAATTGGTGGTTATATGATAGAATCTATTATGTTATTGCCTGGAATATCTTTTTATTTTATTTACCAGTAACATTAATTCTCTTTTCATTTATAATTGATTTATTACTTTTTTTTTTAGTTAATAACATTTTCCGAGACAATAATTAACTGGAGATTTTGTCCTCTTCCAAATTTAAAGTTGACTTTCTGTGGCCATATAATTTATTTAACAGCACCCAACCTTAACAGATGTTATCTAAAATATGGTTTCACTACTGTAGATCAGTAGTGATTGTCACATTTGGCAATAGTAAACTCAATCGACATTACAAATATATTGCTCTTATAACATGTATCTCTTAGACGTCAACCTTGGCTTCTCTTCAGAGTTTTGTTTCTGATAACCTTTGACCCTTTTACTGTGGAAATCAGATATATCCACTCAAAATTTTATTCTCTTTAACTGTGGAAAGCAGTTTCACATTCCAGTCTATCTTTTGTTTTGTTGTGTTTGAAACATTTTTTGTTGATATGTCAATTTTATTGCAGTAATATGACTTGCAGAAAAATACCAGTTCTATTTTTTGGTAGATATTTATCATCATTTACTGGAATAATCATGAAATTTAATTTCACACTTAAAGGGTTAATTCAGTTTCTAGATTTTGCATTTTACCCACAGTTCTTCTGCCTCAAAACATTTCCTTCTTTTCCCTTTTGTTGATACTCAAATGACTTATTTGAATTAATCCAACAAGCAACTGCCTGAAGCTTAAAACTTAACCTTTTTTCACTCCCCCCCCCCCCGTTTCATTCTTGTTATGACATTTAGTAGTATCTTGTTGTAATCAGTTCTTGTTTGAGCTAATGTTCTCTCCTGTAGACAGAGACCTGTCATCACCACCTGAGGTCTTGAATTATGTCAGTAATACTTATATTTTATTTAATGCAATTAAATTTTTGAAGAGGTTGAAATGGTATAAGTTTGTTAGCAACAGGCTTAATTTCATTTGGCAACTCTTGGCACTTTTCATTTAACATTTTTAATTCAGATGGTTCAGATGTGTTGTATCTTAACCCTTCTACATTTTAAATGGAAGTGGCTTATGAAAGTAATGAAATAACCATTTGTTTGCTTAAGAAATCTCACTGTTAATATGTTGAGTCAAAACTTATTCATTTCTAACATAATTTTTACGCAACTGTCAACACTATGTTACTAAAGAAGGTGATACAAAATAACTTGAAAAGAGTGGATGTTATACAATCTTTTTAACATAAAACATATTTACATTGATTTGGGATACCCATACATGAAAAACGGGTATGGGTAGATGACAAGGAAGGGAATCCTCAATATTGCCCTAATAAATCCCATTCCACCCATACCTGTTTGGAAAAAGTGGACATAAACGATGATGCTGATACCATCAAGGAGTCTGTAGTAATTCTGTATATGCCCTGTAGTGCTGGCCCTAAGGAGCAGGGTCCCTGAGAAAGTTATGAGGTGGACATGATATGATTTCCGTCGTTAGTTTGTCTTCACTGTTTTGACTTTAAATCTTTTATAAAGCGATGTCTAATCAATTATATCAACACTTCCTTAAAATCGATCATTCAAAACAAATCAATAATTTCTGATCTCATCATTTAACATCTGGTTTCCATGCTGTCCTAGGTTGGCCAGTCGGACAGGAGCTGCACCAAGTTCCATTGTCTGTTTTGGCATGGTTTTTATGGCTGGATGCCCTTCCTAATGCCAAACACTTCATAGGGGGTGTACTGGGTGCTTTTTACATGGCACCAGCACCACATTGAATGCACCAGTTTTTGTCTTATTACTGAAGTTAAACAACATTGAGCCTAGTTAGTACTTAAATGGGTGATCCTTAAAGAATTGGTATAATCTTAGATTTTTTTTGTAAACCCTTTTAAGATCTAAACTTCAGCATTCACAGATAATTCCTTGCAATATTGGTGCTAAATTGAAAATTAACAAATGATAATGTCCTGCCTGAAATTTTCTGCCTAATCTAAGTTTGTTAAACTGTTTGTTATCTTACCTTAGCTAATTAGTTCCAACAATTCTACCAATTTTACACTGGTTAACCTTTGGCAGCAAATGAGCTTCACTTCTGACTGATCTGAGGTAGTGAAGTAGGTGCTTAATACTGTCCTTTCTAACCTCAGTAAAGCAGTCTTATTAACTTCATAGATGTGTGTATATGTGTGCATGCACACACAATTGTATTTAACATGTGTTTACACATCAGCAAATTTACAGTTGACTCTCCCCAGACACAACAAAATTTACAGTTGTTTAAATAAAAAAAACAGCAGTTCTTAGTAGAATGTAACAATAGATTTGGCGTCTGTAGTTGATGAAGCTTAATGATACAGAACATGTGTTCTAGTGTCTGTTGACATCATTCATAGCCCTGTGACATGTTTTTGGCACACATTGTCTATGGGGGAAAATTTCTGCAGTAAAGATCTCTCTCTATGTTTGAGGCCTATGCAAACGTATTAATTATAATTATACCTATCTATATTTCAATTAATGTTGTTTAGTGCAATGCTTTTTGGTCTGGGAACTTGCTAACAAAGTTGCTGGCCCAAAGACTCTCTACATGTCTCATTATTACAGAAGTTACCTTTTGAATTGGCTCCATTCTAGACTCTTACTGACATTCTGTTGTAACTTGTTTTCTACATTTTTTCCTTTTGTATATTAATTACCTAATTGTTGTTAGTGCTAACGACACCTACTTTCGTGCAAATGATTACCACCTTTCACTCCTTAACTTCCCACTGCTTCCATGAGCAGACGCCTCAATAATATCCTCTCACAGTGCCAAAGTATGCACACTGCATATCACAGAAACAGTCTTGCATTCCACCTTCCTTATATATATTTGGGTTCCCTTTACATATAAAGCAGCAGCAGCAGCACCAGCAGCACATAGCTGAAACTCAAGTGCTGCCGTGTCTCTCAGTTTCTGTCTTTAATGGTAAAACCCACATGTATTATAGCATTAGCAAAGCAGCTTTGCAGAGACTAAGGTTTTATTTTGGGCCAGAAAATATATCAGTTTTAATGATTTAACAACCCTCTTCAGGATTCCATTGCCACTGTCAAGAGGATTGCTTACAACAGTGCTGTCACTCCTATGGAATATCTCAACATGTAATATACCTACCTATCTATACATCTGGCTTTTATGGTAAAGATTTGCTCACCAACATCTACAACCACTAACTCACAGGCAAATTGTATCTTTTCTCTGCCTATTTCTCCCATT